>NC_081408.1:7900494-8500494 GCF_030272615.1 Cryptomeria japonica
CTCTCTCTCTACCTCTATCTCTCTATCTAACTCTCCTCCTCCGTCAAGTGTATCTCTCTCCCATTATATCCCTCTCCCCCACTCCCTTTCTCTTTTTCACTTAAGTCTCTCTCTCTCTCTAACTCTCTCTTAATCTCTCTTTCTCTCCCATTCTTTATCTCTCAAATCTCTCCCTCTCAGCCTCTATCTCTCTATCTCACTCTTCGCTTCTCTCAGGTGTATCTCTCTCTCATTCTCTCCCTCTCTCCTCCCCCTCCCTCTCTCCCTTTCTCATTATCTCTCTTTCTCCCTCTCTCCCTCTCTCCCTCTCTTCATCCCCCCCTCTCTCTCTAGTCTCTTGTACTCTCATTCCATCCCTTCCTCCCTCTCACTCAGGCTCTCTCTATCTCTGACACTCTTTCTCACTATCCCTCCCTCTACCTCTTAGGTATCTCTTACCTTCCCTCCCTCTACCTCGTAGGTCTCTCTCTCACCTTACCCCCCTCCACCTCTTAGGTCTCTCTCTCAATCCCTCCATCCACCTCTTAGGTCTCTCTATATCTCCCCCACTCCCTATCTCTCTCTCCTCCTCTCTTAGATGTCTCTATTCCATTCTCTCTCTCTGAGTCCCCTTCTCTCTCTCTCTCTCCTCTCTCTCTCTCTCTCTCTCTCTCTCTTCCATTCTCTCCCTCTCTCCTCCCCCTCCCTCTCCCCGTTTCTCATTATCTCTCTTTCTCACTCTCTCCCTCTCTCTTTGTCTCTAGTCTCTTGTAATCTCCTTCCATCCCTTCCTCCCTCTCACTCAGGCTCTATCTATCACTCTCTCTTTCTCTCTCTCACCATTCCCCTTCCCCCCCCCCCTCTCTCTCTCTCTCTCTCTCTCTCTCTCTCTCTCTCCTTCCCTCCCTCTACCTCTTAGGTCTCTCTCTCGCCTTCCCTCCCTCCACCTCTTAGGTCTCTCTCTCTCTCTCTCTCCATCCACTTCTTAGATCTCTCTATATCTCCCCCACTCCTTATCTCTCTCCCCCTCTCTTAGGTTTCTCTATCCCATTATCTCTCTCTCTCTCTCTCGAAGTCACCTTCTCCCTGTCACCTTCTATATCTATATCTCCCTTTCTTTTATCTCTCTCTCTCTCTCTCTCTCTCTCTCTCTCTCCTCCATTCTTTCCCTCTCTTCTCCCCCCTCCCTCTCTCCCTTTCTCATTATCTCTCTTTCTCACTCTCTCCCTCTCTCCCTCTCCTCACCTCTCTCTCTCTAGTCTCTTGTACTCTCCTTCCATCCCTCCCTTGCTCTCACTTAGGCACTCTCAATCTCTCACCCTCTCTTTCTCTCTCTCACCATCACTCCCTCCAACTCATAGGTATCTCTCTCACCATCACTCCCTCCAACTCTTAGGTATATCTCTCACCTTCCCTCCCTCTACCTCTTAGGTCTATTTGTCACCTTCTCTCTCTCTCTCTCCGAGTCCCCTTCTCCCTGTCACCCTCTCTCTCTCTCTCTCTCTCTCTCTCTCTCCCATTCTTTCCCTCTCTTCTCCCCCTCCTCTCTCCCTTTCTCATTATCTCTCTTTCTCAATACCTCCCTCTCTCCCTCTCTTCACCTCTCTCTCTAGTCTATTGTACTCTCCTTCCAACCCTCCCTCCCTCTCACTTAGGATTTCTCTATCTCTCCATATCACTCTCCTCCTCTCTCAGGTGTATCTCTCTCCATTATCTCCCTCTATCCCCCCCTCTCTCCCTCTCTAGGGTCAAATGGTATCCTAAGGGGTCATATGGTGTCCTAAGGGGCCATGCATGTGTTAGAACACCATATGACCCCTTAGGACACCAAATGACCCATTAGGACACCAAATGACCCATTAGGACATCATATTATCCCAAGGGGTCATAAGTTGTCCTAATGGGTCATATGGTGTCCTAAGAGACCAGACATGTGTTAGAACACAATATGACCCCTTTGGACACCATACGACCCCTTAAGATACCATATGACTCATGAGGACATCATATTGTCCTAAGGGGTCATATGGTGTCATTGTTAGAATAACCAGTGGACAACTGAGAGGGGGGGGGGTGAATCAGTTGTCAACAAATTATATTAATCAAACCACTTTATAACATTTAACCAGAGCATATAAACATTAAATACCAGAATAGCAAAAATAGATACTGGTAAGCAATAAAACTTAAGAATGAAACAAAGAATCAACACAATGCAACCATACCACATAACACCATGATTTGTACATGGAAAATCTAGTAAAGCGGAAAACCACGGTGGGAAGCCTACCCACAGTTAGAAGATACTTCTGCAGAAAGTATGTGATACAATAAGGGGCCTGCACATGCAGGGAGGCACACTGCCTAGAGCGTATTGCTCATTACAAAGGAGTCTCACTGATTACATAGAGGTTATAACCACCTCAATATAATTGGACAATAATCCAGAAGAACGAACTGCCAATGATAGCATCTAATATGCCTGATTACAGTCTTGATTAAGCTCAATACCAGAGGCCTTTGACCTCTTACATAAACCCAATTCGATCACCTATGATCGACCAAATCTCCTTTGCATATGATATTTCATTCCATGACCATTACCACCACAATCTACAATGAAATCTTACATCAATTTATACAAACTCTAAGGCCTAAACCAATTAGGTCGGCCACCTAAAAGATATTACAATAAGATCATTACATACATCGACATTACAATGATATACCATGTCAGCTTTAGACCAAAACAACATTAACCAATCCATAAATCATCCCAGGAACGTGTAGAGAACATGTAACATGATATCGATCCATAACCTGGACCCAAATAGATTCACCATGCCAAAGTGATGTCTCCAATCAATCGAGGCACGAACAAAGATCACCTTTTGTATCTTGAATTCCATCTAGAAGCTGCACCAACACCACTTATGCATCCTGTCAAAGATTCTCATTAAAAGCTCTATCGGTAAAACCTTAAACCCTTGCCGATATAGGCTTACTAGAGTGTATGATAGCATTAGATCATCAAGTCAATACCAACTGACCAAAACATACTCTAGAAACATCAAACCAAACATATTCCATTGATCCAAAATGTCGGTAGTATCCAACTGATAGTCCCTTCTGCCGGTAACACTAGTTCTTCTACTAGTAACCAAAATCTGTCTGCCGGTAACCAATCATAACAGCTAGTGTTGACATCAATGACAAAACATCAATGCAACACATAATCAATTCCTTTATATTGCCAACAATCTCCCCCTTTGGCATTGATGGCAACATTAGATGTGAAAAAGAAAACATCTAAGTGCCAAGAAATGCCAAATATTTCTCATAGAAGATATAACAATGAAAAATTGAAAAATCCCAACAACTCCCCTTGAGGAGTGCAGTCCAATCTGAAATTGATTTGAATCTCTCTCCCATATGACATATTATGACATTATTTTTCACATATAACTCTCCCCCTTTGACATCAATGCCAAAGATATGACATAGATATCAAAATCTTGTGAATCTCAAAGCTGACTACTCCCCCTGAGTAGTAGCACCACTACATCAATCCAGAGCAAAGGATAAAGTTGATGATGCATACCAGACTGATGCTTTACTCCATCAGTTAAGTTTCTGCCAGAGGGGTAGATACCCCTAGCCTGTCTCTCAAATATTCAAATGATTCGTTAGACAATGATTTAGTGAATATATCTGCAATCTGCTCTTTAGTGTTCACATAAACCAATTTGACTTCCTTTTCCTCCACCATTTCTTTTAGAAATTTATATTTTATTGAAATGTGCTTAGTCTTAGAGTGAAATACCAGATTCTTAGATATGTCAATAGCTGTAGAATTATCACAATAGATAACTACCGGTTCACTGCAATTTACCTTGATATCCTTCAACATTTGCTTCATCCACCACAATTGAGTGCAATTAGTTGTTGTTGCAACATATTCAAATTCTACAGTAGATAAAGAAATGCATGACTGTTTTTTGCTGATCCATGAAAGCAATTTATTTATAAGAAAGAAAGCTCCACCATAAGTGCTCTTCCTGTCATCAGTATATCCTACCCAATTTGCATCTATATATGCACATAAAGTGAAGTTATCATCTCTAGAGTACCATAAGCCATATTCTGTTGTTCCTCGGAATATCCTCTTTACTACACATTCATGATTTTCTTTAGGATTACTTTGATATCTTGAAACAATACTTAGTGCATTCATAATATCCAGTCTAGTCCGAGTTAGATATAACAAGCCACCAATCATAGACTTATACCTTATTGAATTTACCGGTGCAGATGTGTCTTTGATAGATAATTTCTCACTTGTCACCATAGGAGTACTTACTGGTTTGGAATTATCCATACCAAACTTCTTCAACAATTTCCTTAGATACTTAGTTTGACAAATAAAAATGCCTTTGTCAATTTGAGTAGTTTGCAAATCTAAGAAAAATCTCATCTCACGAATCATAGACATTTCAAATTCATTCTTCATATTATTATAGAATTCAATGCACAATTTATCTTCACCTCAAAAAATGATATCATCAACAAATACTTCAATAATCAGAATATCATCATCAGTGATCTTGTAATATAAATTACTGTTAGCATTGATCTTAGTAAAACCAAGCTTCAAAAGATATTTATCCAACCTTGCATACTAAGCTCTAGGAGCTTGTTTTAATCCACATAATGCTTTCCTTAACCTACAAACCATATCTTTGTCATCTTTCAGTGAAAATCCATCAGTCTGTTCAATGCATACTTTTTCCTCAAGTTCACCATTCAAAAATGCACATTTAACATCCATTTGATAGACCTTATAGTTCTTGTATGCTGCATAGGCAAGAAATAATCTAACAACTTCAATTCTAGCTACTGGTGCAAATGTCTCACCATAATCAATTCCTTCCATTCAAGAATATCCTTTACAAACCAGTCTAGCCTTGTTTCTTACAACTTGACCATCCTCATTTAGCTTATTTCTAAAAACCCATTTAGTTCCAATAACATTCTTATTTTTAGGTCGGGGAACTAAAGTCCAAGTCTTATTCTTCTCTATCTGATCTAATTCATCTTCCATAGCCTTTAACCAATGTTTATCTTTACAAGCTTCAATAAGAGATATCGGTTCAATTTGAGAAATAAGACATACCTCTTCATTTTCCAGTCTTCTTCTTGTCATAACTCCCTTGTTCCTCTCTTCAGTGATTTGATCTTCAGAATGATTTAATCTTACATACCTTGGTGTCTGCTAAACTTCAGGTTCTCTGTTCTAATCATCAGTCACAGTTGAATTTTCTGATTGTACCAGTGTAACTATCTCAGTGTCTTGTATCGGCTAAGGCATTGTTGGATAAGTTATGATCACTTCCACTGCCGGTTCTCTGTCATATGATATAGATTGATCTTTGTATCACTCATTCACTTTCACATTTGCACTCTCCATAATTTTCTGCAATATTTTATTATAACATCTATATGCTTTTCTTTGAATTGAATATCCAATAAATATCCCTTCATCACATCTAGGATCAAACATCCCAATTGAATCATCCCATTTGATATAACATTTACTTCCAAAATTTTTGAAATATTTAAGAGTAGGTGTATGTCCAAACCATAATTCATAAGGAGTCTTACCGGTTTCACCTTTGATATGAACTCTCTTGAATGTGTAGACTGTTGTACTCACTACTTCTCTCCAGTAGATGTGAGGCAATTTGGCTTCCATCATCATGGTTCTTGCAACATCCAAAATGGTTCTATTCTTCCTTTCCACTATTCCATTCGACTGAGGAGTCTGGGGTGTAGATAACTATCTCCTAATTCCATTTATCTCGCAAAAAACTTTTAACTAAATTCATGAGATGTGAACTCACCGCCTTGATCTGATCTCAGACATTTGATTTTCAAACCAATTTTTTTTTCCACCTTTGCTTTAAAGATCTTGAATTTCTCAAAATCTTTAGATTTCTCCCCTAGAAAAGTCACCCACATCATTCTAGAATAATCATCATTTATTAGCATGAAGTACCTATCACCTTGAAAGCTTCTGGTCCTTGCTAGACCACATAAGTCAGTATGAATCAAATCAAGCACATCATTAGATTTATCATATATGCTCTTAAAATAAGTTCTATGTTGCTTTCCCAATTGACTTTCCTTACATACTAGATTATGAGGCTTTATAATCTTAGGTATATCTCTAATTGCCTTTGTTGAACTGATCTTAACAATACAATCAAAATTAACATGACACAACCTCTTATTCCATAACCAACTCTCATCAATATGAGAAATCAAACATGTCTTATCACTGGTGTTCAGGTGAAAGATATTACTTTTAGTCCAAGTACCAGTTGCAATCTCCAAACCAATTATGTTAATGATTTTGCATTTTTCATCTTTGAACTAAAGTTGGAATCCCTTATCCACCAATTGACCAAAACTCAAAAGATTATGCTTTAAACCTTCTACATAGTAGACATTATCAATATTATGCTTGCCATCTAGAGAAATAATACCTTTACCATTGATCATACATGCTTTGTCATCCCCAAATCAGACTTGACCACCATTGTATTCTTGTAGGGACATAAATTTTCGTTTATCTCCAGTCATATGATGTGAGAATCCACTATCAATTACCCATTCATCCTTGTCTTCAACTTTTGTTGCCAAGGCCTTTTCTTCATTCTTGATAATTGGTTCCGGTTCATCTTCCTTTAAAGCATAGAACACCCATTCCTTTCCACTACTGGATCCACTAGCAGAGTCTCCTACCGGTTCATCCTTTGAGTCATCACTTACTCCTTCCTCATCTGCTATGTAGCATAGTTTATTTTTGTTGAATCTATATTTGTTCTAATTAGGCTTAAATGATTTCTTAACTCTTTCTTCAAATCTTGCATTCCTTTCAGGACATCTAGATGCAAAATGGCCAATCTTATTACATGCAAAACATTTAAAAGATGCTTTTCCTTCATACTTACTTCCTGCCAGTCCTTTAGGTACTCTTCTAGCAAATAGGGCTTCAAGTTGCTCGAATTCTTCATCCTCTTTCCTCATATCTTCCAATTCTTTTGCATATAGGGATTTCCAATCACTTTTGCTGGTAGATGATGATGCATGAAAAGAAGGTTCAGATTTTGTAGCTCCAGAGGGTCCAAATTCTTCAAGCTCAAAAGCAAATAATTTCCCAATCAGAATGTCTCTATTAACTGAAGTGTTTGCCATTGTTCCCAATTCATTAATTGTAGTAGCCTTCATCTTGTAAGCTGGTGGTAGGGCTCTCAAAACTTTAGAAACTATTTCATCTTCACTCAGAGATCCTCCACAACATTGAATTCCCATGACAATCTCATTTACTCTTTCCATAAATGTAGCAATTCTTTCATTACCTTCCATCTTCAAGTTCTCATATCTTACCCAGTAACCATCAAGTTTAGCATTTTTGACAGTAGGGTCACCTTAATTCAGAGTTTGCAATTTATCCCACATAACCTTTGCAAATGATTTATCACTCAATCCCATGATTTGCTGATCAGTGATTGCACACAAGAGGGCTTCTCTTGCTCTGCAATCATTTTCAATATTTTTGTCCAACTTTGTTGGAGCAAGATTCCTAGATGTTGGATTATAAGGTGTATATCCTTTCTTAGTGATCTCCCAAATATCCTTGCTAAGACATCTAAGATGAGTCTCCATTCAGATTTTCCATATCCCATAGTTTGTTTCATCAAGCTTAGGGATTTCTCTTCTGAAAATATTTGCTGGTGGATTTGAATTATTAGTTGCCATAGGATCTACCTCAAGCGGTTAAGCTTCTGCAAAAGAGGACCAAAGCTCTGATACCAATTGTTAGAATAACTGATGGACAACTGAGAGGGGGGGTGAATCAGTTGTCAACAAATTATATTAATCAAACCACTTTATAACCTTTAACCAGAGCACATAAACATTAAATACCAGAATAGCAAGAACAAATACTGGTAAGCAATAAAACTTAAGAATGAAACATAGAATCAACACAATGCAACCATACCACATAACACCATGATTTGTATGTGGAAAACCCAGTAAAGGGAAAAACCAAGGTGAGAAGCCTACCCACAGTCAGATGATACTTCTGTAGAAAGTATGTGATACAATAAGGGGCCTACACATGTAGGGAGGCACATTGACTAGAGTGTACTGCTCATTACAAAGGAGTCTCACTGATTACATAGAGGTTATAACCACCTCAATATAATTAGACAACAATCTAGAAGAATGAACTATCAATGATAGCATCTACCATGCTTGATTACAGTCCCAGTTAAGCTCAATACTAGAGGCCTTTGACCTCTTACATAAACCCAATTCGATCACCTATGATCAACCAAATCTCCTTCGCATATGATATTTCATTCCATGACCATTACCACCATGATCTACAATGAGATCTTACATCAATTTATACAAACCCTAAGGCCTAAACCAATTAGGTCAGCCACCTAAAAGATATTACAATAAGATCATTACATACATCCACATTACAATGATATACCATGTCGACTTTAGACCAAAACAACATTAACTAATCCATAAATCATCCCAGGAACGTGTAGAGAACACGTAACATAATACCGGTCCATAACCTAGATCCAAATAGATTCATCACACCAAAGTGATATCTCCAATCAGTCGAGGCATGAACAAAGATCACCTTCTGCATCCTGAATTCCATCTAGAAGCCGCACCAACACCACTTATGCATCCTGTCAAAGATTCTCAGTAAAAGCTCTACTGGTAAAACCTTAAACTCTTACTGATATAGGCTTACTAGAGTGTATGATAGCATCTGATCATCAAGTCAATACTGACTGACCAAAACATACTCCAAAAATATCAAACCAAACATATTCCATTGATCCAAACATGTCGGTAGTATCCAACTGATAGTCCCTTCTGCCGGTAACACTAGTTCTTCTACCGATAACCAAAATCTGTCTACCGGTAACCAATCATAATAGGTAGTGTTGACATCAATGCCAAAACATCAATGCAATACATAATCAATTCCTTCATATTGCCAACAGTTATAAGGGCTCACATGGTGTTGTTAGGGGTCATAAGGGGTCTTAAGGGGCCAGGCATGTGTTAGAACACCATATGACCCCTTAGGACAGGATATGACCCCTTAAGACACCATATGACTCATTAGGACATCATATTGTCCTAAGGGGTCATATAGTGTCATAAGGGGTCACATGGTGTCATTAGGGGTCATAAGGGACCAGGTACGTGTTAGAACACCATATGACCCATTAGGACATCATATTGTCCTGAGCGGTCATATGGTGTCATGTCGTGTACTGGGATATTAAAATGGGTCATATGGTGTCCTAAGGGGTCATATGGTGTTGTTAGGGGTCATATGTGGTCCTAAGAACCCACACACGTGTTAGAAAACCATATGACACCTTAGGACACCATATGACCCATTAGGACATCACATGGTGTCTTAAGGGGTCATATGGTGTCCTAAGGGGTCATGTCATGTACTAGGATGTTAAAAGGGGTCATATGGTATCCTCAGGGATCATATGGTGTCATAAGGGGTCACATGGTGTCGTTAGGGATCATATGGGGTCCTAAATTCCCACACATGTGTTCAAACACCATATAACCCCTTAGGATACCATATGACCCCTTAGGACATCATATTGTTCTAAGGGGTCATATAGTGTCATAAGGGGTCATGTCGTGTACTAGGATTTTAAAAGGGGTTATGTCGTGTATTAGGACATCACATGGTGTCCTAAAGGGTCATATGGTCTTATAAGGGGTCATGTCATGTACTAGGATTTTAAATGGGGTCATATAGTATCCTAAGGGGTCATATGGTGTCGTTAGGAGTCATATGGGGTCCTAAGGGCCCACACATGTGTTAGGACATCATATGACCCCTTATGACACCATATGACCCATTAGGACATCATAAGGGGTCATATGGTGTCCTAAGGGGTCATATGGGGTCATAAGGGACCACACATGTGTTTGTTGGAAATGTGCCTCTAATTCACTTGACATGTTCGGGTTGATCGGGGTAGCCTACACTGATGAGTGGAAGATTGCATCAGAGTTGTGCCGATGACCCAATGGAGATATCTTAGGCGGTCCGGGTTGTCATCGGCTATCTGAAAGAAGTTTGCAGATTGGACTTTATTGTATTTGATGTTGTTTCTGAAGGAAGTCTGCAGACTGGACTTTATTGTATTTGACATACTGTTAATAAAGTCTTTTTCTGTTGGTGGTGGGTTTTTCTCCCAGAAGGGTTTTCCCATTTTAACTCTATGTATTCTATCTCTGTGTTGTTTAATTGTGTATGCTCATGTTTGCGCCATATTCTAGAAAAGTTGTAAATTTGTAAACACTAGTTTGTTTTCCCCTACAAATTGACATTAGGGAAGCAAATTTACGCACTTGCTTTCCTTACAAGTGGTATCAGAGCCAGGTTTGTTTTGTTATCCTTGTTGGGTAGGGTTAGTTTTTTGTGTCAATTTTGTTTCAATGGGAGTCTTGCAGAGTGTCTACTTGTTTATTTTATAGGTTAAGATGGCGAGCACCTTGGGGTGCATAGACATGGAGAAGTTTAATGGTTCTAGTTTAGAACTATTTAAACTCAAGATGGAAGACTTATTGGTCGATCGAGATCTTTGGATTGCTGTGACTGCAACTACTATCCCTATAGGCATGAAGCACAAAGATTGGGATTTAGTTGATGGGAAGGCAAGGGGTTTAATCAGGTTGTCTTGCTGATTCTGTTATGTTAAACGTCCATGAGGAGAAGGTTGCACATCTTCTCTGGACTAAGTTGGGGAATATTTATCAAGGCAAATCCTTGGTGAATAAACTTTTCCTGAGGAAGAAATTGTACTCTCTGAAGATGGATGCAGGAACACCATTGGTAGACCACTTGAATGCATTCCAAAGGGTTCTTGCATAGTTAACTTCTATTGGTGTGTCCATTCAAGAAGAAGAATGTTGCATGCTACTGTTGTGTTCATTGCCTGACTCTTGGGATCACTTAGTGATGGCTACCGGTAATACTATGACTCAGTTCAAGATGGATACTATGGTTAATACTCTTTTGTTAGAAGAAATGATAAATAAGTCTTCTGAGATGATAAAAGATGCACTCCGTGTTTGATGCAAATTGAAGGACAAAGACAAGAAGAAAGGAAAGAAGTCCAAGTCTCAAGAGAGATTTAAATCTCTAGACAAGAAGTCAAAGGTGAAGTGCTGGAATTGTGGGCAGAAAGGGTATATCCGAAAGGATTGCAAGGAAGAGAAGAAGAGGAAGAAGCATTCTGACACTGAGTCTTCTCAAAGTGATGCAGATGCATTTATAGCAGCCCTGGCAGTGCATACTTCAGATGACACCTAGTTAGTATATTTTGGCGCGTCTTTCCACATGACCTCCCACAAGGAGTGGTTCTTGAAGTATGAACCGTATGCTGGTGGAAAGGTATACCTAGATAGTGATTACATTGGATATTGTAGGGAGAGGCAGAATCAAAATTCAGTTTCTAGATGGTAGAGTGAAGGGGATAAATGGAGTCCTTCATATACCAGGTCTGGCAAGAAATATTCTCTCTGTAAGTAAACTTAATGATGCTGGAGTACGAGTTACATTTGTATTTGGTGGTTGCAAGATGACTAGGGGTTCCATTGTATTGGCAAAGGGTGATCATTTTGGTACTCTATATAAGTTAAATGCTAAACCTATATGTTGTAATGTGACCTTTGAAAATTCAGTTAAGACAATTGTAATGATGTATAATGCTAATTCATTGGAAGCTAAACTTCCTTCTGAGAAGACAATGCTTTGGCATACTAGGTTAGGCCACATAGGTGAAAAAGGTTTAAAAGCCTTGAAGAATAAGAATCTAGTTGAAGCTCTGGATGATTGTAGTTTTGAGTTCGATTTCTGCAAACACTACATATATGGAAAACATAACCGAGTTTAGTTTTATTCCAGTTCTCATAAGTCTTATGATATTCTGGATTATGTTCACTCTGATGTGTTTGGTCCAGTGGATGTACCTTCTTTGTTTAAGTTTAAAAACTATGTATCTTTTGTAGATGATTATTCAAGAAGGCCATTTGTGTACTTTTTAAAAAGTAAATAAGAAGTGTTCAGGTGGTTTAAGGAGTTTAAGAACCTTGTTGAAAATCAGACTGGGAGAAAGATTAAATGTTTAAGAACAGACAACGGTGGTGAATTTTGTATTGCAAATTTCAACAAGTACTATGTTGATCATGGAATTAAGACACATAAGAGTGTACCTTACACTCCACAATAGAATGGAGTTGCAGAAAGGTTGAATCGGTCTCTAATGGAGAAAGCAAGGAGCATGTTGAGCGGAGCTGGGTTGGAACAAAAATTCTGGGCTGAAGCAGTTGCTACAATGTGTTACCTGCTGAATTGTTCTCCTACTTCAACATTGGTTGACAAAACACCTATGGAAGCATGGTCTGGTAAGAAACCTTCTTTAAGGCACCTTCGTGTTTTTGGTGCAAAGGCATATGCTCATGTTTCTGATGTGAATAGATCTAAGTTGGATAACAAAGCAGTGAAATGTATCTTCATTGGATATGGAGTTAGTGTGAAAGGATACAAACTTTGGAATCCAGTGACTGGTAAGGTTGGATACAACAGAAGTGTGATTTTTCATGAGCTGAAGCCTATGTCACTAGATCATAATATAGAAAAGAAAGGAGAAACTGAGGTTGAAATTCCTCCAGCCAAAGAAGAATCTCCACAAATACCTGAAGATGAGGAGAGTTCAAGTAGTTCAAGTAGTTATGAAGAAGAACATGATGATGAGCCTCATGTGGAACCTCAAGAAGCCTCAACACCAGAGGAGAAGATCTACTCGAGAGAGGCAGAAACCTAATAGGTATACACCTAATAAGTACAGTCATTCTAAGTTGAATGTTAATTGTGCTTATGCTTTACTTGCAAATATTGATGAGCCTAGGATTGTCAAAGAAGCAATTGAAATGCCTGATTCAGATTCCTGGTTGGAAGCCATGAATGATGAAATGTCATCATTGGATAAACATGGAACTTGGGATTTGGTGCCATTGCCTAAAGGCAAAAAGCCTGTAGGCTGCAAGTGGATGTTTAAAAAGAAGTATGGTCCAAATGGCAACATTGACAAGTACAAAACAAGACTGGTTGCAAAGGGGTATTCACAAAAAGAAGGTATTGACTATGGGTAAATATTCTCGTGTAGCTAAGCTAACATCTATCAGATTTGTCTTATCACTTGCAGCAACATATGATTGGGAGATTGAGCAGATGGATTTGAAGAGAACATTTCTTCATGGTGATCTTGAAGAAGAAATTTATATGTCCCAGCCTGAGCACTTTGTGGAAAAAGGTAAAGAACATCTAGTATGCAAACTCAAGAAGTCTCTATATGGTTTAAAACAGTCTCCCAGAATGTGGTATCAAAAGTATGATACATTTGTTTTGTCCTTGATATTTGTGAGATCAAAGGTTGATAATTGTGTTTACTACAAAACTGATGGTGATAGGATTCTTATCATAGCTTTGTATGTAGATGATATGTTGTTCATAGGAAACACAAAAGGTATGATCTCAGATTTAAAATCTCATCTTTCTATAAAATTTGAAACGAAGGATTTAGGACCAGCAAATTACATTCTGGGAATGGAGATCAAAAGGGATAGATCTAAGAGGAAACTTTGGCTCAACCAGAGAAAATATATAACCAATGTTCTTGATAGGTTTCATATGTCTAACTATAAACCACAGGTTGTTCCCATCTTGCAGGGAACTAAGTTGTCTGTGTTTGATAGTCCGAAATCTCCAAAAGAGATTTAAGACATGAAAAGTGTACCTTATGCAAGTGCTATAGGTAGTATGATGTATGCTATGGTCTGTACAAAACCAGACATTGCCCAACTAGTGGGAGTACTTAGTAGGTTTATGTTGAATCTAGGGAAACTGCACTGGGATGCTGTAAAGAGAGTGTTTAGATACCTAAAGGGTACTTTAAACTATGCATTGTATTATCATGGTAATCTAAAGGGTTCAAAGGGAACTCTCAGCATTTGTGGTTATATGGATTCTGATTGGGCAGGGGATATTGACAGCAAGAGATCCACTAGTGGATATGTTTTTGTCCTGAATGGTGGAGCAATTAGTTGGATGAGCAAGAGGCAAGCTGTAGTCGCTTTGTCCACTATCGAGGCAGAATACATGGCGGCCACACATACTTGTAAAGAAGAGGTCTAGCTTAGGTGTTTGAGTTCAGATATTGGTTTTGATGCAGGGCAAGTTGAAATCTGGAGTGATAGTCAAAGTGCCATATGTTTGGCAAAGAATCCTATTTTCCATGCTAGGTTGAAGCATGTTGATGTTCAGTATCACTTCATTCATGACATGGTGGAAGATGGAAAAGTTTATCTTAACAAGGTAGACACTCTGGAAAATGTTGCAGATGCCTTGACGAAACCAGTGAGCACACACAAGTTTAGGTGGTGTTCAAATTCTATGGGTCTTCATACCCATGTTTCTCAAGAATGTCTGAAGTGGTAATCGGTCCAGTGAATTCCTCGTCAAGTGGGAGTTTGTTGGAAATGTGCCTCTAATTCACTTGAAATGTTCAGGTTGATCAGGGTAGCCTACACCGATGAGTAGAAGATTGCATCAGAGCTGTACCAATGACTCGATGGAGCTATCTTAGGCAGTTTGGGTTGTCATCGGCTATTGGAGGTTTCAGTTTGGAGTTAAGCCGATACCCGATGAAGTCGCCTTTGATGATCGGGTTGATATCGGCAATCAGGTTGATGTGATGAAGGCTACGTCAAAGTCCATATGAGTCCACTCTATTTTGTCTCGGAGTGTTTCGCTTATTGGGATAGTAGTTTTGGGTGTGAGCCGATGACCCAATGAGGCCACCTTAGGTTATCGGGGTAACATCACAGTGTTGGTTCTGATGGGCCAATAAGGTTGCCTACCAATTATCGGAGATCGGGGTAACAGTTCATCTGTCTGGCCGATGGCCCGATGGAGTCACCTTAGGCGATCGAGTATCTTCGGGGGATTGACTCTACCGTTTGAAGGCTATACCGATGGCTGATGGAGCAAAGACCAATGTCAGTGTGAGACTGAACTGAGATTAAAAAAAGGTGACCACTTGGACACTAAGGATGAGACTGTCGGTGTATATGAATACGAACCGACCCGGCTCCTTGCTGCATGTGGGATAATTGGTTTTCCATGAATGCCAACCGATGTAGGTAGACGGTTAGACTTCAAGCCATTGTTGCAGTTTCTCAGATGAACAGTCAACTAGTTTGGTATTAAAAGCCAAATGTGAACCAAATGTAAAAGAGAGAGTTACGATAGCTATTGAGTGATCTATAATTGTTATGTGATCCGAGTGTTGTATGTTTCATCTGGAATGATTGTTCGACAAAGTGAAGGAAGTCTACAGACTGGACTTTATTGTATTTGACATACTGTTAATAAAGTCATTTTCTGTAGGTGGTGGGTTTTTCTCCCAAAAGGGTTTTCCCACGTTAATTCTATGTATTCTATCTCTGTGTTGTTTAATTGTGTATGCTCATGCTTGTGCCATATTTTGGAAAAGTTGTAAACTTGTAAAAACTAGTTTGTTTTCCCCTCCATATTAACATTAGGGAAGTGAATTTCTGCACTTGCTTTCCTTACAGTGTTAGAACACCATATAACCCCTTAGGACACCATATGGACATCATATGGTCCTAAGGGGTCATATGGTGTCGTTAGGGGTCATATGGTGTTGTTAGGGGTCATATGGGGTTTTAAGGGCCCACACATGTGTTAGGACACCATATGACCCCTTAGGACATCGTATTGTCCTGAGGGGTCATATGGTGTCATAAGGGGTCTCGAGGGGTCACATGGTGTTGTTAGGGGTCATATCTGGTCCTAAGGGGCCACATATATGTTAGAACACCACATGACCCCTTAGAATGCCATATGGATATTATATGGTCCTAATGGATCACATGGTGTCCTAAGGGGTCATATAGCGTCCTAAGGGTTCATATGGTGTCATTAAGGGTCATATGGGGTCCTAAGGGCCCACACATGTGTTAGAACACAATATGACCCCTTAGGACAACATATTGTCCAAAGGGGTCATATGGCATCATGAGGGGTCATGTCATGTACTCTAATGTTAAAAGGGGTCATATGGTGTCCTCAAAGGTCATGTAGTGTCCTAAGGGGTCATATGGTGTCATTAGAGGTCTCTATATCTCCTCCACTCCCTCTCTCTCCCCTCTCTTAGGTGTCTCTATCCCATTCTTTCCCTCTCTCCCTCCCCATCCCTTTCTATTTCTTTCTCAAGTCTCTCTCTTTCATCAAACCCCCTTCCTCTCTCTCATATCTCTCTTCCTCTCTCTTAGGTCTCTCCCTCTCTTTTCATCAAACCCTACCTCCCTCCATCCATCTCTCTCACTTGGTATCTCTCTTTGCCTCAACCCCTCCCTCCATATCTCACTTAATCTCTCTCCCTATGATCTCTCTCTCTCTCTCTACATCCCTTCCTCCCCCTCTCCCTGATATCTCCCTCTCTTTCCATTAACCCCTTCATTCCTTCTTCCATCTCTCTCTCTCTCTCTCTCTCTATTAAGCCCTACCTACCTCCCCCCCTCTCTCTTACTTGGGATCTCTCTTTGGTCTCTCCCTCTCTTTTCATCAACCCCCCTTCCTTTATCTCTCTCTAACTCTCTCCTCTCTCTCTTAGTTATCTCCCTCTCTTTTCATCAAACCCTACCTCCCTCCCTCCATCATTCTCACTTGGGCTTTGTAATGCCCACCAAAATACCCTAGAGAATTAAAGCCAAACTACTCTACGGAGGGATAATTTTTTTTGTTTAATAAACTAAAGTACACTTAACTCGTACTAATGAAACGATTAAGCATTGATTAACTTAGTTTCCAACTTAATGTTGATATCTTTATCATTGACTATTTAGTAATTTGTTACGCAAGCAAAATTCTTATTATGATACCACATCTATTTCCCTAGGGTACATTAATGTCATTACTTAATGTCAATTGTAACATCTACTTACTAACCATCATTAACTCTCATTAGCTATCAGTAGCCGTTACTAGCTATCAATGGCTATCCTTAGCTATCATGAGCTATCACTACCTATCCTTTGATACCATGCACATGCATAGACACAATCTAGCTATCTATCCCATCATGACATGCAACTACATGAACGTGGACACAATCTGTTGATTTCATATGCAAGATTATGCAACACTAGAAAATTCACTAACTTATATATGTACATATGTAAGTACACAATTAACTACTCTTCATGATGATTTCTACTAATCTCTCTATTCCATATGATATGATACAAGATTATCACCTTTAGTCTAATGTCCATTTGAGATCCAAATCCAAATACTCCTAATCCGTTAACCATCTCTTACCTATGTGAAACATTATGCATCTATAATGATTAACCGTCTCCTAATGCATGATCATTAATTCTATTAACCTCCAACCCTATTTCTCATAAATCTAAATTTGCTTAGCATGATAATTTACTATCACGAACCTTACATGGACAATGTAATATCTAACAACTTCCCTTTTTGCCCTTACATAATGCATAATATGAAATGCATACATTTCCCTATCATTACATGCTTCATATGAGATTTCTACTCCTATTATGATAATTTCTTTCATGCAACCCACCTACATAATGCAATGGTCTATATGCCTTTCCTTTGTATTATTACTATGATATGCATGCCTGCTAACTTGGAAATGCAACTAGAAGAATTTTAACATTACCTACACTTGATATGAGTCATTGCAACCATCTTAATTATGCAACCAAGGGAATATTGAATTCAATACTAATAATATGATTTCAGCCATACATCTTATTTAGTTTTTATAGTGTTAATCTAAGGTTCATTGCCACATGATGTTTTAGTACAACTACACATGATTTCAGCTATGTTTCTATTCTAGTTTCCATTCCACTCTTCTAAGATTCTTCCATAATGTTTCTAACCGCTAATTTTCTTTCCACTACCTAATAGTGATACTAACACATTATCATGGTTCTAAATTTACTTCCAACATAAACGTAGCATAATAGAATCAACTTAAGAATCAATGCCTCATTCCAATGAGAACATAAACAATACATTATATACACTGCATATCAGTCATTTAATGATTACATTGCTTGTCCAAGACTAACATGACCATGAGTACACTATGATTACAACTCATCACATAGTTCTGCAACCTGAGCATAGCTAACCAAGTTGTCAACTTATTTAGCTATTTAGCTTTTTAGTCGACTTATTTAGCTTGTTAAGTTAACTTTTTATTATTTAGCCTTTTAAGCTATATTTAGCATTTTAAGCTTTTTAGCTCATTTGATTTCACTTTAACGACTAGTTCTATTTATAGAACATCGTCTTGTAAACTGTATATATACGTGTCTATATTGTTCAATATAATTATCCGATTATTGAATCATTCATTCAAGTATATTTCATGGTATCAGAGTAGAGAACTTTTTTTTTTTGAAATTTCTTTGTTATTCTAAAAATTTTCGAAAGGAATTTTTTAAGAAAAATTTCAAAAGTTTTTCGAAGTGGTTTGCTTCTAGTTCATGGGTTTTTTTTTGCAATTTGCATCACGTGTTTTTTCTCGATCTGGTTCATTCATGGCCACCTAGGGTTTTTGCAACAAGCTTCTACAATAGGATCGATGGAAGCAGTAGTTTGGAAACAACACTAGTTTGTCCACTGAACAAGCATTCACATCTACAATTTTGGATAAGAACAAGGGTAAAGGTCAGTCCTTCCAGCAGAAGGGGCAAGATCAATATTTACAATCTTCAAAGAAGAAAAGTGTACAATATAACTATTGTCACTAGTTTGACCATATGAAAAAAGATTGCCATAAATTGTTGGCATCTGTGCAATCTAGACTGGGAGGGTATCAGGAACAGGAGTAGGCTCATGTTGAAGAGCATTTTGGAGAGGAGTCATCCTTCTATGCTTTGTGATAAGCAAATTTCCTGTTTGATTGGTTTTCACATTTTTTTTATCTCAAAAATTGTTTGCAGGGTTTCAAAAAATTTCCTTAAAAATTATTATCCGTCATCCACAAAGCTTGTGTGAAAATTTCTAGGTTATCATAATTTTCTCTTCAAAAATTGTTTGCTGGTTTTTACGATTTTGTCCTAAAAAATCATCTGTAATACGCGCAGTTCGCATGAGATTTGTGAATTGCGAAGTTCTCTGGTTTTGATCGATTTTTTCCTCAAAAATCAAGCTTTGTTGCAATTAGCTTGGGTCGCACCTACCAGAGTGAACATCTGCAACCATGGTATCTTGCAGTCAGTTTTGGAGTTGGTACTCTTCTGCAAAAGGGTTTGCTGATTTTTTCCTCAAAATTCATGGTGTCAGAGCATGGAAATTAAAAATTTTGAAAATTTTTGTTATTAAAATTTTTTCGAAGTTTTTATTGAAAGAATTTTTAAAAACTCTTTTTTTTTAAAAAGCAGATTCTTTTTCTCTTTTTGAGCGGATTACTTTTTTTTACAGGTTGAAATTTTTTCAAGGGTTTCTTGGAGTTTTTGTTGCAAATCGCGTCACGTGTTTTTGCTCGATCTGGTTCATTCATGGCCTCCTGGGGTTTCTGAAATTTTTGACTAGGGTTTTGACCCTTCAGTTCAAGTTGAAATGTTATTCTAGTTGTAGATTCTTGATGGGTTTTTCGAGACCTCAACTGGGTGGTCGTCAGACTTTTCTGGGTGCATCATTTTTTGTGCCTCGATTTTGAGTCATCAGATCTACATTCTTATTTCAAATTCTTGGTGGATTTTTTGAGAGCTTTTCTGGGATGGTCTCAGATTTTTCTAGGTGCCTCATTTTTTTTGCCTTGAATTTTGTGCCAGTAAATTTGCCTTGGAATTTAAAAAACAGTATGTGATTTCTGCTAATTCTGTGGAGGTCAGGAATTTTGGTGTCTTCTGGGCACTGTTTATACTGTACATCCAACCTAGGGTTTCTGCCCCTATTTTGTTTTGCATTTTTTTTGAAAAAAAATAGCTGTATTCTCTTTTTTTACAAAAAAAAATTAGAGGTATTTTTTTATTTTCTGCATATTATTATTTTTTTTGATTATTTTTCAGGAAAAATTTCACTTTTTAAATAATTACTTGATTTCACTTTAATTATTTTAGTCGAAAATTGCAGAAACCCTAGGAAAAGTTTCAACCTGCAAAAAAAAAAAATCCGCCTAGGAAGAGAAAAATAACTTGCTCTTTAAAAAAAAAAAAAACAGTTTTAAAAAAATCTCTTCAATAAAAACTTTGAACTTTTTTAATAAAACTTTCAAAATTTTTAATTTCCATGCTAAAAACTACATATACAAGAGGATTATTACAGATGGTTTCCAGAATTTAAGCTTTGTTGCAGTCATTTTGGGTCACACCTGCAAGGGCAAACATTTGCAACCGTGGTATCTTGCAATCTGTTTTGGAGTTGGTAGTCTTCTACAAAAGTGTTTGCTGATTATTTCCCTAAAATCATGGTTTCACGCTTCAGTAATTCGTGTGTGCTAGATCTCTAATTCACGTGTGAAGGCTACATTAGCTTGGATGGCTTTTGGTACTCTTGGTCATTTATATTCTACAGATCGTGGGAGGGTCTCCGTAGTAGCAGATGGTCTTTACATTTGTGATCATAACACCTGTAGTGTCTTTTGTGAGGTATTGAGTACAATTACCATTAGGGAGGGTGTTAAAATATTATTAATATCTTCTGTAATTGTCATCTTCTATTTTTAGTAGTCATCTTAGTTGTCGACTTATTTAACTATTTATCTTTTTAGTCGACTTATTTAGCTTGTTAAGTTAGCTTTTTATTGTTTAGCCTTTTAAGCTATATTTAGCTTTTTAAGCTTTTTAGCTTATTTGATTTCATTTTAACGACTAGTTCTATTTATAGAACATCATCTTGTAACCTCTATATATACGTGTGTATATCAATCAATGTAATTATCTGATTATTGAATCATTAATTTAATTATTTTTCATGGTAGCAAAGCAGAGAATTAATTTTTTTTGAAATTTCTTTGTTATTTTAAAAATTTTCGAAAGGAATTTTTTAGAAAAAAATTCAAAAGTTTTTCGAAGTGGTTTGCTTCTAGTTCGAGGGTTTTTTGCTACAAATCACGTCATGTGTTTTTTCTCGATCTAGTTCATTCATGGCCGCTTAGGGTTTCTGCAACAATCTTCTACAATAGGATCGATGGAAGCAACAATTTGGAAGCATCGCTAGTTCGTCCACTGAACAGGGCTTCACAGCTATAGTTTTGGATAAGAACAAGGATAAAGGTCAGTCCTTCTAGTAGAAGGGGCAAGGTCAATATTCGCAGTCTTCAAAGAAGAAAAGTGTACAATGTAACTATTGTCACCAGTTTGACCATATGAAGAAATAATGCCAGAAATTGTTGGCATCTGTGCAATCTAGGCTGGAAGGGTCTCACAAATAGGAGCAGGCTCATGTTGCAGAGCATTCTGGAGAGGAGTCAGCCTTCTATGCTTTGCGATAAGCAAATTTCCTGTTTGGTTGGTTTTCACATTTTTTTTCCTCAAAAATTATTTGCAGGGTTTCAATTTTTTTCATTAAAAATTCTAATATGTCATCCGCAAAACGTGCGTAAAAATTTCTCGGTTTTCATAATTTTTTCTTCAAAAATTGTTTGTTGTTTTTTACGATTTTTTCGTCAAATCATCTATACTATGCAAAGTTCGTGTGGGATTTGTGAATCACGAAGTTCTTTGGTTTTGATCGATTTTTCTCCTAAAAAATCGAGAGTAGTTGCAGTTAGTTTGGGTTGCATCCTCCAGGGCGAACATCTGCAACAGTGGTATCTTGCAGTCAATTTTGGAGTAGGTACTCTTCTGCAAAAACATTTGCTGATTTTTTCTTCAAAATTCACGATATCAGAGCATGGAAATTAAAATTTTTGAAAGTTTTTATTATTAAATTTTTTCAAAGTTTTTATTGAAAGAATTTTTTAAAAATGGTTTTTTTTAAAAAGCAGGTTCTTTTTCTCTTCTTGGGTGGATTTTATTTTTTATTTTTTAGGTTGAATTTTTTTCAAGGGTTTCGCGGAGTTTTTGTTGTAAACCGCGTCACATGTTTTTGCTCGATATGGTTCATTCATGGCCGCCTAGGGTTTCTTCAATTTTTGACTAGGGTTTTGACTTTTTAGTTCAAGTCAATTTTTTTTTCTAGTTGCAAATTTTTGATGGGTTTTTCGAGACCTCAACTGGGTGGTTGTTAGATTTTTCTAGGTGCATCGTTGTATTCCAATTTTAGATTCTTGGTGGGTTTTTCAAGAGCTTTTCTGGGTTGGTCTCAAATTATTCTGAGTGCCTCATTTTTCATGCCTTGAATTTTGTGCCAACAAATTTTCCTTGGAATTTAAAAACAGTTCGATTTCTACTAATTTTGTGGACATCAGGAATTTTGTCTTCTGGGTGCTATTTATGTTGTACATCTAACCTTAGGTTTCTGCCCCTATTTTTTTTGAAAAAAAACCAATATTTTTTTTTTTTTTTTTACAAAAAAATAACCAGAGGTATTTTTTTATTTTCTACAAATTATTATTTTTTTCTGATTATTTTTAGGAAAATTTTTAGGTTTTAAATAATTATTTGATTTCATTTTAATTATTTTAGTCGAAAATTGCATAAACCTTAGGAAAATTTTCAACCTGCGAAAAAAAAAATCTGTCTAGGAAGAGAAAAAGAACCTACTCTTTAAAGAAAAAAAAAAATAGTTTAAAAAAAATCTCTTTATTAAAAACTTCAAAATTAAAAAAAAAAACTTTCAAAACATTTTAATTTTCATGCTAAAAACAACATATACAAGACAATTATTTTAGATGGTTTCCAAAATTTGAGCTTTGTTGCAGCCTGTTTGGGTTGCACCTGCTAGGGGGAACATCTCCAACCGTGGTATCTTGCAGTCAGTTTTGAAGTTGGTACTCTTCTACAAAAAGGTTTGCTGATTTTTTCTTCAAAATCATGGTTTTAGGCTTCAGTAATTCGTGTGTGCTAGATCTGTAATTTGCATGTGAAGACTGCATTAGCTTGGATGGCTTTTGGTACTCTTGGTCACTTACATTCAACAGATCTTGGGAGGGTCTCTATAGCAGCAAATGGTCTTTGCATTTGTGATCATAACACCTACAGTGTCTTCTGTGGGGTATTGAGTACATTGACCACTAGAGAGGGTGTTAAAATATTATTAATATCTTCTATTTTTAGCAGTCATCTTAGTTGTCGACTTATTTAGCTATTTAGCTTTTTAGTTGACTTATTTAACTTTGTTAAGTTAGCTTTTTATTATTTAGCCTTTTAAGCTATATTTAGCTTTTTAAGATTTTTAGCTTATTTGATTTCACTTTAATGACTAGTTCTATTTATAGAACATCGTCTTGTAACCTCTATATAAATGTGTGTATATCGTTCAATGTAATTATCCAATTATTGAAATCATTTATTCAATTTATTTTTCATGGTATCAAAGCATGGAAATTAAAATTTTTGAAAGTTTTTGTTATTAATTTTTTTTATGAAGTTTTTATTGAAGAGATTTTTAATTTTTTTTTTAATTTTAAAAAGGAGGTTCTTTTTCTCTTCCTGTGCAGATTTTTTTTTATTTGTAGGATGAAATTTTTTGAAGGGTTTTGTGGATTTTTTGCTACAAATCGCGTCATGTGTTTTTGCTCGATTTGGTTCATTTATGGTCGCCTAGGGTTTCTGCAATTTTCGACTAGGGTTTTGACCCTTCCGTAAAAGTCAAAATTTTATTCTGGTTGTAGATTCTTGGTGGGTTTTTCGAGACTTCAACTAGGTCATTGTCAGATTTTTTTGAGTGCATTATTTCCCGTGCCTTAATTTTTGAGCCATCGGATCTGCATTCTTATTTCAAATTCTTGATGGGTTTTTCGCGAGGTTTTTTGGGTTGGTCTCAGAATTTTCTAGGTGCCTTGTTTTTCGTGCCTCAAATTCTGTGCCAACAAATTTGCCTTGGAATTTAAAAACAATCCGCAATTTCTGTTAATTCTGTTGACATTGAGAATTTTGGTGTCTTCTGGGTGCTGTTTATGCTGTACATCCAACCTAGGGTTTTTGCCCCTATTTTTTTTTGCATTTTTTTTGGAAAAAAATCATTTATATTTTTTCTAGTTTTTTTTACAAAAAACATCAGAGGTGTTTTTTTATTTTTTGCTAATTATTATTTTTTCTGATTATTTTCAAGAAAAATTTCAGGTTTTAAGTTTGTAGAAAATTTAATTTTTGGGTTTCTTCCAAACCTCCAAATTCGTGCCTTGGAATTCGTGCCAAAATTCTCCTCCAGGGTTTCAGTTTTTTCAATAGCTGCTTCTATTCTGATTTAAAAAAAAATCATATTCTTCTGTCTCTTGCTTTCATTCAGTTGACCTCGATCAACCTCGATTTCTATGATGACATCACTAACTAACATTGTGTTGGAACACAGTCAAAAGTTCATCAACCGCAACTACAACACCTAGAAACAACGCATGTTATCAATATTTGAATATCGTTGCCTTGATCAGATTGTTCTTGGCAAGGTTCCTCATCCTACAACAACAAAAAATTCTAGTTTTTCATAATTTTTTCTTCAAAAATTGTTTGTTGGTTTTTTACGATTTTTTCCTCAAAAATCATCTGTAATACGTGAAGTTCGTGTGGGATTTGTGATTCGTAAAGTTCTCTAGTTTTGATTGACTTTTCTCCTCAAAAATTAAGATTTGTTGCAGTTAGTTTGGGTCGCACCTACTAGGGTGAACATCTACAACCATGGTATCTTGCAGTTAGTTTTGGAGTTGGTATTCTTATGCAAAAGGGTTTGCTGATTTTTTCCTCAAAATCATGATTTCAGGCTTCAGTAGTTCATGTGTGCCAGATCTCTAATTTGCGTGTGAAGGCTACATTAGCTTGGATAACTTTTGGTACTCTTGATCATTTACATTTTGCAAATCCTGGGAGGGTCTCCATAGCAACAGATGGTTTTTGCATTTGTGATCATAACACTTGCAGTGTCTTCTGTAGGGTATTGAGTATGATGACCATTAGGGAGGGTGTTAAAATAATTTTAATATTTTTTATAATGGCCATCTTCTATTTTTAGCAGTCATCTTAGTTCTCGACTTATTTAGCTATTTAGCTTTTTAGTTGACTTATTTATCTTGTTAAGTTATTTTTTTATTATTTATCCTTTTAAGCTATATTTAGCTTTTTAAGCTTTTTAGTTTATTTGATTTTTTGTATTAAGTATCATAGAATCACAAAGTTTATTTTTTTCTCATTCAAGCATCCACGTTACAAACTTATTACAAATACCAGCTCCTTTCGAGCAAACTTATTACAAATACTAGCTCCTTTCGAGCACCAAACTAGAAACAACAATTGAAAGACCAAGGGTCACAACTTAGAAAGCCACTTTAAACAATGTGACAAATACAACCAATGGAAGACCAAGAGTCACAACTTGGAATTCTACACAAAGGTGTCCCTCATGGGAGTTGAACTTGGGTCTCCACATTGAGAAATCAATGCTTTAACCAACTAAGCTCAACCCCTTGGACTTAGCTTATTTGATTTCAATTAACGACTAGTTTTATTTATAGAACATCGTCTTGTAAATATAATCATAAAATATATTATTTAGAAATCCTGAAAAAATTACTAGTTTGGTAATAATAACTAGACTCTTCAAACAAAGATGATGACTGCCTTCTCAATGTCCAGAGTTGTTGGTGCTCTTGGTGGTAATGATCACCAGACTCTTCAAATGGAGATGATGGCTGCCTCAAAGGAGAAAGAGGCAGAGAAGCAACAAGAATTGTATCTTGTTGCATAGGGGAATTCTGCATGATCCTCCTAGGGTTCAATCCCTACTCACACGCACAATATGGGTTTCTCCCCCAATGAATCAGAGCTTACCGTCATATGGCCTAGGCATAATATTTCCACCAAAGCTCCAGAGAAATTTCAGCTTTCACCGCCTCCATTGCTCTGGGGAATTCATATCGCACTTCGATTCACTCATTTCAGAAAACATAGTCCCAGTTGCCTTCGAATCGTAGGATTCAGAGGTGGCCGAGCTTTGAACCCTAGGCGAAGGAATGACAAAGGCTCTACAACCTTCCTCACCATTTATCATTTCTCCAAACTCAAACTGTCACAATCCCAAACACCCAATTTCCAAATGAAATTAATCCACTATTGCCACAACAACATCAATAATGATTCCATAAATTGAAAAATCTACAATCATTTTCAAGCGGAACATTGCAAAGGCAAAAGCAAAGGCAAAGGCAAACAAGAATCAGTATGGAATGAGTATGGAAATTCCCTCTTGCATGACATCTGTCATGTAATTGCTTTTCATCTTTTTAGTAGAGCTCTAAAAATGCACACATGTATACCTTCCATCATGGGTTCGAATCTCGCAGGCCCGCTTGCTCCCAATCAATCGATCATTTCTCCTTTGAGGCACCCATAGTCTCCATTTGAAGAGTCTAGCGATCATTACCACCAAGAGAACCAACAACTCTGGATGTTGGGAAGGAAACCATCATCTCCGTTTGAAGATTCCAGTGATTATTACCGCTAGGAGAACTAGCAATCCCGAACATTGGGAAACTATCCTCATATGCAAGATTCTACTCCTTTTATGGCAGCAACAGGGTGTCCTTTCCAAGAAGCAACTATATCGTCAGAGGCATTATTAGGTTATCATAATTCAAAGCATTCTCCCTGGGAAGTTTCTCCTCTAGAGGATCATCTTTAATACTGGAGGTAGTGGGAAAAGCTTCTTGATCTACCTCCTTACTATCCTATTCTCTTGTACTGGCCACAAAGGGGTTCTGTCCCTACTACCTTTTCTATTGAAGTTGTGGTGGAGATTGCTAAAATAGGACTTTGCTTTGCTGACTTCAGATTTTTGGATTTTCTAGAATCAACTTTTTCTAGCCCATCCTTCAAAGAAATCTTAGGTGCATCCTTCTCCAAATTTTCATTTCTTGCAACCTCCATATTTGAAATAATCTCTCCTGATAAATGTCCTCTTCCAATAGTCTTCAACTCAGGATTATCTAACTCATTGAACTGCCCTTCTCTTTCAGTCTTAGACAGTAAATCCTTTGGTCTTGTAATGTTAGTGCTATTTACTGGACTTTGGTCATATATTGGAGGACCAAAGGAAGGTAATGCAGATGATAAGATCTCATTGGGCAATTGAAGCATAAGGCTATTGAAAAGAAGCACCTTTGATGAGGTTATAATGTGAGAAAAAACAGTGCTAGCTTTTGTGACACTGCTTTTTGAGTTAACAACTCCAACTAAAACCTCTTCAATGAGCCCTCCAAGCTGCCTTTGCATCTGATAATGAGATGAAATAGTTATAGGATGATCCCCTTGAATCTCCTTGGTGATCTCAAGGCCTAAGTCTTGATTAAATTCTTTTGGTGGGTCTTCTTCATATTGTGATATGTTTGCTATCTTTTTCTGCAAAAGGTCATCTGTTATGTGGATCCCTACAAAATTATGAACATCAACTGCACTTTTATCCAAAGATCCATAAGACTGTTGCACCATTTCCATAGTCTCAACATTCCTTTGAGCACAAGCAAACTCCTGGTTTCTCTCATCTCCTGAACTATAACATCATTGACTCTGTCCACCTGTGGAACCCAAATGAACCACCAAGTCACTGTCTAATTGATTATTAATCATCATATAAAGGGTCATTGTATACTACTTCTGAATTGAACCATCTAGAGTCACGCTCTGCATAAGAATTTTGACTGGCATCTCTAAATATACCTTCCTCTATGGTTAGAACCTTAGATGGTTCTACTGCATAAGGCCTGTGTATAGTATCTCTCTAATAATTCGTGGAATCCAGAACCCAGGCCCTTGCTTTATCTACTTTGTCTCGATAGCCGATATTAGTTTGAACCTTATCTATAAAGGGTGGCAACTGATCCACTTTTGTACTTGCATTTCACATCAGCAACCCTTCTTTTGTTACAGATTGAGGATTATGTACTTGACATTCTAGTTTGCTTGATCTATATTGGTCCTGATAATAAGATGGATGTTCAGTGTGCATGATTGAAATCCTCGTGTCACATGCAAATCGTCTTTCATATGGATTTTCAAATGATGAGCTCCTCTCAAGCCTTCCATATATTTGGCTGATATTTTGTCAAATTAATCCTACATTTTCACTAGTGCCTGATAGCTGGCAGTGCTATTGGTTGACATTCCTACCACATGAGAAATGGATGGTATGGTTTGCAATAGAACTTGGAGGTTCAAAATGTGGACTTGACTGGGCACTACTGTAATCAAGTTTGCCTTCATGCTGCCAAACAACCTGCGCATGCTTTTGACTTTCTGAATACCTATCAAGTTCACTAGCACTTGGTACATGATGCAATACATTGTATCCCAAACGTTCACCAATTCTACAACCAACTGCCACATTTTGTGAACCAAGTTTTATTTGCGGAATTTTTGTGTTTGTAAAATCAGGAGTCACTGGATGAGACAAAGGTTGATGAGGCCCATGCCAAGATCTCTCACCTTCATAAACTTCTCGAGCCTAATATTATGCTTCATTTTGTTCTAAATGTTCAAATAGTTTATAGTATTTCATAGGCTGCATTACAATTTTTCTTTGCGGTGAAGACACTTTGAAATTTTGAAAGAATTCTGGCAGATAGTACCCAACAATAGGTTGTTGTACAAGATGCACGTTCTGTTGCTAAATTTTTTAATTTATGGGTTTCTTCCAAACCTTGAAATTAGCACCTTAGAATTCGTATCCATAATTCTCCTTTAGGGTTTCATTTTTTTCAGCACTACTTCTAATCTCTGCTCTACTGAGAATCATCTGTAAAAAACTTAACAAAAAAATAGTAGATGAGAAATTTTTTAGAATCACAAAGATCTACAACTAGTCGTTAAAGTGAAATCAAATAATTACATAATAAAAAAATACCTCTGATTTGTTTTTATAAAAAAACAGAAAATAAATAGATATGATATTTATCTAGGTTGGATCCTACAACATAAACAACGCCTCTGGACTAGTTCGATGATTTTTTTCTGCAAACTTAAAACTTGAAATTTTTCCAAAAAATAATCAGATTTTTTTTTTTGCAGAAAATAAAAAAACACCTCTGATTTTTTTTTGTAAAAAAAACTAAAAAATATAGCCTATTTTTTTCAAAAAAAATGCAAAAAAATATAGGGGTAGAAACCCTACGTTGATGTACAACATAAACAATGCCCAAAAGACACCAAAATTCCCGACGTCCATAGAATTATAAGAAATCGCGGACTATTTTTAAATTCCAAGGCAAATTCGCTAGCACAAAATTTGAGGCACGAAAAATGAGGCACCAAGAAAAATCTGAGACCAACCTAGAGGGGGCAAGAAAGCTAATTATATAATAAAAGCTAACTTAACAAGTTAAATAAGTCGAGTAAAAAGCTAAATAACTAAATAAGTCGACAACTAAGATGACTAATAAAAATAGAAGATGACCATAATAGAAGATATTTATATTATTTTAACACCCTCCCTAATGGTAATCGTACTCAATACCCTATAGAAGACACTGTAGGTGTTATGATCACAAATGTAAAGACCATCTGCTGCTACAGAGACCTTCCCAGGATCTGTAGAATGTAAATTACCAAGAGTACCAAAAGCCATCCAAGCTTATGTTGCCTTCACACACGAATTAGAGATCTGACAAACATGAATTACTGAAGCCTGAAACCATGATTTTAAGGAGAAAAAAAGTAGAAAATCCTTTTGCAAAAGAGTACCAACTCCAAAGTTGACTGCAAGATACCACGGTTGCAGATTTTCGCCTTGACAGGTGCGACCCAAATTGATTGCAACAAAGATCAATTTTTTATTTTCTACAAATTATTATTATTTTTTGATTATTTTTAGGAAAAATTTCAGGTTTTAAGTTTGCAGAAAATTTTAATTTCTAGGTTTCTTCCAAACCTTGAAATTCATGCCTTGGAATTCATGTTAGAATTCTCCTCTAGGGTTTCAATTTTTTCAGCAGCTCTGCTTCTATTCTGATTTTTAAAAAAAATCAGATTCTTCTATCTCTTGCTTTCACTCAGTTGACCTCGATCAACCTCGATTTCCATGATGACATCACTAACCAACATCATGTTGGAACACAGTCGGAAAGTTCAGTGGCCTCAACTACAACACCTAGAAACAATGCATGTTATTGATATTTGAATATCGTTGCCTTGGTCAGATTGTTCTTGGTAAGGTTCCTTGTCCTATAACAACAGGTGAATATTAGGACAAACATGATACAAAGAATCGAGAGGCTGTCATGCTTATCAAACTCTCAATCATAGATGATCAACTCTCTCAGGTGCCTTCAGGTAAAACAACTAAAGAGATTTGAGATCTTTTGAAGGATCTTCATGAAATGTCCGACAAGAGCCGAGCTTTATTTTTGGAGAATATGCTATTTTCTGTCATGATGGATGAGAAGTATCTATCCAAGCACATCTCATGAAGATCAAGGAGATCTGTGACCAGTTGGAAGCTATAGGCCGAACCATGGTGGAAGAGGATATGGTAGTGATCACGCTGAAAATTCTTCCTAGATCGTATAAGCATTTCATTGATACTCTAAATATCTCATCTACTAGTGTTGATATGAAGCTTCTTGATCTTTGCAACAACCTTCTACAACAGGATCGATGGAAGTAGTAGTTTGGAAGCAACACTAGTTCGTCCACTGAACAGGCCTTCACAACTACAATTTTGGATAAGAACAAGGGTAAAGGTCAATCCTTCCAACAAAAGGGGCAAGACCAATATTCGCAGTCTTCAAAGAAGAAAAGTGTACAATGTAACTATTGTCACCAGTTTGGCCATATGAAGAAAAATTTCAAGAAATTGTTGGTGTCCGTGAAATCTAGGCTTAGAGGGTCTCAAGAACAAGGTCACACTCATGTTGCAGGGCATTCTAGAGAGAAGGAGTCAACCTTCTATTCTTTGTGATAAGCAAATTTCCTGTTTGGTTGGTTTTTCACATTTTTTCCTCAAAAATTGTTTGCAGGGTTTCAAATTTTTTCCTTAAAAAATATTATCTCTCATCCGAAAAGCTTGCGTGGGATTTCTAGGTTTTCATAATTTTTTCTTCAAAAATTGTTTGCTGATTTTTATGATTTTTCCTAAAAAATCATCTATAATATGTGAAGTTCGCGTGGGATTTGTGATTCACGAAGTTCTCTGGTTTTTATTGTTTTTTCCTCCTCAAAAATTGAGCTTTGTTGCAGTCAGTTTGGGTTGCACCTGCCAGGTCGAACATATGCAACCGTGGTATCTTGCAACCAGTTTTGGAGTTGGTACTCTTCTGCAAAAGGGTTTGTTGATTTTTTCATTAAAATCATGGTTTTGGGCTTCAGTAATTCGTGTGTGCTAGATCTAAAATTTGCCTGTGAAGGCTACATTAGCTTGGATGACTTTTGGTTTATGGCGAACAGTATCCAACAATAGGCTGATGTATAGGATGCATGTTCTGTTGCTAAAAAAAATTAATTTCTGGGTTTCTTCCAAACCTCAAAATTCGTGCCTTGGAATTCATAATACATGATTTTCTATAAATATCAGAGGTCAGATCCTACAACATAAATAGCTCCCAAAAGACACCAAAAATTATCAGCGTCCACAAAATTAGTAGAAATCACAGATTGTGTTTAATTTCAATAATCAAATAATTGAATCGTGGAATTTAAGGAAGAGAAAAAAACGTGCTCTTATATGTTAAAATAATATTAATATCGAACTAGAAAATAAAACAAAAAAAATTACCTAGGTTGGATCCTATAGCATAAACATCACTCAGAAGACACCAAAATTCCCATCGTACACAAAATTAACAGAAATCATGGATTGTTTTTAATTTCAATAATCAGATAATTGAATCGTGGAATTTAAGGAAGAGAAAAAGAACCTTCTCTTATATGTTAAAATAATATTAATATCTTCTATAATGGTCATCTTCTATTTTTAGCAGTCATTTTAGTTGTCGACTTATTTAGTTATTTAGTCGACTTATTTAGCTTGATAAGTTAGCTTTTTATTATTTAACCTTTTAAGCTATATTTAACATATTTGATTTCACTTTAATGACTAGCTCTATTTATAGAACATCATCTTGTAACCTCTCTATATACATGTGTATATCATTCCATGTAATTATACGATTATTGAATCATTCATTCAATTTATTTTTCATGGTATCAGAGCATGGAAATTAAATTTTTTTGAAAGTTTTTGTTATTAAAATTTTTCAAAGTTTTTATTGAAGAGATATTTTGAAAATTGTTTTTTTTTAAAAGAGAGCAGGTTCTTTTTTTCTTCCTGGGCGGATTTTTTTTTTTGCAGGTTGAAAATTTCCTAGGGTTTCTGCAATTTTTGCCCCTTCATTCAGTTCAAGTCAAAATTTTATTCTGGTTGCAAATTCTTGGTGTGTTTTTTGAGACATCAACTGGGTTGTCATCAAATTTTTCTAGGTGCATCATTTTTTGTGCCTCAATTTTGAGCCGCCGGATCTGCATTTTGATTTTAGATTCTTGGTGGGTTTTTCGAGAGCTTTTCTGGGTTGGTTTCAGATTTTTCTAGGTGCCTCATTTTCCATGCCTCAAATTTTGTGCATGCAAATTTGCCTTGGAATTTAAAAACAATCCACGATTTCTGCTAATTCTGTGGACCTCAGAAATTTTGGTGTCTTCTAGGTGTTGTTTATGTTGTATATTTGACCTAGGGTTTATGCCTCTATTTTTTTTGGCCTTTTTTTTGGAAAAAAAATTGTTTATATTTATCTTTTTTTTTTACAAAAAAAATTAGTGGTATTTTTTATAGTTTCTGTAAATTGTTATTTTCAGAAAAAATTTCAAGTTTTAAGTTTGCAGAAAAATTAATTTTTGGGTTTCTTCCAAAGTTGGAAATTTGTACCAGAATTCTCCTCCAGGGTTTCAGTTTTTTCAACAGCTGCTTCTATTCTTAAATCCGATTCTTCTGTCTCTTGCTTTCACTCAATTGACCTCGATCAACCTTGATTTTCATGATGGCATCACTAACCAACATCATGTTGGAACATAGTCAAAAGTTCAACGACCGCAGCTACAACACCTGGAAACAATGCATGTTATCGATATTTGAATATCATTGCCTTGATCAAATTGTTCTTGGCAAGGTTCTTCATCCTACAACAACAAAAAATTTATAGGTTTTAATAATTTTTTCTTCAAAAATTATTTGCTGGATTTTACGATGTTTTCCTAAAAAATCATCTATAATATGTGAAGTTCGCGTGGGATTTGTGATTCGCGAAGCTATCTAGTTTAGATCGATTTTTATCCTCAAAAAATAGGAATCTGTCGAAAAATTAAAAATAAATCTGATTTTTTTTTTGAAGCTATAGGGCAACCCATGCCTACCAGTTGGAAGCTATAGGCTGACCCAAAGCTGACTGCAACAAAGCATAATTTTTGAGGAGAAAAATTAATCCAAACTAGAGAACTTCACGAATAAAAAAGCCCACACGAACTTCACATATTACAGATGATTTTTGAGGAAAAAATCGTAAAAACCAGCAAACAAGTTTTGAAGAAAAAATTATGAAAACCTATAAATCCAATGCAAGCTTTGCGGATGATAGATTTTTGCAATTATCCCACGCAATCTTTGCGGATTGTTCAATTAATTATCTGATAATCCCACGCAATAGAAACCCCACGCAAGCTTTGCGTATTGAATATCGTTGCCTTGATCAAATTGTTTTTGACAAGGTTCCTTGTTCTACAACAATAAGTGAAGATCAAGACAAACATGATATGAAGAATCGAGAGACTTTCATGCTTATCAAATTCTCAATCACATACGATCAACTCCCTCAGGTGTCTTCAGGTAAGACAACTAAAGAGATCTGGGATCTCTTGAAGGATCTTCATGAAACGTCCGACAAGAGCCAAGCTTTCTTTTTGAAGAATATACTATTTTCTATCATAATATTAATATCTTCTATATTGGTTCAACAACTGCTTTTATTCTTTGCTCTACTCAAAATCATCTGTAAATAACTTAACAAAAAAATAGTAGATGAGAATTTTTTTAGAATAACAAAGATCTACAACTAGTCGTTAAAGTAAAATCAAATAATTACATAATAAAAAATCACTCTGATTTCTTTTTGTAAAAAAAACAGAAAAATATAGCCGATTTTTTCCCCAAAAAATGAAAAAAAATAGGGGCATAAACCCTAGGTTGGATGTACAACATAAACAACACCTAGAAGACACCAAAATTCTTGATGTCCACAAAATTAGTAGAAATCATGGACTGTTTTTAAATTCCAAGGTAAATTTACTGGCACAAAATTCAAGGCACAAAAAATGAGGCACTCAGAAAAGCTCTCGAAAAACCCACCAAGAATATGAAATTAGAATGCAGATCTAACGACTCAAAAATTGAGGCACAAAAAATGATGCACCTTGAAAATCTGATGACTATCCAGTTGAGGTCTCGAAAAACCCATCAAGAATCTGCAACCAGAATAAAATTTTGACTAGAGCTGAAGGGTCAAAACCCTAGTCAAAAATTGTATAAATTCTAAGAAAATTCTCAACTTGCAAAAAAAAAATCCGCCTAGGAAGAGACAAAGAACCTGCTCTTTTAAAAAAAAAAATAGTTAAAAAAAAATCTCTATAATAAAAACTTTGAAAAATTTTAATAACAAAAACTTTCAAAATTTTTAATTTCCATGCTCTGATACCATGAAAAATAAATTGAATGAATGATTCAATAATCTGATAATTACATTGAATGATATACACACGTATATATAAAGGTTACAAGACGATGTTTTATAAATAGAACTAGTCGTTAAAGTGAAATCAAATAAGCTAAAAAGCTTAAAAAACTAAATAGTAAAAAGCTAACTTAATAAGCTAAATAAGTTGACTAAAAAAATAAATAACTAAATAAGTCAACAACTAAGATGACTGCTAAAAATATAAGATGAGCATTATAGAAGATATTAATATTATTTTAACACCCTCCCTAATGGTCATCATACTCAATACCCTACAGAAGACACTGGAGGTGTTATGATCACAAATGTAAAGACCATCTGCTGCTACGGAGACCCTCCCAGAATTTGTAGAATGTAAATGACCAGGAGTACCAAAAGCCATCGAAGCTAATGTAGCCTTCACACGCGAATTAGAGATCTAACACACACAAATTACTGGACCCTGAAACCATGATTTTGAGGAAAAAATCAGCAAACCCTATTGTAGAAGAGTACCAACTCCAAAACTGATTGCAAGATACCACGATTGCAAATGTTTCCCCTGGTAGCTTGCGACCCAAACTAACTGCAACAAAGCTCAATTTTTGAGGAGAAAAATCGATGAAAACCAGAGAACTTCACGAATCACAAATCCCACACAAACTTCGTATATTATAGATGATTTTTTAGGAAAAAATTATAAAAACCAACAAACAATTTTTGAAGAAAAAATTATGAAAACCTAGAAATTTTTGCTATTGTAGGACGAGGAACTTTGCCAAGAATAATCTGATAAAGGCAACGATATTCAAATATCGATAACATGCACTGTTTCTAGGTGTTGTAATTGCGATCATTAAACTTTTGACTATGTTCCAACATGATGTTGGTTAGTGATGCCATCACAAAAATTGAGGTCAATTGAGTGAAAGAAAAAGACAGAAGAATCTAATTTAAAAAAAATCAGAATAGAAGTAGTTACTGAAAAAACTGAAATGCTGGAGGAGAATTCAGGCACGAATTCTAAGGCATGAATTTCGAGGTTTGGAAAAAACCCATAAATTAAAAATTTCTACAAACTTAAAACCTGAAATTTTTCCTGAAAATAATAAAAAAAAATAATAATTTGTAGAAAATAAAAAAATACCTCTGATTTTTTTTGTAAAAATAAAAATAAAAAATATTAACGATTTTTTTTCCCCAAAAAAACGCAAAAAAAGGGGCAGAAACCCTAGGTGAGATGTATAGCATAAACAGTACCCAGAAGACAACAAAATTCACGACATCCACAAAATTAGCAAAAATCGCAGATGGTTTTTAAATTCCAAGGCAAATTTGATGACACAAAATTCAAGGCACAAAAAATGAGGCACCTAGAAAAATCTAAGACCAACCTTGAAAAAAATCTCGAAAAACCCACCAAGAATTTGAAATCATAATGTAGATTTGACAACTCAAAAATTGAGGCATGGAAACAATGCACTTAGAAAATTTGACAAGGATCTAGTTGAGGTCTCGAAAAACGCACCAAAAATCTGCAACGAGCATACAATTTTGATTTTAACTGAAGGGTTAAAAGCCTAGTTGAAAATTGTAGAAACCCCAGGTTGCCATGAATGAACTAGGTCAAGAAAAAATACATGACGTGATTTATAGCGAAAAATTCCCGAAACCCTTGAAAAATTTTCAACCTGCAAAAAAAAAATAAAAATCCACCCAAGAACAAAAAATAATCTTCTTTTTTAAAAAGAAAAAAAACAGTTTTTAATAAATCTCTTCAATAAAAACTTCGAAAATTTTTTAATAACAAAAAAATTTAATTTTTTTTTTTTCAATAAAAGTGGACAAGCCACTAAACTTTTTTTTATTATTTATAATAATTTTTACAACGGGTTCAAAGGGCATATCGACAGGAAAGAACCCGCAAGAAAACCTTCTGTTGTCACCCAAAATAAACCAATCTATTCTACCCTTACATAGCCAATTGTTCATATAACCTGAACCCAATCTTTCGAATATACAATGAGGTCCCATAAGACTTTTCAGGATACATGGAACATGATGATTATATCCATCAAAACATAAGCTCAATTGGCTACAAAATGAAGAGCAGGATGCCAACAAAAATCTCCTTGCGAAAATCATGCCAAGACACCAAGAAGCCCACATGCTTTAACCAATACTTCAGCCCGGCTTGACAACAAGGAATGCAGAAACACAATTGCCCATACATATCTAAATAAAGACCCCATGAACGATACCAACTGAAGGAAACAAAAAGCATTCCAAATAGCAAAACCCAAATATTATCCTCCATCCTGCAAAAGAGAATATAAAAAAACCCACGGAGAAAAACACCAATATAACATTATACCAAATGCCAAGAGCTCGAGCTCTCCTCCAAAGGAATGCCTATACCTACATAAGAAACAATAACCTGTAGTGGAGTTGCAGGAAGAGGAGGGGCAAACGTAACAAAACATAAATTCGCCAAAACATGTAATGCCTTTAGCACAATAAGAGCTCTATTCACAATTTGAGAAGGAACAAACACTCAACCTTTCCAAAGCCTTCAAAGCATCATCAATGCTGTCACAAATTAAACCCATTCTAATTTCAAAGATCAACTCCCCACACCACCCATTATCCAATAAATCTTGACCAGAAAGAAAACCACCATAAGGGAAAGAAACCATATCAAACATGTAATTATCCAAAGCTGACTCAATAATATCCAAATTATGAAACGCATGAGCCAAGAATTTAGCTGCCAGAAGGCAGACCAATACTTTATCCAATAATATATCAAAACATATAGTGAGAAATCTAGACACAACTTCAGAGAAAGAGATATAACTATGAGAACACAACCAACGATTCCCCACCACCCTACGAATTTCAAACTCCAATTTCGCATAATGCAAAACAAAAACTCTAGCAAGTTTTTCAGAACAATACCCATAATCATCCACTACCTCTGCCAATGGAGACACTGTTAGTGTAAATAATTTTTCATCATGGATATTATTATACTATACTTAAGTTTACTTAGGTACATGCATTTCATAGTAGTTTGGGTATGAGACACTTGGGTGTTTGTGCCACATTGAGATAGTGTGTGTAGGAGAATTTCCGCCTTTTATGGTGTTGATCTTGTCACTACTTTATCATATCCACTTATTGTGGAGTGATAATTCCACCTTTGGTGGGTGATCCACCTCATGTGGAATATTTTATTGTTTCTCCTTCCTACCCACACCTATTTCCTACCTACCCTTGTTTCTTATTGAGCCACGTCATGTTTGTGTGCTCACATATCCATATTTCTTTGCCTATATAAGCAGGGTCATCTACATTGTACGGGAAATCATTGAACATCTTGATGATCTAGTTGATCAGTATTTTCTCTTGATAGAATACAATTTATTCCTATCATATATTTTGTTCTCTCTCATTTGTGCTTTCCATTGCCTTTAGATATTGGCAAAATCTCACAGACACAAAACTAATGCGATACCCAGATAATGGAGAAGACATGAATAATAATTACCTATGTTGCAGACCAGAACCTCAAGAAGACCCCGCCAATGTAGATGAAAAACAAAGAACATAGAAAAACTACACTCAACAAAACTATAGACCCAAAATGCTCCGTAAATGAATATAAATAGGCACTTCCAAATAATCATGATAAAACCACCCTTCCAGAGCACTAAATAACTAGCTCGTGTAAAAACAAAAAACTTTTAAAGAAGGCACCTCAAGCCATGATGTAAAACATAGAATGGCGGTTGATAAAAACCAAATATTTACAATATCCAACACAATAATGCCAACAACACACTAACCATTGATTAAAAGTACATAAAAAATAACCCAACATTGTAGCAGTCAAAAAATAATCCCAAATACATACCAAGGATCCTGACCTTATCGAAAAATGATAGCTCCCATCACTTACCTCAAACCAAAGCAATAATACCAAGTGTGTGAGGCAGGAATGACAAGACAATCCCCAATGACTATGACACCAAGCCACCACCCTAATCATTACAGATTCCCATCCATACTACCTACGACAGGTGCAAACCGTACAACATAAAAGATGGACATAGGCATCATTTAAAATGTACATCGAACATCTCTACATAGGTCGGTGAACATGACTACCTACAAAGAAAGGAGAAAGCAAGATTAAAACTATAAAAATCAGAAATCCAAGACCCCCAATGGAATTTCCTCAAGGCATGCCTCCCGCAGATTAGCATTACTATCAATGGCTAGATTAGCCAGGAAATCCGCAACTTTATTCACCTCCCTATAACAGTGAGAAATAAAGAAGGAATAAAAAAAATCAAGCTTCTGTAAAATGAGATCAAGAATATACTGTAGTTGCCAACAATTCAATTTCTTCTTCATGACACATTGGATTATAACCATGGAATCTCCTTCTATTACTAAATCTCTAATTCCTAGAGATATTGCCAAATCCAAACCAAAAGATAAAGCATGAAACTTTGCAAAATTATTAGTCTTAAAACCAATTGCATGACATCGAGCCTGAATAAATTTTGAGTTATGATAAAAAATCACCATACCTATCCTAGCCCGACCAAGATTCCCATGAGAGGCTCCATCAAAATTCAATTTAAAATGACATTGCGGAGGAGGTTTCCAACAAGCTGAATTTCTCTTACATGTAGCATAGTTTTTACTCAAAATTGAACCATGCGCAGGTAAGACCGACAACATCTTCTAGACCCTAGTTACCCTACTATCCCAATGCGAAAAAGAGGTAAGATTTTCAGATTCTTGTAAATATAAGACAATGCAACTTCAAAAATAGAAGATTCAATTCTTAATAAAACATCCTCCACAGGAGAGCTTGTTTTTTGAAAATCCTGTTATTTCGTTCTAACCAAATATTCCAAATTACAATAGAAGGAGAAATAACCCAAAGACATGCATAAAAAGAAGAAGCAAACAAAAGGGGCCAAGATCTGAAATGGGAGATAAGATCCTTACTAATAACAAAGGATAAATTTAACTTTTCAAATAACCAATGCCAACACTCATAAGCAAAGTCACAATGAAGAAAAAAGTGCGAGGAAGATTATAATTTTTTGTTACAAAGGATACAAGGGAATACTGTCGTAATACCATGTCTATCCAATCTCATACCCGTTAGAACCCTATCTTGAACAACCAACCAAGCAAAAGCCCCAGCTTTTGGGAGACAAGACACATGCCGGAATAACTTGTATGGCCAAGAAGATAGATTTTTAGCAACCATAAGAGAGTTGTACCCCTCTCTGATCAAATATTTACCAGAGATATTCCTTGTCCAAAAAAGTTCATTCTCAGAATCAAAAAGGATTACCACTCTCTCTCCCAACAATTGCTCATATTCTGATTTCACATTTTGATCAACATCTAAAAATTCAATAGACTTCCATCTAGCTATCTTAAGATGCCCAGTAGACACAATCTCAAAATAATTTGCCACAAATACACCCCATAGGGAAGACAAAATAGTGATTAGAGGAGACCAATCCCCGAGGTTCACCAAAGAAGTGTGCCCATTCCATACTTCATCCCAAAATCTAGCTTTCATACCATTATGGACAACCCATGAAAGATGAGGCAAAGTAACAAATCTACACTTACATAGGAAATTCCAAATAGTAGAACCAGAAGGCAAACTTGAAACTTTAAAAATATATTCTCTAGTTGGTCCATTATTTAAGTATTTAGCAAACATAAGCTGTGCCACAAGGAAGTAGGTTTTTCATATAATTTCCAAGCCAACTTAGCACCTAAGGCTAAATTCTGATTTTCCAAGCTCCTAATACTTGAACCCCCCAATTCCTTAGGCAAAAATACCTTATCCCAAACTACTAATGGGAGTTTTGTTCTTTCCATCTTTATTATTATTCCAAAGGAAAGCTCTAAGAGTATCCTGCAAACTAACAATAGCCTTTTTTGGAGCCTTCAAAACATACACAGGATAAATGGGAACTGTAGACACCTAAAATTGTCATGTCTAATTAAATAAATATTTTATTTATTTAATTATCTTAGCCTAATTCTTCTATTAATTAAATAAATCTTTATTTATTTAATTAATTCATTTATCCCCTTCTAGCCTTATTTCTCATTTAAATAAATACATTTATTTATTTAAATTATCATTTTCCTAAATTAAATAAATATTTTTATTTATTTAATTGTCCCACTTCCTCTATTAATTAAAATAAATCTTTATTTATTTAATTAATTCATTAGCCTTTTCTACCCATGACACATGTCATTCATCTTTTAATTCATACACTACCTACCTTCTCATTATTTTATTATTTCTTTTACCTACCCTCTAATCATAGCCGACCTCCTTTTACACCTCTCAATCTTATCCCTCCATTTCTTATGGTGTCTTCTATATAAGGAGATACTTCCTTCATTATCAAACCCTAACTAACTAACTACTTGATCAATTGACTACTTGACTACACTACGCTTTTCATATGCGATCCTACTTGCAACCACATTTCTGTTCTTTGTTGAGCTCTTGTGCACATAAAATCTGAGAGCAAATATATCAAGCAAGATCAATGGAGATAGGAAGAATGGATATTCAAACCCTATTGGACATGTGATGGTATAATCTTTGTGATTTCATTTGATTTGCATTGTCTTAGGTAATCTTCATATGTTATGGTGGATCTTTGTTGTTGTTAGGCTAGGGTTTTGTGGTTGAATTCATTCAGTCTTTCATCATTGTTGTTATCCATTTTCACCATATATATTTTGGCATGCCCGGTGGGACTCTTGTCCCTTTTTGCATTTAACATCCTTGTTGCAGATTTTGTGTTTTGAAGTTGTAGATCTGACATTTTCGACAACACTTTGATATTTTTGCGTCTCCGTACTTTCAGATCGCGTTTTTGGTTTTCTGCCACGTCTGCAACATCTGGGATCGCGTCTGCATCTTCGACATTATTTCACTTTTTTTTTACAGATTGTAGGGTCACGTCTGTGTTCCCGAATCGCGTTTGTGAACCTCAGAATCGCGTCTGTGTTTCCGACAGTATTTTCATTTTCCAGATTGTAGGTTTTCATTATAGGCGCATCTGTGGGCACTTTAATCGCGTCTGTGATATCTAATCGCGTTTGTGATCATTTTAATCGCGTCTGTGTCTTGCAGGATTTTTTGTTTTGCATTTTTTTTGCAGAAATGCGTCTGTGTTGTGGAATCGCGTTTGTGAGGTGTTAAATCGCGTCTATGTTGCGAAATCGCGTCTGTGTAGGGTAAAATAGCGTTTTTCGCCATTTTGTCTTGCATTTAATGTTTCAGGTCTAGTTTATTTTGAGCTAACATCTTTAGATCTAGCTAATGAAATTGGTGCAGCTTGCCTTGAAAGCAAAATTGTTTTGTCGAAGGCCCCTATTTCACAAAGTCTTTTGGATTTAAAAATTTACCTAACTTGTGTGCTTGCAGGAAGGGGTGATCATTTGAAACAATCCAAACTACTAACAAATCTTTGTTGTAGGACCTTGGCAAGGGTTTTTGATCTTTATTGTGTGCCTTTTTTTCATAGACTAGCAAACACTTCAATTGGTGCACTAAAATTGAACCATTGTCTTTTGTGTCTTGAGTAATAGGCTCTTTTTGTTTCATCTTTAGAGGGTCTGTCTCCCCGTGTGGTCATTAGGACTACTAGTGAGGAGAGAATGACGCAAGTGGTAGCAAAAGAAAAGCCATCTTCTTCCAAACCACTATAAATAACTGTATTCATGGTGAAAACTATGAATAATGTGTGCTGATTAGTTCATACCGACACTATGTCTCCCCATAAACCCGTTTGATCAAATTTATTTGATCATTTGTAGGGCGTAACCCCTACTGGCTGGGAGCCTTCTGTATTTACAGAGCTGAAAGTGCCGCATGTATGGCCACATATGAGCGGATGCCCTTACTAGCACCTTTTTGTTTTAGAAGCCCAAATCCTTCTAGTTGTTGGGGCAGAAGGTCAGACCTCTGGTAGCGGCCCACACACATACGGTTCTTAGTAGAGATACAAAGTTCGCCACAAGGAGTTTTTGTGGGGATTGATGCTTGGCTGCCCCGAGAAGTGAGTGCCGAGGGTGGAGCCAGTGGGGTCAAGCATCTAAGTATCCGCTCTGAATAGCATAGCCTCGGGGGTAAAACCCCATGTGGGATCAACAACTATTGTCTTGGCCAGCCATAAGAATTGTGCTTGACTTATTTTAAACATTCAAACATTCAAGACCAAACAGTGAAACATTGTGTCTTTCGTGTCTTCAAGTGTATGCAAAACATTTTTACATCAAACAACACACTTTTCTTTGAGTCATTTTTGTCTAGACACTTGCAAACATTGAATCCTCATCAACACTGTGTCATCTTGTCACGAAAAAATAGTCAAACATTCAGATTTGGTCACAACAAAGCAACTTCATAGATTGGAAAAATTTGTACAAATTTTGCAGAAACACGTCTGTGTCTGACATAATAGCGTCTGTGTTGTATAACCGCGTCTGTGAAGGGCAGAAATGCGTCTGTGTTCTTAGAATCAACATTGCATTTACAAAATCTTAGAGTCGCATCTGTGTTAAACAGAACCACGCCTATGTCAGGAAATCACGTCTGTGTAGTATACAGGCACGTCTGTGTTCAGAATTGAAAAACTTTTACAGTCCAGCAAACACACACAGTCAGTTTTGGAATTCTTGAGCTTCCTAGGTTATTTTTCCAGGGTTTCATCTAGCATCCAACCTATCTTTGGGTCTCACAAAGTCCATCATTGCTTTACACTTTACATTACACTCACATTTGTCTAAACTTGAGTCAAAAGGTCACTTGCTTGTCCTCATCATACTTTGTCAACACACTACATACAACAACATTTTGCTAAGTGGTCCCTCATCAAGGTCTATCACCTTTGGGTCTCATTTGGTCTTACTTAGAGTCAAGGTCAACTTACCTCATCAAGAGAAACTATCCTCTCTTTGGAAGCCACACCTACTCTACTACATACATACTTGGTCTTACACTTTGGACATTGCAAGTAAACCTCACATTCATTTACATTCCATCCAACTCTCGGTCTTCTATACTCTTTCCATTTTCATCTAGTCTCACACATCTTGGTCAATACCTAGTTCATGGTTGAAACCTGTCTTCAAAAATCTAGGAGAGAAACTAAAGAGGCTCAAGAGTCCACAAACATGAGTGCCTATGAGTATGACAATGATGTCTTTTTCAATTCTGATCATACTACATTACTTGACATGGATGCCTATAGAAACATTCCAAATGTTGAGAACATGGACACTACAAACAACAATGACACACACAATGACAATATGAACAACTTTTTCGTACATTCAGCAGAAGTGGAAGACACCATTATGAATCCCCATTTTAATCGATTGGTTGAGGAAATAATGAGGAGAGATAGACAATACTTTTTACAAGTGATGGCACAAAGTGGAGCCAAGATACCTCATGATTTTGACATGTCTCAAATAATGGAAAATCAACCTTTGCAACAAACTCACTCCAACATGGATCAAAGGAGGCCTAATAGTGGAGGCGATAGAGGACCACATATGGTACCTGAATCACCATCATCTTTGTTTCAAAAACCAGAGGTTCCATACACACATGGTCAAGCATATGATACTCACCTTCGCAAACCATTATGGAAGTCTTATGCAGAAAAATATGCTCAATCACATACCAATGCTAAGGATCAAGCACCAAGGCAATTAGATATTCAAAGGCATGCTCAAAATTTGGACACAAGGAAACCTCGTGTCAAATTTGGGGGAAACACACTAGAACAAACTCATGACATGCCTATAGAGTATGGTATACATGGACAAAGTAGATATTTCGTTCCTCAACATGACTCTATACCAAGTGGTCCATATACGCAACATCATTATAGACCTCCTCCATATGAACATGTGTATGATCAATATCATCCATATATGCAACATGCTCCTCCTCCACCCGGTGGTTTAGGCATGGGGTATGGTCCAAGAAGTCGATCTCCACCTAAGAACAATTTGGAGCAACAAATCAGGGACTTACAAAAGAAAATGGAGGACATAAATACACCGAAGCCAACATACACAATGAGAGACATATGTCCTTATCCATTTGACAAGAGCATTCCAATGCCTCCTTTTCCTAAACACTTTGTGACACCTAAGTTTGATAAGTATAGAGGAAAAGGGGATCCTAAGGCACACATAAGATAGTTTTTCACAGCTTGCATTGAGTTATCTTCAAAAGAGACATATTTGATGAGATTATTCCCACAGAGCCTAGGTGATCAAGCTATGGAATGGTTCTCCCAACTTCCACCTGGTATTAAGTCATGGGGTGACTTAGCAGAGGCATTTATTCAACATTTCTCCTACAACATAGAGACAAACATATCAGTCACTACTTTGTGCAACACCAAGCAAAAAGATGGAGAGTCTTTTTCATCATTTTTACAAAGATGGAGGAATCTAGCTAGCAGATGCTCTTGTGAAATTCCACAAAAACAAATGGTAGAGATGTTCACCCAAAATGTTAACAAAGACATTGGCTATGACCTGAGAAAAGCTTGTTTGTCCACCTTCAAGGACGTCATTGAAAAAGGCTTAGCAATAGAGAAGGTCCTAATTGAACAAGGAGTCATTAAGATATTCAAGGAAAACAAAGATGACTTTAAAGGAAAAGACAAGCCAAGATTTTGGAACAAAAACAAGAACACAATCAATGATGGTGTTGTTGATGCCAATACAGTGCGACCCAAATTTTTTTTTTTGGGATCAAGCTCTACAAACAATCAAGTGAATACTCAAACAACTTCAAAATCATGAAGGAAGTATACCCCATTGGGAGAACCACTTGAGTCAGTTTTCAATAAGCTAGTGGCAAACAAGATAATCACAATTCCATATTTTCCTCCATATGAGCCAAAGGTCAAACCAAATTGGTGGAATGATCACGAGTATTGTGAATTTCATAAAAGCAAGGGACATAAAATAGGAAATTGTCATCGACTGAAGAACATCATCCAAGATCTCATTGATAGAGGTGACATTGAGATTGAAGGACACTCATCCAATCAAGAACATGAGATGTTTAAGGAACCATTCCCAAAGCATGACAAGGGAAAAACTGCAGCCACATATGATCAAACCAACTATACCAGAGCATCCTACAACTATGATTCAACTATTAATCACATCTCGATGGACAATTATGTCTCTACTATTATCATCAAGGACAAAACCCCTGAGAATTCTACCCAGAGACCCAAGATTGTCCTAAAAGGCGTTGGATCTTCTTCCGAACCTACCTCTGAATGTCATGTTACAACTCGTCGAGGTAAATTCACTTTGCAAGGTGCTCCAACCAAAAACACCACTTCCTCATCAACCAAGCCTGAGTATGATCTTGTAGAACAGTTAGGGAAAACACCTGCGCTTATCTCCATCCTTGAGCTCTTACGAATATCCCCCACACATAAAGCCATTCTTGACAAAATTTTGAGAGACACTGTCATTCCTACTGATCTGAACGTGGACCAGTTTCAAGCCATGGTGGGATACCTTTCCATTCCACACTCCCTTACATTCACAGAAGCTGATGACACCTCTGTAAGTCAGCCACATAATGCACCATTACACATTGAAGCCTTCATACACAAACATAGAATCAAACGAGTCCTGATAGATGGAGGAGTAGGTCTAAACATTTGTACATTGAGCACTATTAAACAATTGGGATATTCCAACAAAGCTGTGAATTCTACAAACAAAATTACCATCAAAGCATATGATGATGAAGAGCATTCATCCAAGGTTACAGTCACCTTAACTCTCAGAGTTGGGCCAGTTACAAAGGATGTGGTTTGTCAAGTACTAGATCTTGATCTCACATACAACATATTGCTAGGACGTCCTTGGATTCATGAAATGAGGGCGGTCTGATCTACATATCACCAATGCATCAAGTTTCCTCACAATGGAGTTGAAATAACAGTTAATGGAGATCCTAATCCATTCATATACTGCAATAACTTGAGACCAAAAACTGAGACCATCATTCCCAGTAATCGCGAAGATGTTCCTTCTTCTGCATACATTGATCCTGAGTCATTAAAACCTTTGACATCAAAACAAGGTGAACTTAAGGGCAAATTCCAGGACAAGGGCATGGGTGAATACACTTTGAATCAGACCATGTACTTACAACAAGTCATGAGTTCACCAAAAGAATATGGAAGACCACATCCTAATAAGTAGGTATCTATCATTATACTCAAATGGGACCCTACTATCTTTCAAAGATGGGGTGAACTAGAAGAGGAAGACTTATATAAAATGCTTTACAAAGACCTTGAAAATGATACATAAGATCACATCAGTATACCATGTGAGAAGTATGGCAAAGGGTTCAAGATTCTACAAAAAATTGGGTATGATGGCAAAAGCCCTCTTGGGTTAAGAAAGGAAGGAATCATTGAACCTTTACAACCTGAATTGACATTCAAAAAGGAATGCTCGAAAGGACTTGGCTTCATGACTTCCAAGGTCCACACTCAAAGGACAGAAGAAGCATTACAAATCAAAGCTGCTAAAATTCAACAAGAGAATCGTTATTCCACAGACTCCAATGAGTGGGAATGGGGTTCAGACAAATCCTCTAGTGACTATGAGCTCATCGAGAAATTCAGAGAGCCAGATGAACCCATAAAAGAAGAGAAATTTAATAGGAAATTCAAAGTTGGTCAAGAAATAACCCCAGAAGATCACATACAATCTTTGCCTCTAGGTCCTAGGTTGAAACCACATAGAATGAGAACACCGAATGCACTACTAGTGATGATAATTTGGATTGGTTCACGATCGAGACTGATGAGGAGAGTGCCAATGATGACCTTGATAACTACCTCGACATACTTGAATATAACTGCATCTTCACTCTTAACCCCACTCACTTTGAAGACATCAAAGGCCTTCCCCTTGTTCACCACCAACTTATTGACTGGGACCATGAAGGACCTGTACAGTTTGACACATTCCAAAATGATGAAGCCCTTATTGACTATCTTGGAATATGAGATGATCTTCCCCTTGGGGACCATAAAGCGGGATACACTATAGAACTCAATAGCGTGGTATACTTTGGTGAGGGTGTCGGACCTTCCAGTCACAAAAATATAAAAATAAAAACAAACCAAGGGTCTTATGGTGAAAACCACATTGTGGCACTGTTTGACCCCAAAAAAGTAAAAAGAAAGGATGTATCGGAGGGCGAAAACCTCTTTGAGGCACCCGAAGATGGAAGGCTTGACATTCTCCCAGCATCATATGAGGAAAAGTCATCCATGTTGGTAGAGGAGACTATCAAAACAAACATTGGTACATAAGAAGTTCCACACAACATATTCCTGGCTCAATCTTTGACAGAGTTAGAAAGGTCAAAATTCATAAGTTTCTTCACGGAACGACAAATCAACTTTGCATGGTCATACACTGATATACCTAGATTGGATCCGGATTTGGTAATGCACCATTTGACAATTAAACTGGGGGCAAAACTAGTGAAACATAAATTAAGAAAGATGCGTCCACAAGTGGCATTACTAGTCAAAGCGGAACTTGAGAAATTATTGGATGTCAGATTTATACACCCAATTGATTATCCTGAATGGATCTCCAACTTAGTGCCTGTCAATAAACCAGATCGTAGCATTAGAATATGTATAGATTTTAGAGACATCAACAAAGCTTGTCCTAAGGATGATTTTCCATTATCAAATATTGACTTGATTGTCAATCTCACAGCAGGTCATGCGATGTTATCCTTGATGGATGGATTCTCTGGTTACAATCAAATAAAAATTGCATCCAAAGACCAGCACAAAACAACATTCACTTGTCCTTAGGGAACTTTCTGCTGGAATGTCATGCCCTTTGGGCTAAAAAATGCAGGCGCTACATATCAAAGAGCCATGACTACTATCTTTCATGATCTTATGCATGTTACTGTGGAAGATTATGTTGATGACCTCTTGGGAAAATCAATAGACAAAAATACACATTTCGACATACTTTCAGTCATCTTTGATTAGTTGGAAAAATATAAAGTAAGATTAAACCCCAAGAAATGTGTCTTTGGAGTAACCTCCAGGAAGCTCCTAGGATTCATTGTATCAAAAAGAGGAATTGAAGCCGATCCAACAAAAGTCAAGGCCATCCTAGAGATGCAACCACCATGAAACATCAGTCAGCTTCGATCTTTGCAAGGGAGACTTCAATCCATACGAAGATTCATAGCACAACTTGCAGATAAATGTAATCCCTTTCAACACTTGCCACATAACAACATCAAATTCAAATGGGATGCTAACTGTCAACAGGCTTTCCAGATACTCAAAAATTATCTTCTGAATCTGCCAGTTTTGATGCCACCAGTTCCAGATCATCCTTTATTACTTTACATATCAGCTACTTCAACAACACTGGGGGCACTCTTAGCACAACAAGTTGCTGAGGGCAAAGAAAAGGCAATATACTATATCAATCACACATTGGTGGGATATGAGCTAAACTACACACCAATTGAGCACGCATGTCTCGCCGTGGTCTTTGCTTCATAGAAATTATGACATTACATGCTAAATCATAAGACTAAGTTGGTTGCAAGGATAGATCCATTGAAATACCTTCTCAATAAAGCAACGCTTACTGGGCGACTAGCCAAATGGGTAATGATTCTGAGTGAATTCAACATCGAGTATGTGGATAGAAAAGAAATAAAAGGACAAGCTATTGTAGATCAGTTAGCAGATTCCCCCATGATAGATGATGTTCCTCTAATTTCATAATTTCCAGATGAATCCATTTTCACAATGTCACATGTAAAGCCATGGCAACTTTACTTTGATGGTAGTTTAGTGGAAGATCCAGGAACTTCGTGTTTTTGGGGAATCTCAACTTGTAATTCGTCAAGCAACTGATGATTACCAAACAAAGGATGAGAAATTAATGCCTTACAAAATAATGGTGGATGACCTGAAACAACATTTCACAAAGATAGACTTTGAGCAGATACCAAGAGAGAAGAATCGAGCCACAGATGCCATGGCTACAATAGCTTCACTAATCGATCTACCTCTAAATGAGAAATGCTATGAGTTCTTGGTGGATAACCTTTTGGTTCCTTCATATGAAATCACTCCTACTGAGATAATATGTGTTGTCGGTCCTGATTCCCAGTTATATGGTTCCATTTTCACATACCTTCATGATAATATCCTTCCTCCTGACCTATCCAATAACCAACGTCGCACTTTCATTCACCAATCTTCTCGATACATCATTTTAGCCGATATCCTACACCGTCGAGGTCTAGATGGCACTCTTCTTAGATGTTTGGAAAGCGACAAAGCTCAGATTGCATTACATGAAGTACATGAAGGGATATGTGGTCCACATTCAAGTGGTCCTACCTTAGCCAAGAAACTCATCAGGACTGGATATTACTGGCCCAATATGGAAAAAGACTCATATTAGTTTGTCAGGAAATGTAAGTAGTGTCAACTTCATGGAGACCTCATCCATGCACTAGCACAAGAACTTCAACCAATTGTGACTCCTTGGCCCTTTTGTTAGTGGGGACTCGATCTCATAGGCAAGATTCACCCTCCATCCTCCAATGGTCATAAATTCATTATCACTGCCATAGAGTATTTCACAAAATGGATCGAAGTTGTGCCTCTCATGCAAGTCACTGGAAAACAAATTGCTACATTCATTCTCAACTATATCATTTGTCAATACGGTATTCCTATTTCCATTATCACCGATAACGGGCGTCCCTTCAAAAATCAGGATGTTTGTGAACTCTGTGATCACTTCCATATTTCCCATCATTTCTCCACACCATATTACCCTCAAGGTAACGGTCAAGATGAGGTGTCTAATAAAACAATCCTTAAAATCTTAGAAAAGACAGTCGACGACGCTGGCCATAATTGGCATATCCAACTTAATCCTGCAATTTGGGCCTACCGCACAAGCGTCCGCACACCTACAGGAACTACACCTTATTCACTTGTTTATGGTGCTAAAGCTATCTTGCTTATTGAGGTCAAGTTACCCTCTTTACGAGTCTCTTTGCAAAACATCATCAGTGATGAAGACTATAGGGTCTCCCGCTTACAAGAACTTGAACTATTGGATGAATGAAGACAAACTGCTTTTAATCATCTCAAGGCTTATCAACAATGAATGAGTCGCAGCTACAATCACAAAGTCAAGCCTCACACATTGAGGTAGGTGATTTGGTTCTTAGAGAAAACCCCAAAAATCAGCAAGACAAAGAGAAGAAGGGCAAGTTCGAACCAAATTGGCTTGGTCCCTACATCATTACAGCAGCATATGGATCTGGTGCATATCAGCTCTCAACCATAGAGGGTGAACCTTTAGAGGATCCTATCAATAGCATGCACCTTCGCAGGATCTACACATAGCTCTTTAGAGTATCCTAATTCGAAAAAAATAAAAATAAAGGGAAGGGAAAAGAATAAGTAGAAGAGGAAGGATACCTACACTAGACCTTGTTCTACTCGAAGAACCTTTCCTGAAAGCCATTAAATCCTTAGGAGGAATATCCTTGGAAGGAGTGCCACTTTTCTATGAGAAAATGGAGCCTGGAATAGTCATAGAATGGATTAAAGGATTGGAGAATCACTTTGAGTGTGATGGAATCAGTGAAGCCCAAAAGGTGAAGGTAGCTAAGTCTAGATTGAGAGGAGAAGCTTTGACTTGGTAGAAATTTATCCAAGAAGAAAGGCAAAAAGAGGGTAAAACCCAAATAGCCAGTTGGGAAGGAATGGTAGCCAAAGAAAGGGAAGCCTATAACCCTGAAGATTATGAGATCCAATTACACAAAAAGAGACAAAATTTGAGACAAAGAGACTTGGATGTGAGCAGCTAAACTGAGGAATTTCAAAAGTTATGTCTGAGATCCAAGGTGGTAGAGGATGAGAGTATCAAGGTAGCCAGATACTTGAATCGCTTGAGATGGAATATTCAAGAGGAGTTGAGCTTGTTAAGTACTAACACCATGCATAAGTGCTATCAATTGGCACTAAAGGGGGAGGAAAAGAGAAAAAAGAAGCAAGAACAAAGCAACATAGGAAGAGGTAGAGGAAAAGATGGTAGAGGCAAAAGAGGTAGTTTTGGTGGAAGAGGAACAAATCAAAGGTCCCAAGGAGAGTCCAAACTTATAGAGAAAAGTGAGGATTCACATAGCAAGAGCAGCTATAGAGGAAGGGGATCATCTAGCAACCCAGGAAGAGGTAGATCTAGGAAGATGGCCCTACTTCTCCACTATGAAGTGTTACAATTGCCAAAAGTTGGGTGACCATGCCTATAGATGTTCTGAGAAGTCTTCTTCATCTCAAGGAGGTGAAAGAAGAGTGACATATGCACAAGAAGATGCAGAAAGTAGCAAGACACTAGGGGTGAGATTAGCTCTTGAAGATGGAGATAATTTAATGATGAGAAGAGTCTTGATTAAGGAGCCAATCAAAGAAGAACCAAGTCAAAGAAGATATTTGTTTAGGATCAAATGCAAGGTCCTTGGTAAGGTTTGTAGAGAGTGATAGACTCAGGGTCTACTGACAACATTATGTCAGAAGCAGTAACTAAACTGAAATTGGACAAAATCCCATATAGTAATCCATATAGGGTCACTTGGCTCAACAAGGAGTAGCATGTGGTAGTGAATGAACAAACATGGGTTGAGTTCAACATAGGTAGTTATAAGGATAAAGTCTTGTGTGAAATCCCGTTGATGGATACTTGCCATTTACTTCTTGGTAGACAATGGCAGTTTGACAGAAAGGCCATTCATAATGGAGAGAAGAACTCTTATTCTTTTCAAAAGGATGGAGTTACATACCATATTCAGTCCCTATGTGATGAAGGAGAGAGCAGCAAAGCTAAAGTCCCATGTGTTATTGGTGAGTGAAAACAAGTTCATTAACACTCTTAAGGAAGGAGAAGGAGTGGGGTTTGCTCTTATAGTGAAACCAAAGGAAGCAAAGCAAGAAAAGAAGATTGCAATACCTCATGAAGTGCAACGGATACTAAACCAGTTCAAAGAAATCATAAGTGACGGAACCAACAACCCTACCTCCTATTAGAGCCCTCAACCATCAGATTGATTTTATTCCTAGAGCATCATTACCCAACAAAGAAGCCTATAAGATGGCTCCCGAACATAACAGGGAAGTGGCTAGACAAGTCCAAGAATTGTTGGACCAAGGATTGATAAAGAAGAGTATAAGTCCTTGTGTCATACCTTCAGTGTTAGCACCCAAGAAAGGAGGAATGCGGAGGCTATGCATAGATTCAAGAGCCATAAATAGAATCACTATCAGGTACAAATTTCCTATCCCAAGAATTGAAGACTTGATAGATTGTTTGGAAGGTGCAAATTACTTCACTAAGATTGATCTTACGAGTGGATATCACCATATCAGAATAAAGGAAGGTGATGAATGGAAAACAACCTTCAAAACCAATGAAGGACTTTATGAGTGACTTGTTATGCCATTCGGTCTTAGTAATGCTCCCAATACATTCATGAGACTCATGAATGAAGTGCTTAAAGATTTTATTGGTAAATTTGTTGTTGTATACTTAGATGACATCTTGATTTTCAGTAGAATTAAAGAGGAACATCTAGAGAATCTTACTATTGTATTGCAAAAATTGTATGATGAGCAACTAACAATAAACTTGGAGAAGTGTGAGTTTATGAAGTAGGAACTTGTCTATCTTGGATTTGTAGTTTTAGGAGGAGATTTGAAGATGGACACATCAAAGGTGGAAGCCATCACAAATTGGCCAACACCAAAGACAACGAGTGTAGTAAGAAGTTTTCATGGTTTGGCATAGTTCTACAAGAAGTTTATCAAAGGGTTCAGTGAGATTTGTGCACCCATGCTGGATACCATCAAAAGAGGAGTTAATAATAAGTTTCAGTGGACCAATGCAGCCAACAAAGGCTTATCAACAATGAATGAGTCACAGCTACAATCACAAAGTCAAGCCTCACACATTTGAGGTAGGTGATTTGGTTCTTAGAGAAAATCCCAAAAATCAACAAGACAAAGAGAAGAAGGGCAAGTTCGAACCAAACTGGCTTGGTCCCTACATCATTACAACAGCATATGGATCTGGTGCATATCAGCTCTCAACCATAGAGGGTGAACCTTTAGAGGATCCTATCAATAGCATGCACCTTCGCAGGTTCTACACATATCTCTTTAGAGTATCCTAATTCGAAAAAAATAAAAATAAAAAAAATCATAAAACACAAAAATCATTACTTGGTGAAAACCTGGCAAACAGGCGCCTTGTGACAACAAAAAAAATCAAAAAATAAAAAAAATAAAGAAAAACATTTCGTCCAAAGGTGAAAATCACTTCGGTGGTGCCCTGGGCAAGTACCATGGTGAAAACTGGGTCACCGGCGCCATGTGTAGAGACATTGCTCTTCCCTCCTTCAAGATTCCATCTCATCCTTTCACTTTGCACACACTCACAACCTATTCATCCATAATAAACTTTACACATTCCCATCATGGCTTGTTATTGATCTACCTAAGATTGGTTAGCCATTCATAATAACCCCCTTTTCACCCCTTTCCATCCATAATAAATCAGCTCCTATCTGTGGCTAAGGCAAATCCTACATCTAGTGATGGGTGTGGAACTGAGAGCATCACATGTTTTCGAGGAGTACAATTTCTTCCACCTTTCTTCAGTCTATTCATGCACAATCCACAATAAAGCAGCATCTGCATCGCCAATCCGCAATAAATTTTTGCTTTCTCCGCAATAAAGTATCAGTTTCATGGATTGAGTCAGTTTTAGATGAGACACAACATTAACAATGGGCTTCAACAAATCAAATCTTTTAACAGACTCAGACAACATTATGGTTCAGTGCTATCTATCCTTTTTGTGAAAGTAAACATTGTGACCACAATCAAATAAGACTTATACAAGTGACAAGAGACACTAAACTTGAGGACTACAGTGGATGTTGGTGTCGAGTCTTGGTTTTCTTTTGATTTTAATTTTCTGGTGACATGTCTTTTAGCTTTTGCAGGATGTCTTTGACTAGAGATTCTATCTCCAACATGTCTTTGAGTAGAAAGGTGAGGATGGGGTATCGTCACCTATTTTCTTTTTCTATTTGTGGATTGTCTCTTAGTAATGCTATGACTTGTCCAAGGATATGAGGACACTGAGAGTATAGTATGACTGAGTATAGTGACATGCCAAAAACATTTGCATCCCATGTAGTTGCACCTGCATTATCACATATTAAGCATTTCGTACATACATATAGATATCATAATCACCTCACATCCTACACACAACACATGTTAGCACATTTTATATTTTCATCATGTAAATAGTCATTTGCATTATCATATTCATTTACATTTCATACATTCACATTTGCATTGGCATAACATATTAAAAACATAAAAGAACAAAAAAAAATATTGCATTTCATCATGTACATATTTGCATCCATATCATAACCATCACATAGAAACATACATCATGAAACATCTCATCACATAGAAACATACATCATGAAACATCTCATCACATAGGTATGCATGCATATAGCTACCACAAAGATGAATCATCTCATATATATAATCATAAGTGTCATGATACAATGATGTCAAAATCATATGGCTACAATCACCCGAAGGTGTCTACATCATCATATAAAATGGTACAAAATTGATACATAGGGAGCCCTCTAAGGCTATGATAAACTCCCTCCCTCAGAGCCGGATGGCTCGACAGAGTCTGAGCCCTGGAAGGACCCACCCCAGGATCATCTCTCCTACCCCCTCTATCTGGTGGTGGTGGAGGACCCATAACCCCACCGCTAGACCCATAACCCCACTGCTAGATGCCTATCTCTGTCTCAATCATAGGGTATCAACTCCCCATCGATCGGTATCCTCAATATCCTGTACACGTCCTCCAAGGTAACTGTCATCTCACCCATCGGCAAATGGAAAGTGCAAGTCTCCGAGTGCCACCTCTCAACTAATGCAGTCAGCAAACCCATGTTCGCCCGAAACTCAGACACATACAAAATGTGGCATAAGCCCATAGCATCAATAGTCGCTCTCGCAACAACTGTTAGCTCAGCTCGCAATCTCTGAGTCGATGGGAATCTCTCCCGTGACTCCAGCATAGGCAAATACTCCTGCAGTCAAGCAAATCAATCATGTCAGTCCTAGTGGCATTCACTGTTCATCACAAAATGCTACTTTTTATCTAAGTGCGTATGGTACTCTATCCTAGTGACACTCACTCTTCATCACAAAGTGTTGCTTCTATCCTAGTGACACTCACTATTCATCACAAAGTGTTACTATTTATCCTAGTAGTACTCCTTGTTCATCACAAAGTACTACGTGTTTTGCACTCCCTGTTCATCACAAAGTGCTGCTCATATTTTAGTACTCCCTGTTCATCACAAAGTACTATGTCTTGGTACTCACTTTTCATCACAAAGTGCCTTGACCTATCCTATCCTAGGGCCTTTGCTTGAGTGAATCCTCTTGAGTAGTTTCCTAATTGGCAACGTATGTTCTATCACAGAATTGTCATTCCTAGCTCTATCTGCTATTCTAATCTTCCCTAGAGGACCTGGTTGAGTGAATCCTCTCAGCAGCTTATCCAATCGACAATGTATGTTCATCACAGAACTACCAATTTGACCTTGAAGACATAAGTGCGCTTTCATTGCATAAACGCGCTTAAAGACTGCACAAACGCGTCTTCTCTGCACAGACGCGCCTGAAAGACACATACGTGTCTATGTTCTACACAGATGCGCCTGAAAGACACAAACATGCCTGCACAATGCAGACGTGATCGCATCCTGCACAGACGCCTTTGCCAGCACAGACGCACCTGCCACAAACATAGACGCGCCTAGCCAACCCAGATGCCCCTAGCACCAGCACAGACGTGCCTTGATGTTTTTGACATTATCCTAAAGTGCATTTATTGCTCTACTTGACATGCATTAATGACAATATTTATTGCAACAAAGTGCAAGGAGGTTTTGTGGTACTCACCGACTCTCCTGCCTCTGTTGGCCTCTGAAATCGGCGAATGCGATCGAATCTGTGAACCAATGCCATCGCTGCTGACTACTTCTTCTCTATCTCGCTCTGCACTCTAATCTCTTGGATGTGTGGATGAAAATGAGGATGTTTTCCCCTCGTGGTCTATCTTATAGACTACCCTAGCCCTCGTCCTAGCCCTCGTCTCTTGAGTTAGTCTTCTTTATCCCGTGACTCTGTCACTCTATCCAGTCAGTCCATTCAAGCCATTCTTTCTTATCGAGAGATTGTCTGTGATATTTTTAGACATTTTCATCCAATCTCTCGAGAGGGAATATCATTCCCATCTTGGGGCAACTTTGTATCAGTTCATCTTATCTTCTTTGAAACAACGCGACAAGCTGCATTGTCTCAAGAGGGGCAAAATGTAGACACCTAAAATTGTCATGTCTAATTAAATAAATATTTTATATATTTAATTATCTTAGCCTAATTCTTCTATTAATTAAATAAATCTTTATTTATTTAATTAATTCATTTATCCTCTTCTAGCCTTATTTCTCATTTAAATAAATACATTTATTTATTTAAATTATTGTTTTCCTAAATTAAATAAATAATTGTATTTATTTAATTATCCCACTTCCTCTATTAATTAAAATAAATCTTTATTTATTTAATTAATTCATTAGCCTTTTCTACCCATGACACATGTCATTCATCTCTTAATTCATACACTACCTACCTTCTCATTATTTTATTATTTCTTTTACCTACCCTCTAATCATAGCCGACCTCCTTTTACACCTCTCAATCTTATCCCTCCATTTCTTATGGTGTCTTCTATATAAGGAGATACTTCCTTCATTATCAAACCCTAACTAACTAACTACTTGATCAATTGACTACTTGACTACACTACGCTTTTCATATGCGATCCTACTTGCAACCACATTTCCGTCCTTTGTTGAGCTCTTGTGCACATAAAATCTGAGAGCAAATATATCAAGCAAGATCAATGGAGATAGGAAGAATGGAGATTCAAACCCTATTGGATATGTGATGGTATAATCTTTGTGATTTCATTTGATTTGCATTGTCCTAGGTAATCTTCATATGTTATGGTGGATATTTGTTGTTGTTAGGCTAGGTTTTTGTGGTTGAATTCATTTAGTCTTTCATCATTGTTGTTATCCATTTTCACCATATACAAAAACAACAGTCAAAACATACTTGATTAGAACAATTTTACCAGCCAAAGTTAACCACCTATGATTCCATGACATAATTCTCTTAGAAATAACCGAAATAAGCTTATCCCAAAAATCAAACTTATCCTACTTAATAAAAAAGGGAATACCAAGGTAAGTACATGGAATATTTCCAGATTCAAACCCCCAAAAAGACTATAATCTATGTTGAACTAGAGGTTATGTATTAAGGAAGAAAATCTTTGACTTATCAACATTTACCTTCTGACCAGAAAAATAAGCATAGTTCTGAATTATCCCCTTGATAACATTAGCCTCACCAATGAAGCTTGACCAAATAAGAGGGTATCATCAGCAAATAGACAATGGGAAAAATTTTGTGGAACATTCTGAATCCTAACTCCCTTCCAAATCCCCCATAGTTTAGCATCTTTAATAGCCCAACTAAAAGTCTCAGCAAGAAGAATAAACAAGAAGGGAGAAAGGGGATCCCCCTGTCTCAAACCCCGAGAGGAGGAGAAAAATCCATAAGGGGAGCCATTGATTAAAATAAAAAATCTTGCAGAAGAAATACATGCACGAATCCATTTGAGCCATGCTTTGGAGAAACCTAGCTTCTCAAGAACAACACATAAATCCCCCCATTCAACTCTATCATAAGCCTTCATCATGTCTAATTTAAGAATCATTGCCAGAGTTCTTTGGGTAGAGATAGAATGCAACACCTCATGTGCCACAATTGCAACCTCAGCCGTCTCTCTGCTAGCAACAAAACCACCCTGCTCCAAAGAAATAATCCTAGGAAGAATTTTAGCCAATCTAAGGGAAACTGCCTTAGTAAATATCTTATATAAAGTGTTACATAACGCAATAGGATGAAAATCAGCAAATGTCTTAGTAACATCTTTTTTAGGAATAATTGCAATCAATGTAGTATTAAGCTCTTTTAACAAAGATCTATTTCTCCTAGCTTCCTCAAGGGCCAATAAAACATCATTGCCCACAAACTCCCAACACTTCTGAAAAAATAAAGGAGTGAAACCATCAGGCCTCAGAGCTTTATCCGGGTTCATGGCAAAAACAACATACTTAACTTCTTCCAAAGAGAAAGGAGACATCAGTATCTTATTGTCCTCTGAAGAGACTAAAGAAGGAATATTAGAAATAATATCATTCTCAAGATTTCCATGTTCTGAAGTTAATAATGACCTTAAAAACCTCACTGCCTCTGAAGCAATATCCTCCTGTTCTATCAATAAATTCCCATTCTGACACTCAATTCAAGAAATCCTGTTTCTACATCTTTTTATCTTTGTTGAAGAATGCAATTTTTTTGTGTTTTTGTCTCCATCCGAAAGCAATACCTCCCTAGATTTATGTCTCCAATAAATTTCTTCTCTAGATAACACTTCATCAAGTTCAACTTTCAGAGATTTCAATTCATCATACACATGAGGCATCATGCCATGCTGAAGAACATGAGAATTAAGACATTCAATCATATCTTGAATCCTTTGTTTCTCCTGAAAAATGTTCTTAAAGTGCAAAATATTCCGTTTCCTAATGTTCTTCTTCACAAAGCTCAACTTCTTGACAAGCTGCAACATACGAGACCTAGAACAAAAAGGAGAAGAATTCCACCTATTCATAAGCAATGGCAAAAATGAAGAATCCCTAAATCACATGGGTTCAAACTTAAATAAAGACTTAAAAGGAGCCCTGTCTTCAAGAATAGTAAGGGAAGTCGGAAAATGATCAAAACCCGAAATTGGGAGAATAGAAGAAAAAAATTCTAAATTTGAATCCATCCAGTTCTCAGATAAAAAAAATCTATCTAATCTCTCAGCAATTTGAGAAATTCCCTTCTCATATTTGTCCAATTAAAAATCCCATTTTGAGATTTGTAGTAAAAAAGACTCATATCCAATATAAAATTCCCAAAATCATCCATAATTCTTTTATTAGGAAAAACCCCACCTCTTTTTTCACCCAAATCAGTGATCGCATTAAAGTCACCCCCAAATATAATCAAGGATCCATGCCTTAAAGGAGAAGAGATTCTCTTTAATTCATCCCATAGCTTAGACTTACCTTGGATACTTGATGGAGCATAGATATTAAATAACCAAAATTTAACCTTTGAAACCTTACTGACCACTAAACACAACATCCAATTTGTAGTAGATGCCACAAACTATACCTCAATTTCGTAATTATTCCAAAGTAATGCCAAACCACCAGAAGCCCCAAAAGCTAGAGAAGAATGAAAATTCCACCTTTTCCAGGAGGAAAAAACCAAAGCAACAGACTCCTTTGACAACTCTATTTCTTGCAACATAGCAATATCAAACTTAACTAAGTCCATTTGAGAATTAATTAAGCATCTCTTGTTAGGGGCATTTAAGCCCCTAACATTCCAGAAAAAGATCATCATTGTCCTCGAGGGGAGACCGAAGCTCCCCTCTTCCCATGATTCAGAGAATTTTTGCTTTCCCCAAAGCAAACCCGCAAGTTACGCTTCACAACCCCTGATCTAGTCACATGAGGGCTAGTCACAAAATTCTTACTCCTTTTAGTTTGAATACTTGGAGAATTCAAACTTGATTCGTTAGGTCTTACCGACTACTTCCCTTGACCACTAGGAGAAAGAGACAAAGTCTTTTGTATCCCAACATCAATTTCCAATTGAGTCTTAAGACTCTTTAGAGGCCTATTCCTCATAGGAGAAGCCAATGAAGGTGAAAGAAGCAAATTAGATTGGACAATTGGTAAACTTCTACAAGACTTAGGCGAAGCTAGAATGGATGGGTTATCGTCAAAACCCCCTTCCTTATTAGACAAAATACAAAATGAATTAACCGAAGCTGAGATTGGGAAAGTCGAGTTTATACCCCCCAGACCAGTCTCAATTGAACAGATAACCCTATTAGTGAAAACCTCATCTATCTAAGGCGCATGATTATTAAAAATTTTAGATTCTTGATGAACCAGATTTTCATCTGGTATATTAGCCTCAGGCATGTCACTCCCTAGAATAGTGTCCTCCTTATCCACATTAACTTCATCCTTTTGCAATGAATTATTAGACACTAAATTCTGAATTTTTTGAACTAAAGAAGCATCATTAGGAACTTCTACAGAGTGTGCCTCCTTGTTAGTTTCCAAAACCACTGCATTTTTATCTGAATTCATAGGTTTCGAAGTTTCCAAATCCCCCTTATGAGCATTATTGTCATTAACCTATATATGTTTCTTAAAATTTTTAGGGCAAAACACAGTCGATGTATGATCAACTCCTACCTCCGAACCCCCAAAATTTGAAATTTTATTAGAAGGTAGAAATTTTGGGGGTTCGGAGGTTATGAGCCACTCATGATTGTGTTTTTCTTAAAATCCATAAGGAAAGGAGCATCCAAAAGTAAAGGAGAATTATGAAGTTCTGAATCGAGTTTATCAATAACTTGATGCCAAATACCATCATATGATTGGATATTACAAGTACGGGGGTACACACTATTAGGGTTAGTTAAAACATACATTTTTACCAGAACCTCCCCCTCCACAAAGTCCATTTTAGAAGTAAAAAAAGTCTCAAATGTACTCCCAATTTTCTCGAGGACATCTGGGTCCATAAACTCAAAAGGAATTTTAGGTAAACCAAACCACCCAGGAATAAGATTTGAACTAGATGAAGCAAGAACAAAAAAGGGTTTCTAGGCCAAAACAGAAATTAAGTGCTTCCCAAACCAATGATGTGAAGATCTCAAAACATCATCTCTCACAGAAGAAGAATAAAAAACAATAATAAAAGAATATGCACACATTAATTGAAAGTAATGCATATCTACCCATCGTTTTTGCAATTTATGATAAAGTTTTAACAGGCTTATCCGGTCACCCCAAATTTCCCTAGAAATAACATTAGTGTGCAAGCAATACACTTTCTTGTCCACAAAAGAACTCAAAAGATCAATGCAGGGAATCAGAGCCCAAACCTGAGATGATGAAACCCCTCGCTGGATAGGAACAACAGGAATCATACTTATCATCTCCTTCTTCAGAATAGCTTCCTTAGGGTTAAGATCTACCTTCCTCCCCACCTGCTATAAAAAAACAGACGGCCTATCCACATGTTTTACATTTGCTGAACCAACCACTTGAGCAAATGTTCGCTTCTCACCCGAACCTTTAGCCCATTTCCCCTTTAAAGTTTTCACATCTTTTTCATACATTACCCCATTATTAAACCTATACTAAGTAAATATCCTCCCAATATTATTTTGTCTCCACTGAAAACTGCGTCTGTTCCGAAAAAACCCTGAAAATACCGCGAGACCGACCGAAACACATTAAAATATCCTGTCCTTTTTCCCTGTAATGTTCTATCCTCCCATCTAACCTTGGAATACACCCATTGTGGAACATGTGGTGGATCATCCCAAGCCACATCTGCCCACGAGCCCATCCTCCTCTTGTCACCCATCACATGTGAAAAATTGCACTCAACATAAAATTTTGGTTAATGCATATCTTTTGCATTATTAATTGTCAAAAACTTTTAAATTTTTTAATTTCCATGCTCTGATACCATTAATTTTTTTGAATGAATGATTCAATAATCAGATAATTACATTGAATGATATACACACGTATATATAGAGGTTACAAGACGATGTTCTATAAATAAAACTAGTCATTAAAGTGAAATCAAATAAGCTAAAAAGCTTGAAAAGCTAAATATAGCTTAAAAGGCTAAAAAATATAAAGCTAAATATAGCTTAAAAGGCTAAATAATAAGAAACTAACTTAACAAGCTAAATAAGTTGACTAAAAAGCTAAATAGCTAAATAAGTCGACAACTAAGATGACTGCCAAAAATAGAAGATGACCATTATAGAAGATATTAATAATATTTTAACACCTCCCTAATGGTGATCGTACTCAATACCCTACAAAAGACACTGCAAGTGTTATGATCACAAATGCAAAGACCATCTGATGCTACAAAGACCCTCCCAGGATCTGTAGAATGTAAATGACCAAGAGTACCAAAATGTTGGAATTGGGTTGTCATTGATGTCAACCGGTATTGCGCGTTGCTACCGGTAGGGTTTGTCAACTTGGTATGAAGAAGATTGAACTAACATAAGGAAGATTGACATAAAGGCTTGTCAACTGATATGACTATTGTGTTTTGATTCTAAGGGATTCTGGTGACCCTTGGACTCTCATGAACTGCTATGTGTTCAATTTTTGAATAAAATGGACCACTTTTGGCTTGTTGCAATTCTGTTCTTGTAAGCATATTTTGTCAATGCTGTCAGTACTCACTAGGTATTGTAATCCGAAACCATAAACCAGATCAACATGAATAAGACACCCAACCTTAACTAGAGATCCCAGTGTCTGTGACCTGGGCTCTAATACCAGATGTAATTCCCACCAAAATACATGAGAGAATTAAAGCCAAACTACTCTAAAGAGGGCTATTTTGTTTTTTAATAAACTAAAGTACACTTAACTTGTGCTAATGACATGAATAAGCATTGGCTAACTTAGTTTCCAAATTAATGTCGATATCTTTATTATTAACTATTTACTAAGTTGTTACACAAGCGAAATTCTCATTATAATACCACATCTATTTCCCTAGGGTACATTAACATCACTACTTAATCTCAGTGGTAACATCTACTTACTAACCATCATTAACCCCCATTAGCTATCAGTAGCCATTACTAGCTATCAATGGCTATCCTTATCTATCATGAGCTATCACTACCTATCCTTTGATACCATGCACATGCATAGACACAATCTAGCTATTTGTCCCATCATGACATGCAACTACATGAACGTGGATGCAATCTTTTGATTTCATATGCAATATTATGCAACACTAGAGAATTCACAAACTTAGATCTATGTACATATATAAGTACACAATTAACTACTGTTTAGGATTCTTTCTACTAATCTCTCTATTCTATATGATATGATGCAAGATTATCCCCTTTAGTCTAATGTCCATTTGAGCACCAAATCCAAATACTCCTTATCCCTTAACCATCCCATACCTATGTGAAACATTATGCATATATCATGATTAATTGTCTCCTAATGATGAACATTAATTCCATTAACCTCTAACCCAATTTCTCATAAATCTAAATTTTCTTAGCATGATCATTTATTATCATGAACCTTACATGTACAATGTTATATCTTACTACTTCCCTTTTTGTCCTTACATAATGCATATATTTCCCTATCATTACATGCTTCATATGAGATTTCTACTCCTATTATGATAATTTCTTTCATGCAGCCCACATACATAATGCAATGGTCTATATGCCTTTCCTATGTATTATTACTATGAGATGCATGCTTACTAACTTGGAAATGCAACTAAAAGAATGTTAACATTACCTACACTTGATATGAGTCATTGCAACCATCTTAATTATGCAACCAAGGGAATATTGCATTCAATACTAATGGTATGATTTCAGCCATACATCTTATTTAGTTTTTATAGTGTTAATCTAAGGTTCATTGCCACATAATGCTTTAGTACAACTACACATGATTTCAGCTATGTTTCTATTATAGTTTCCATTCCACTCTTCTAAGATTCTTGCATAATGTTTTTAACCACTAATTTTCTTTCCGCTACCTAACAATGCTACTTACACATTATCATGGTTCTAAGTTTACTTCCAACATCAATGTAGCATAATAGAATCAACTTAAGAATCAATGCCTAGCTCACCAAGTGTAAATACAAATGATCACCTACAACTATTACAAACGTTTACATCACATTTACTTGAACATCAATTACTTCAAGACTTTCATCCTTTCAAGTCTATGATTACCAATACATATATTCGCTGTCATAAAGATCATAAGCCATCAAAATGAAGATCCAATCTACACATGGAGAGAAGAACACTAACTAGGAAGGAAAAACCCCAATGGTAAAAAGCACCAACCACTCAACCAATGTGGAACCTATAAGGAACAACCCCCCGCACTAGGAGATGATGCAATTTCCCAATAAACACTCTACATATAGGTTGATGCTCAAAACCAAAGGACAAGACTACCACAAGACACTCATGCTTGAGGAAAACACGTCCTTGCACAATAAGAAACTCCCAAAGGCTATAAACAATAAGGCGTAGATGCAATTCCAAACAACAAGGGATCACATGTCGGAGTGGAGTGTCATCACATGCCATCCACAAAACACATAACATAGGTACTAGCCTGATGGACATGTGGAGCCATCTCAACCTATGAGAGACTAAGGGAGATTAGGTTACTGTCTTCATGACCTTCTCATCCTTATCCTAAAACATCTTCCTTAGGACTAAGTCATGAGGCATAAATCAATTTATTATCTTATTAATAGACCTATCTACCCATCCCATGTTCATTTTTAGGTTATCACTTGTTTACAATGCAAGGTAGATCCCCTTGTGCTCTGGTGGTCTAGACTTCATACATCCTTACATGGAACCTCATGATAGTCCATCTCTCATGACCCTAGTAATCACAAGGAAGCCCACTCCCCCTAACATAGACCTGTACAAGAAGGAAAACATGCCCAAGAGGTCGTAAAAAAAGTATTCAAATCTTGAAATGAAACTCATAGCATGCAACCCAAACACTCACACATGAACATAAATATGAACAAGGCCACAACAAAAAGGAAATCAAGAAGAGGAACCTCTTGGCAAACAATCATAAATCAAAGGGCCACACACAAGGCCATCATAATTTGTTGCCAAACATAGAAACAACATCATAACAAGGCCATTCACTTGTTGGAAACAAAACATCAAGGTGCAACCTTCTCTCATGGCAATCTCAACATGAGAGGAACCAATAAAACCACAACATATAGGAAAACTCCCTAAATACACAGTCATAGTGTTTTGGTCATATCTCAAAAACCTAGATTCAAAATTTCACGATTTTTACACAGATTTTATAAGACTTTAAGTTAAAAAAACCAACAAAATTCATTCAAATCCAATTTCAAATTTGTGAGATACTTTCATCAGAATGTTGCAGACTTGAACATGAGAGCAACAAATCGCGACAATAAAATAAATTTCTGGACTTAGCCAAATGACTTGATAACACATACATAGAATCTTCCAGACCAAATCAACACTAAAAAACAAACCCAAATAAAATAGACCAAGTATGGTGAAGATTAACATTTAACAAAGCTCACTCCAGACAAACCATGAACAACCACTACCTCTCACAGAGTGTAAATTCCAACAATAACAACTTCAAGACCGTCACACAACAATACCAAACACTCCCAAAAGAAAGACACCAATCAAGGAAGCCCAAAACTATAACCATGGTTGCATAGGAAGGAAAAGCCATTGTCATGAACGACACCTTAAAAGGGAAAACATTATTGCAATAAAATTTAAGTAACTTAGGAGATAGTTCTCCACAATATGAATCATTCACTATGCATTCAACACTAAATAAAACAACAAAGACTACCCAACAACAATAGAAGAATACATAGGGATGGGAATGATTGTCGTGAATGAAACCCATAGGAAAAATACACAACATCAAACCATACAATATGCACAATAAAATCAAACTCCTTTATCCCATAATACTCCATTGCAAATGATATTCTATGTAAAAAAATGTTCAATACTACCCCATATCCTTCAGGCAAACGCAGATACAAAGAAGACATAGGTAGCTTCACAAATTTGAATAAATATAAAATAAAGGACAAGAAACCAACCTCAAACCTGTGTGATGGAAGGCAAGAGATCAAGATGAAGAGTTTTCCCCAAGTCCTCTAGCGATCCAACAAAGCAAAGCCAAGACCAAGCTCCAAAAATCAATCCAAGAAGTTGCAGACCCAGATTTTTTTTGCAGTGAGGAAGAATAAGAGCCCCAAAAATCTCACGGCAACAACATAAAAAGTAAAGACAATTAATTCAAAACCATAGAGTCTCTTCTAGCCAATGAGATTTTTTCATTTGAAACACATCTGGTTAGATAATATATTTTCCCCATTGACTTTTCCAATAAAATTTAAAAACAAAGAAGATAATAATATAATATTTCAACACACTATTATTATGAGTGGGGAGGTATTTTATATTAATTTATCCTATAGTTTTATCCCCCCCTTATATAATATTAGAGCAACTATATATAAATGAAAATGTAAATTAATTAAATAAATCAAGGAGGGGTTATAAATAAATATCCAAGTCCCCCAAAACTATATTAAATAAGATTAATTTAAACACTAAATAAAATAAACTATATAAACAACAAATAAATAAATAAATAAACTACAAACATTAAACATCAAATGAACCCCAAGACAATATAAAGTAATAAACATTAAACATTAATTAAATTAAAACACTAAATGAATATGGTAAGTTCTAAACAATAAATCAAATCCAATAAATAAAATATTAATTTTCAAATAAATGATCCAAAATCTCAAATATCAAATAAAAAATAAATATTAAATAAAGCCTTAAGCAACCTTAATATCCAAAAACCATTGAGTCTAATACATCAAAATACACATTATAACCATATAATCATAAATTGATATTAAGATAATTAATTTAACATTATTGATCACATAAATGACCACCAACTCATTCCACATACTCACATACCAAGGCGACCAAGCTGACATAGCAATTCACACCCACACCGACGACACACATAAGTGACAACATAGACCTAGAGTGTGTAAGGGGAAACAACGTCATCTTTGGAACCACATATTACCATTGGGAAAGGACACGCTCGCACCTGTAAGGCCAGGGGATCTCGCACCTTTGAATCCAGGAGGAATAGATGTTCGGTACTTGCAAATCCTGCAACCGCAATGATACATATACATATAACAGACAAGTGGTAGAATTTCACAATGACACATCCTGCTCACATTAAGTGATGTGATGTTGATTCTCCATGAAAACAATCAAACAATATACAAACAATAGTCTATATCTCATGACATCATCTTATCATATGTGCCCACGAATGGGGTTAGTACATCCATAATATTACTAAATGTATAACTAGTCTAATCTACAACATAGCTAAGCTTGTATAATCCATCAAGAACATGAATGCACATAAAAACCATCAATATGTAAACCCATCAATCCACATAGATAGTAAGATAATATCCTCGTCCATAAAATCATTAGAGAAACATATGCCCACCTAATGCTAAACATTGAAATGAGTAACTGAAACATTTGGAGTCCTAAACTTAGCTCGAGACATTTAATGGGAATCTAAACAAATCTATTAAGAGTGACACACAGGATGGGTCGAGGAAGGGCACTACAGGCTCTCTCTTTGCCTCAACCCCTCCCTCCCTCTCCCACTTAATCTCTCTCACTCCGATCTCTCCCTCTCTTTCTACCCCTTCCTCTTTACCTAACATATTCATCTCTTTCCATCAATCCCTCCCTTCCTACCTCCCTCTCTCCCTCTCTCTCTCTCTCAATCCATTCCTTCCTTCCTCCCTCTCTCTTTCTCTTTGTCGCTCGCTTAAGATCTCTCTATCCTTGGTATTTTCCTTTCTTTCCATCAACCACTCCCTTCCTCCCTCCATCTCTCTCACTTGCTCTCTAGTTTCTCTCCCTCTCTCCTTGGTATTTTCTTTTCTTTCCATCAACCACAAAGATGGAGAGAGAGGTGAAGAGAGGGAGGGAGGGAGAGAGAGAAGGAGAAAGAGAGAGAGGGTGGAAGGTGGGGGTTGAGGGAGAGACTAGAGGGAGAGAAATCCCAAGTGCAAGAGAGGGAGGGAGGGCAAGAGAGGGAGAAACTTGAGAAAGAGAGAGAGAGAGAGGTAGGGGTTGAGGAAGAGAGGGAATGCAAGGAAGGAGAGAGAGAGACCAGAGAGAGAATGTTGGTACGTGAATGTTGATTATTAAAATTCGACAAGTCTGAAATTTATATGAATACTCTAAAAACTAGAATTTGCATTATAACTCCTAGAGATCTGAAACCACTCTCAAACATCCTGCCAATATATACATAAGATATAACTTAAAGTATAAGAAAGGAAAAAGACAAATAGAAATGTCACTTATAATTTAAGTTATATTCTCACCTATACTTAAATGTTATATTTTATGTATATTTCTTGAGAGAGAGAGTGAAAATGAGAGACAACTTGTACTTTTAAAAATGAAGATGCAATTCTCAAAATGCAATGCCATTTAGCACACGCCTTATTTGGCACTTTCCATATTTGGCGTGACCAAACATTAGGTTTGACACACCAAATAGGGCACACGCCTTATTTGGCATTCACCAAAGTGCTTGATGGGGGCCAAAAATGTTTTTGGCATCTTTTTGGTCCCCCATCTTTTTGCACTTACCCTACATGCGTGTTTTCTCTCTAACACACACACACACACACATATAATTATTAATTCAAGAATTCAAATTTTGGGTGACAGAGTGGGAAATAACTTAAAGCTTAAGTCACCATGATATACATATGAAGGGTTGATCTCACTTTGGAGTGGGTGGCGTTACACACATTACACCATCCATGCAGATGGTGGTTAATCCCATAAGTTAAATAATGTTATTAATTGGTGATCCCTATGTCTCCCTCCAGCTCTATGTCTATATTTTATTATCTCTACCTCTCTCTTATTCATTCCATCTCTCTAGATCTATATCTCTATATCTCTTTTTATCTCTCTATCTCCCTGTTTCTCCTCTCTCTATCTCTTTACATCCACATCTCTCTACCTTTACCTTCCTTTATCTGTCTCTATTCCTATCACTTTCTCTACCTCTGTCTCCCTATCTTTCTATACCTTTTCATATTCCTCTCTAACTTTCTACATCACTCTTTATTTATATATTGCCCCTCTCTCTCGTCCCTCACTCCCCATATCTCTCTCTCTCTCTCTCTCTCTCTCTCTCAATATCCTCTATTACTCTCTCCCTCTCTCCATCTTTATTTTTCTCTCTACTTTATAGTTGTGTGTCTCTCTATCTCTTCCTCTCTCCCTCTACCCCTCCCTCTATATCTCTTTATATCGCACTCTCTACCACACACACACAATCTTTCTCTCTATCTATCTTTCCATCTTTATTTTTCTACCTATGCTTCTCTTTATTTGTTTCTATCTATCTATCCCCATACCTATCTCTATATCTCCTTATATCTCAATCTCTCCACCACTCTATCCCATCATATAATTGTAGGGGCTTAATCTCTCCACCACTCTATCCCATCATATAATTGTAGGGGCTTAACTGTAGTTCATTCCTCCCCCTTCCTCTATATCTATCTATCTCTTTCTCTTTATATCTCTCCCCCTATCATATATATACCTCTCCCCCTTCCTCTATATCTGTCTATCTCTTCCTCTTTATATCTCCTCCTCTTTATATCTCCCTACCACTCTCAAACATCCTGCCAATATATACATAAGATATAACTTAAAGTATAAGAAAGGAAAAAGACAAATAGAAATGTCACTTATAATTTAAGTTATATTCTCACCTATACTTAAATTTTATATTTTATGTATATTTCTTGAGAGAGAGAGTGAAAATGAGAGACAACTTGTACTTTTAAAAATGAAGATGCAATTCTCAAAATGCAATGCCATTTGGCACACGCCTTATTTGGCACTTGCCATATTTGGCGTGACCAAACATTAGGTTTGACACGCCAAATAGGGCACACGCCTTATTTGGCATTCACCAAAGTGCTTGATGGGGGCCAAAAATGTTTTTGGCATCTTTTTGGTCCCCCATCTTTTTGCACTTACCCTACATGTGTGTTTTCTCTCTAACACACACACACACACACACACACACACACACACATATAATTATTAATTCAAGAATTCAAATTTTGGGTGACAGAGTGGGAAATAACTTAAAGCTTAAGTCACCATGATATACATATGAAGGGTTGATCTCACTTTGGAGTGGGTGGCGTTACACACATTACACCATCCATGCAGATGGTGGTTAATCCCATAAGTTAAATAATGTTATTAATTGGTGATCCCTATGTCTCCCTCCAGCTCTATGTCTATATTTTATTATCTCTACCTCTCTCTTATTCATTCCATCTCTCTAGATCTATATCTCTATATCTCTTTTTATCTCTCTATCTCCCTGTTTCTCCTCTCTCTATCTCTTTACATCCACATCTCTCTACCTTTACCTTCCTTTATCTGTCTCTATTCCTATCACTTTCTCTACCTCTGTCTCCCTATCTTTCTATACCTTTTCATATTCCTCTCTAACTTTCTACATCACTCTTTATTTATATATTGCCCCTCTCTCTCGTCCCTCACTCCCCATATCTCTCTCTCTCTCTCTCTCTCTCTCTCAATATCCTCTATTACTCTCTCCCTCTCTCCATCTTTATTTTTCTCTCTACTTTATAGTTGTGTGTCTCTCTATCTCTTCCTCTCTCCCTCTACCCCTCCCTCTATATCTCTTTATATCGCACTCTCTACCACACACACACAATCTTTCTCTCTATCTATCTTTCCATCTTTATTTTTCTACCTATGCTTCTCTTTATTTGTTTCTATCTATCTATCCCCATACCTATCTCTATATCTCCTTATATCTCAATCTCTCCACCACTCTATCCCATCATATAATTGTAGGGGCTTAATCTCTCCACCACTCTATCCCATCATATAATTGTAGGGGCTTAACTGTAGTTCATTCCTCCCCCTTCCTCTATATCTATCTATCTCTTTCTCTTTATATCTCTCCCCCTATCATATATATACCTCTCCCCCTTCCTCTATATCTGTCTATCTCTTCCTCTTTATATCTCCTCCTCTTTATATCTCCCTACCACTCTCAAACATCCTGCCAATATATACATAAGATATAACTTAAAGTATAAGAAAGGAAAAAGACAAATAGAAATGTCACTTATAATTTAAGTTATATTCTCACCTATACTTAAATTTTATATTTTATGTATATTTCTTGAGAGAGAGAGTGAAAATGAGAGACAACTTGTACTTTTAAAAATGAAGATGCAATTCTCAAAATGCAATGCCATTTGGCACACGCCTTATTTGGCACTTGCCATATTTGGCGTGACCAAACATTAGGTTTGACACGCCAAATAGGGCACACGCCTTATTTGGCATTCACCAAAGTGCTTGATGGGGGCCAAAAATGTTTTTGGCATCTTTTTGGTCCCCCATCTTTTTGCACTTACCCTACATGTGTGTTTTCTCTCTAACACACACACACACACACACACACACACACACACATATAATTATTAATTCAAGAATTCAAATTTTGGGTGACAGAGTGGGAAATAACTTAAAGCTTAAGTCACCATGATATACATATGAAGGGTTGATCTCACTTTGGAGTGGGTGGCGTTACACACATTACACCATCCATGCAGATGGTGGTTAATCCCATTAGTTAAATAATGTTATTAATTGGTGATCCCTATGTCTCCCTCCAGCTCTATGTCTATATTTTATTATCTCTACCTCTCTCTTATTCATTCCATCTCTCTAGATCTATATCTCTATATCTCTTTTTATCTCTCTATCTCCCTGTTTCTCCTCTCTCTATCTCTTTACATCCATATCTCTCTACCTTTACCTTCCTTTATCTGTCTCTATTCCTATCACTTTCTCTACCTCTGTCTCCCTATCTTTCTATACCTTTTCATATTCCTCTCTAACTTTCTACATCACTCTTTATTTATATATTGCCCCTCTCTCTCGTCCCTCACTCCCCATATCTCTCTCTCTCTCTCTCTCTCTCTCTCTCTCTCTCTCAATATCCTCTATTACTCTCTCCCTCTCTCCATCTTTATTTTTCTCTCTACTTTATAGTTGTGTGTCTCTCTATCTCTTCCTCTCTCCTTCTACCCCTCCCTCTATATCTCTTTATATCGCACTCTCTACCACACACACACACTCTTTCTCTCTATCTATCTTTCCATCTTTATTTTTCTACCTATGCTTCTCTTTATTTGTTTCTATCTATCTATCTATCTATCTATCTATCCCCATACCTATCTCTATATCTCCTTATATCTCAATCTCTCCACCACTCTATCCCATCATATAATTGTAGGGGCTTAACTGTAGTTCATTCCTCCCCCTTCCTCTATATCTATCTATCTCTTTCTCTTTATATCTCTCCCCCTATCATATATATACCTCTCCCCCTTCCTCTATATCTATCTATCTCTTCCTCTTTATATCTCCCTACCTATCTCCGAACTTCTATCTTTATCTTTCCCTCTACCTCTATCTATTTCTCTCCCTCTTCCTCTCTCCCTTTATCTTCACCTCTATTGAGCTACCTTTCTCCTTCTCTATCTCTAGACATCTCTTTCTACCCATCCATCTCTCTCCCTCTCTCTATATATATCTTTTCTCTCTCTATCTCTAGACATCTCTTTCTATGCGCTTGGAGTGCATTCCATAAAGCTCGGAGCGCATGTAAACCGTTACGATATGTTCGATTGCAAATTAGCTCAACTTAGGCAACTTATCCGTTGAAACTTTTTAATGTCTGACACTAGCAGGCCGCGTCCGAAGCGCGTCATTCGCTAAATCCTATATAAATTGGCGTTCGCTCCACAGTTTTCTACTTCCAACTTTTTCTGCTACTCAATTATTATTCTTGTATTTCCTTTTGTGGTACTGTCTATTTTTTCTTGCAATGGCGGAAGAAAATGCTCGCAGGGTGTTCGACTTGTTTGGGAAGAAGACACATCAGCAGCATGGCAGTGCTGTGTATCCACACGTGGAGGGTGTAGCTTCGTATGAACAGGGACACGTAGGCGTAGGTGGGGTTCATCCCACGCCCATCTCTCAAGATCACCTAGGAGAACCTTACGCTGCGCCTGTGTCTCATGGCTACGTAGGTGAGGTTCATCCCACGCCTGTGTCTCATGACCTCACAGAGGAGGGCAAGTTTAATGGCAAAGGTGAAGAGAAGAAACACGAAGGGGAGCACAAGGTTAAGGTGCATGAGGAGCAGGGACACGTAGGTGAGGTTCACCGTGCTCCTGTGGATGAGGGCAAGTTCCATGGTGAAGCTGAGAAGAAGACACACCAACAACTGCATCACACCAACACCTCTGTAAGATTTGCATCCTATATTCTGCAACTGAGCATAAATTGCTTTCATTGTTCTTCATAAAAAGATTGCACATTCCATTTTATCTTCTACTTTCTATAATGTCAATAGTTTATGTAGCTTCTACAATGAAAGTAGAATCTAGTTCACTGGAAAATCTTTGATCTGATGAAATGAATGTGTTTATAGCCTAGTGGTGAAGAAGCAGCTGAAAAAGGAGAGAAGAAAGACAAGTCAAAGCTTCACGGACGACATGACAAGAAATAGGAAGATTACGGTCATGACGAAGTTAAGACCGAAGAACAGGGTGAAAAGATCAAAGAGGAAGAAAAAGGGCATTGAAAAACAAGAAGGTTTTTTGGTTGGTGTGACCTTATATTAGGTTGTGTGTAGCTATGCGTACTATCATCTTTTGGTTTGAAGTGCATACTGTGGATTGTATGTATGTTGTGTTTGTCTTCTATAATAAGAATGTAATGGTGGTGGTTCTTTCTTTTTGTAATTGCAATGTTTTGTTGAGGCCCTCTCTGTTTATTTTTCTTACCTAGTACTTTATGGAGATTAACTATTTGAGAGGCATTACACCACTTGGGAAATCGTATTTAACTTCACAGCACTTGAGAAGTGCACTGGTTTTTATACCTGCAGTTTTCTTGTTAAAGACTTTGGGCTGGCAGCTTACTTTCTGCCTATGGTATTTGCAGGGTTTGAGCAGATAATCATTATAAATTGATAAAAAATAAACTTCTAGAATAATATATTTTCTGATAGTAATCATCTTAATTTTCAGAAACTGAAAGAAAAGCTTTGTAAAATCATGGTGGTTTTGGAGGAGACGGTGGAACTCATTTTATTTAGATTTTGACAAATCTTAATCCACTTACATTCACAGATTAGATAATCATTTAAATACAGTTATATTCCCAAATCAGATATCAAATAATAAGTTAGGAAGCACACAAACATAAAACCAGTGGTTGATTTGCACAAGCACATATCCAATATATAGAATACTCTCACTGCCATAAATACCAGTTGTATTGCAAATCTCAGACATGCATGTGTGTAGAATAGGGACACCAATTTCTTTTATATTTGAAAATAAATATGTTTCACTTATCCAATTCAAAACGCTTACTTTTTTTTGTTTCATCATAGTGTCGACATGTATTTCCATGAAGTATCAGTTTTGTGTCTGCTAAGGATGGTGGTTGCTAGTAGTTTTTATGTATAGTTGTCTGAGAATAAACATTTTGAAAATTTTGGTTAGGGTATGATTCCGTGTCTCATTTAAGTTGTTACAACATCAAGTTATACGATTAAATGATAGTAAAAGATAAAAATGCGTAGAAGTGTTTTCAATTTTCAATTTATATTTATATTCATATAGAAAAAGATATTGAGATTTTTAATATTAAAAAAGAAGTTTATTTAGTACTTTAGATCAAAAAGTTAATGAACACTACAAGGAGGGTCTCCCACATCATAAAGTAGTTTTGAATAAATATATGTTGGATGTTCTCTCCCTACCTAGCTAACAACTTTTTTCTGAAACTCCAATAATACAAGAAAAATCCTTGATGATAAGATTCTATATAGCATTAATATTAACACCTCATCATAACTCCCAAAACTAAACACAACTACAGACTTAGAAAATCATGAGAAAAAACTTTAGAGGAATCCAGATACTGGCATAGCATACTAACTTATTTAAAGGAGATAAAATGATGGAAGAGAATTAAGCATGTAACATGAGACATGAACGAATGCATGGTCCGACAGAAAGTGAAGCATTTCTCTCCGTGACATCTAAATCATTCCTAAGAACAACAAAGTCTGATTCCTGCTCCGCATTGTCCGATTCCGTAGCATGTAAAGGTATTAGCAGAGCTGCTGTATTGGCTACACTCAACGTCACTTTGGCAGTGAGTTAAATCGTCGCAATTATTATCATCAACTTCTACTATCCCTGAAATGCAGATTGCCAATGTTAATATTAGTAAATGATTTTCCACTTGTACTTTCTTTCATTTGATTTCGAGCTTGATAAGCTCTTAGGTGTTAGGAACAAAGTTTTGTTGTTTTAACTATGGTTTGGGTGACAACTTATAATAAAAAAATACAAATGGAGAACTTCGTCCACATGAAATTTTAGTTATGGGTCAAATGTGGAGGACAATCTTGTAGATAAGTTAAATGAAATTTAATAGAGAAAAAGGCAAAGGGCTTCATAAGGCACTACTTTGTATATTTTGTTCTCTTTGCTACATTACACAAATTCTTTAGAAGAAGTTGGGAGACTTATACTAGGTTAAATCATTGATTGACAATAATGGATGGGTGATGGTGAACTTTTGGTTAAGCATTTGAATATGTTTAATGTTAATATGATCACGTTACACTCTATTGAAGTAAAAAATGGAGGATAACTATTGTATAAGACTACTACTACTCTGTTAGGTCCATACTATGTCTTAATCGATATTGTTTTGGTCTGCATGTAATATTGTGGTGTGTATGGTTATATCTTTATAATTTGTGATGTGTGTTGAGTCGACCTTGAAAGATAGGTTGATGATATGTATAAATAAATATAATACTCATGTGAGAGATGTAGCTGTGTGTGCGAATAATGCTTTGATCTTTTGGAAGCAATGAATTAGTATGAAGAAGTGCGAAAGAGAAAAATGTGTTTTATGTCCTTAACCGGAACTGTAACAAGGCATGAGGAGATGTTATTCTATTAGTTCAAGATCATCCAGATATAATCTTAATAAGTTTGCAAGCTAGTGATTCTTCCCTGGGTTGTAGCTCTCTGTTGTTTTTGAGCAGTGAACTCTAGGCAGTGTGCCTGAATGCATGCGCATTCCTCATTGTAATATTTCATATACTTCTAATAGGGTATCATCATATTGTAGGTAGGTTCCCACCATGGTTTTTTCCTTGATTGGGTTTTCCAAGTCAAAAAATCTTGGTGTTATGTTTGTTGCTGATGTGGTGTTGATTTATTCTCACTATTAATTATCGAATATGAAATTGTGTTTAAGTAAAAGTTTTTAAAACAACTGATTCACCCCCCACCCCTAGTTGTTTGCCTTGTTTCCAACAAGAAGATGTATCTAATGCCTATTTCAAATCATTTATGGATATGTGGAATATTGATCTAGTATCCCCTGCTACCGATTCAACTAAGGAAGGTTCTTCCTCCAGAGAGAGAAAAAGGAAAGAGATTGTACCTTCTAGATCTTTGGAATCTAAGAAGAACAAGAAGGATAATAAAGAAGAAGACATTGATGTGATTGAAGATCCATAATCCCCCGTGTCTAAGGGAGTAGTTGTTGTAGAGCATAAAGTGAAAGCATATGAATCTGATGATAAGTTTAATTTTCTAGAGATTATTGGCAGAGTAGATGGAATAAAGAAAATAAAAAAGATATAGCTGACTTCTATTGAGGCAGACAAAATTGAGAATATCTTGATACATCATTTTCTCTAGAATAATATCAATATTGAAGATGTTAGTGATGTACTTCTGGAATCCTTGTCTGAGATAGTTAAAGGGAAATTGATTGAGCAACCTGTTATTATAGAAGATTTAAAAGAAAAAGACAATAATCTGCAGAGTATATTGGAGAAGTGCAATAATACACAGAGGGATTTATCTAAATTTATAAATGAAATGAGAGATTGTATAGGCAGTGTTAGCAAGATTTATAGATATTGTCTTTCATGGTCGACTACTGCAGTGAAGCATAAAGCTAAGATTGATGCCATTGAAGAAGAACTGTGTTGTTTGGGTAAGTCATTTTATTTTCTAGGTGACAAGGATGGAGAATAGAGGAAAAAGGTAAATTCTCTTTAGATTAAATTGTTAATGTTGCAAAGGAAAAGAGAAGACTTTGTGAGTGTTTTGAGTATGAGTAGAATTTGTTTGCTTCAGACAATTTTTCTCATGTTGTCGAGCTGCTGGTAGAATGTAGGAGTTTATTTTTTAGATTTAAGTTGGCTATTCACTCTTGGAAGGTTCTTGTTTTCGAACTTAAGGAGAAGTATAAACAAATATTTTAGAAGAAGAGCAATTGAGAATCATTTTGCACATTATTTTTTATTGGTGTAATTATTTATTCATATAGGATATAATTAAACCTTACTTCAGTTGACTTAGGATAATGCATCTCATCATAGTTTTCATATCAGACATTTAGGGAAGTGTGCACACAAGGATGATGTATGTAGGATAAATTTCACCTTTTGTGGTCTTATCTTTTTATTACATTTCACCTTCAGTGGCTAATCCACCTCATGTGGAATATTTTATTATTTCTCCTACCTACTCCTACCTACTCCTACCTACCCCTACCTACTCTTGTTTCTCATTGAGCCACATGTCATGATTGTGTGCTCACATATCCATATGGCCTTGCCTTTATAAGTATGCTCATTTACATTGTATGTAATTTTGATGATCCAACTGATCATTATTTTGCATCTTGATTGGAATACAATTTATTCTTATCAAATCTATTGTCTCTCTTTTGTGCTATTCAATATGCTCTTGATTTTGGCTATGTTCAATAAAATATTACTGGGTATAAAAGTCATTAGGGCTTCATTAAGTAGTGTTTTTGGAGGCTTTTTGGAGCATTCAGAGAGATGGCTTCTAGATTCAGAGGCTTCTCATCATATGGCATCTTCACAGTCTATGTTCTCTTCATTTGAGCCTTGCACCATGCCACCAGTTTTCATGGGCAATCATACATACATGGATGCAATTGGGAAATGATCTATTGCCATTGGGGATAACTCCTTCAATGATGTGTTGTGTGTACCCCACTTGACAAACAATCTTCTTTCCATCTATCAAATCACACATGGGGCAACAAGGAAAATTGTGGAGTTCACACTTGATTCAGTTATCATTAGAGACTTGGAGACTAGAGTTATCGTTGCAATTGGGGTGTTTGATCATGCATCTCAGTTGTACTCATTTTCACATTTTTGTCCTATTGATGAGGTTGATTCTTGACATGATGATCACACTTCTTATGATGGTTTAGATATTGAGGAGAAATTTGGGTACTTGAACTTGGGGATTCTCAAATGTGAAATTTTTTTTGAGCCTTGAATTTTATCTCCTCCTATTGATATCACATCACCTATTGCACTTGATGATGCGAATATTGTAACAATTTTTCCTTCTTGTGATTTAGTGCAACAGGGTATATCTTGTCTTCTAGTTTCAGTTCCTTGGGATGAATACTTGACATACATTGGAGGTTTGTTTGTGGAATCCTATATTGCAGATTCAGGAGGCATCATTGATGATATTAATCTTTTATTTGATGAAGATGATCCTTCTTCGATTGTTGCGAGGAAACACTCTGAACCTCTTGTTCATTCTCTACATGATCATTCTTTCAAGGTTGACATGATCGTGGATACATGTACACCATTTGGAGGAGGTCTCTTTATCCTTAGAGGAGACAAGTGAGTCTTTGGATCTTGTTCTGCATTCATCTCCACTAGATCTTGGAGTGCCTTTTTTAGTAGTGTGGACCAGTACACCTAATTTGGAGGGGTAACTTTCAACATCGACATGTGAACACTTGAGCATTTTTCAGAGACTGCATTCATCTTGAGTTTTTTTCCTACATCTTCCCTCCATGATTGGGGAGAATTCATGGATACACCTTTGGTTTTGTTTCTTCCTAAGGGGAGGAATGGTGTTCGACAGTCCTGGAGAAATTTCTTCATTCAGTTTCGAGCTTCTACCATTGGTGCAGATTCTACTTTGAGGAAGTGCTGATTTGTCTCTCTTCTTCTCTCTTATGGGGGGATTTTTTCCTCACACAGGGTTTTGTCCTTCTCATAATTCTTTGAGAGTTATTTTGTATAGTTTCATCTCTCTTTTGGGGGGAGTTTTTTCCCATTGGGTTTTTCTCTCTTTCTTTGTTTGTGAGAGATTGCATTGGATTGCGTGCATTTGCATTTGTATATGGGTACCTAACACGACCTAGTAGCTGAGACCAATATTGAATTGTTAACTTAAGTGCATTCCCCTAAGTTGCACTTAAGGGGGGTTTTGATGTAATTATTTATTCATATAGGATATAATTACACCTTACTTAAGTTGACTTAGGATAATGCATATCATCATAGTTTTTATATGAGACACTTGGGGAAGTGTGCACAGAGGGTTGATGTATGTAGGATAATTCCACATTTTGTGGTCTTATCTTGTTGTTACATTCCATCTTCAATGGCTGATCCACCTTATGTGGAATATTTTATCATTTCTCCTACCTACTCATACCTACCACTACCTACCCTTGTTTCTCATTGTGCCATATGTCATGATTTTGTGCTCACATATCCATATGGCCTTGCCTTTATAAGAAGGCTCATAAACATTGTATGTAATTTTGCAATTGATCAGTATTTTGCATCTTGATTAGAATATATTTTATTCTTATTAAATATATTGTCTCTCTTTTGTACTATTCAATGTGTTCTTGATTTTGGTTATTTTCAACAAATTCTTACATTTTTTATTCTTTTTCTTTCATCAAAGGCATCCTTTGTGCTTGATGTCAAAGGGGGATAAAGATAATAGAGTAGGATAAATAAGGAGATATATGAGTAAGTGAAGACATATGCAAACATGTTTCTGAGTTTATTATTTTGATATAGTTTACCATCAATGAAAAAGGGGGAGATTGTTGGATTTATATGAATGTTGTCACTGATGTCAAACCCTGTAATCTGGTTAGGACTAGTTGTTGGTAATATTGCATTATAACAGACAATGAAAGATTGTTGGCATTTCAATAAGGATATTGAGAAGGTTGTTGATGATTATGGATATAACTGATTAAAGATGTTTACTGTCTTGATATTATTATTTTGTCATTGATGTCAAGAAATTGGTTTTCTAATTCAGTATGATGTTTCCATATCTTGAGAAGTATGATTTAAAAGAGTATAAAGATGTCGGTAAAAGACACAGAAAAAATATGATGAATAAGGTATTCAATGGGCAACTACTACTGAGTCAGACAATGATGAGATCATGATGTTTAGATTGTTTTAACATCATACATATGTTGTAAATTGTGAAGTTTAATACTATACTATGTTACCAAGCAAAGAACCTAGTCGGTAAACCCTAAGGTTATCGCTATCAGTTAATGAAGGCAGAATGTCTACCGAGTGAAGTTTAGTATTCACTGAGTTATAACCAAGTTGTTACCGAGTTGTAACCGAGCTATAACAAAATGCATTAAATGTTTGCATGCATTATTTAATGAAGGAAGCTGATGAGCTGGAACTGATTAAATGATTGGTGAGTCGTGGATGAAGTTTGTTAACAAATCTAAGGCATTGAAAAGTTGGCATGAAGATCTACAACACAGAGTGAACCACAATACCCTGGCACAAGTTCCAAGACTAATATGCAAGTTCCAAGGCAGGGTAAAACGTTTTCAGATCGAAAGATGCGTTGAACCTGGAGAAGATTGAAGATCTGATGGCTATGATTGATCATGGGAAATGTGATCAAGGAGATTAAGTGGTTATCTAATTGTTTATAAATAGGAAACTGTTGATAAACAATGTATGTGGGCAAGTGTATGCACAGGGATGCTACATAGTGATTACCGAGCACAGAAGCTTGAAGACCTGTTTGAATAACAGAGTATAGAAGCCCAGCAGATAGACAATATTAGTTCTATGTCTAGATTGTATTGAACAAATAGGAATCTGCTTTAATATTTTAGATGTGAAGTTGCAGATAGATTTTTATTACTATTATTTTGAGAAAGTGACAAAAATCTCTTAACCGAGTGGACTTAATAGTCTTATTTGTAAAACCCTCTAGCAAGGTGACATTCTGATTGAGTGTTTGAAATCCTTTAACAAGGTCACTTCTAACAAGGTGAAGATCCTAACAGATCTGAGTGAAATCCCTTAACCGGGTCACATCTAGCAATGTGTTTGTAATCTTTAACAAGATTTGCTTTTAACCGAGCATACTCTAGAAGAGTATATTTCTTAGTGGGTCCGAAATCCCACAGTGGTTTTTCCCTATTTGGGTTTCCACGTTAAATCTGGTGTTATGAGGTTTATGATGTTTATATGCTTTTGAATTTGCATGTTTGATAGTTTTGGTTATATTACTAATATTTATGTTACCGATGTTGAATCTGATGTTTTATGGATGATTAAGTTTGTATGATTCACCCCCCCTCATCTTGTTGGCTATTGGATCTGTACTTATATTAAGTATCAGAACTATCACTAGTTAGCATACCACATTTGGTGTATGTTGTTGGAGGTAGTTTTGGTACTGGAGATAGGTATGAACGTGATATAAATCAGTAAGGCATAAATGATTTACTAGAGTCATTTTCAAAAGAACGTCATCTTCAAAATCACATGTTGTGCTCATTTTGGTTAATATCCTATTTCGGTATCAGCTACACGAGGTTTGGTATTAGTGGTAGTAGTCATATCGGTTATACCTGATTGTATCTATCATGATATATGTTGGACATGTTGGATATTTCTACTGCTAGGATATGTTGTTGTCATTGATGTCAATATATTCTTGTGTTCTTGTGTTCCAATATTGCAGAGAGTTGGTTTGGTGAGTTAATTTGCATCAATAAATCATTTGAGGATTTGTGATTTCAGTAATGAAGTATCTCTAGTTGATTCAGTATTGGTTTCATGATGATATGCGGTGATTTCATCGGGTTATGGATTCCGGTATGATGATTGGCTTTTCAGTGTTCAGTGTTGCAGTGTTCTGGTATTTGATCCATTGTGATCCAAAATGATTATATCTTGAGTTGCAGATTTGGGAGAGTGTTTGGGATGTTCATGATTTGGTTCTCTGCAAGTTATCTTTGTAGTCCCAATTGCTATTGTTGAGTGTTCTTGAGTATCAACATGTTGATCGATGAAGATTCGATTAAGTGGTGTTGGTGCAACTATTGCGGATGGTTATAACATTATTTTTGGTGTTTCCTAACCGTGTCCTATTTTTTTTGCTGGTTCACATTGATCATTGTGCATGTTATTGAAGATCTTATGGGTCCAGTGATGTTCTTCGTGTTACGTGGCATTTTCTCCATTGTGGTGTGTTGTGGATGATCTTTGCGAGATTTATGGTGGTGTTGCATGTTCGAGGATTTGATTTGGGTCCATGCTATGTCTTCATGGCATTATATTTGTTGAGTGGTTGATTTATGTATCATACGATATAATTTTGTAATTAGTTCTTAAGGGTTGAGCCAACCTTGTAGTCAAGGTTGATAATTTGTATAAATAGGTATCATATTCATGTAATTTAGAGATAAGTGTTGTGTCTACATTATCAAAGAGTGGTGTATGTTCGAACAAGTGAATTCATCTTTTGGTGAGAAGTGTAGAGCAGAGTGTGTTGTAGGGCAGACAATGTTAGTCCCAACGAGTGCTGACAAGGGAGGGGTGAATCAACACTTAATCAAATTCACACAATTTAACTTTTATCTTTAAATCCTCATTTAACTAAAATCCTACAATATACTTAGATACTGAGGTAAAGTATGCAAGCATGAAAAGTTAACAGTGACACCAAGAAATTATCTCGTGGAAACCCAATAGGGAGAAAACCATTGTGTGAGTAGGAACTCACAAAATTTGTACTCTTCTGGAGTACGCCCAGTTAAGAGCCATCCCTATTAGGAGATTACAAAAACACTATTAAGTGCCACCTTGTTGAGGGATTTTTGTCAAGGCCAGTTAGTGCATTTACCTGGTTAAAGGTAGCCTGGTTAGAGGACTTAAAACATTAGTTAAAATGTTACCCGGTTAAGGGATTTATACAATGGGACCTGTTAAAGTCCACCTAGTTAAGGGATTTAAGTTGCAGTTGTTAGAAAGCAATAGTTGGATGATCTACTAAATTTTCCCCTGATGGCTTGATTAGATCTCAATATGCACATCACTTAATACACACCATCTCCTTCTGCTATTCACTTTTCCAGTCACTTGACCCTCTGCATTGCACTCTACTGATCTTATGTTCTTCGACTCTACATTCTTCCTGTTCACTTTTCTTCGGCTCTGCTCTCAGCCGGTTCTCTATCAGTCAACTCTATACCTAGTTGATCTTCTTTACATACACACTCAGCTGTGCTAACATTACTTAGCACTTGTTCTCACTTTTATTCACCTTGGATCGCCTTCAGCAAGGTTTCACTTGTTTCAAATTTTACGATAAAAAACTTTCAAAAAGATCTTTAGAACTCTTTATAAACTTTCTGTCGACACCTACATGCATATCTTCAATCAGATCAATCAAGGATTTCAGAAGATTTCAAATTCAAATTCTCTTGCTCTTTCTTTGTGCACCTTTCAATAATTCTTCCAAGTGTTCAACCAGTTCGGCCACCGCATCTCCCAAGGATAGAAACCTCTGAGTCATGTTCAGTCAAATAAATGCGAACTAGAGAATCCACATGTAATCATGATTGACAACAAGATAACTAAAAGTTAACTTTACCAACAAATGATTTGGCGTAGGCACAAGCTTACCAACTCATTCTTTGCCACCACAACTAAATGGCCGATCATTTCTTTGAGATTTATGGTGATCATCTGACCTCCTTCTGTCATACCGGTGCATTGGTATGTGATTGAACTTCTTGCTTTACCAATTCATTCTTTGGCTGCCAGTTTGTTGTGCTAGCATCATATCTCTCCCATATTTTCCAGTGAGTTACCGGTTGGTTGAAGCAAACAAGTTTTCATGTGTGAGTCACCTTTTGTATCTTTACCATCACCAAAGTGACCGGTCTTCCTGAATGATAGATTAGTTGACTTAATTTATTTTACCTTGAACTGGAGTAACCTTTGATCATTCAATACCAATGTTGTTTCCATTCACTAATGCTTACTAAAAAGCAACACCACTTTACCTTATACTACTTCACCGGTGAGTGTTGGACATCAATGACAAACCTTAGTACATAAACCAGTGGACTATATTGACCGGTTTTGTCAATGGCAACAATCCCCCCCTTTGGCATTGATGGCAAACACTTCAGACTCTGGCTAATAAGATGTATGGTTCATCTTCATCATTGTAATAATAACAATCCAATCATTTTACTCTAAGTGATGAATATCTCCCCCTGTCACTGATATTTGCCAATGCTCAAATGCTCTAAACATATCTCCCCCTTTGACAACAATGCCGAAGAGCCCTTGCTTGAAACTTAAAAGACTGCTCCCCCTAACCGGAGTAATCCACACTCATGAATCTGATTGCTTATTTTACTGAATGGACGGGCATAACCCCAACTTACCTCTTAGATAGTCAAAGGTGTCCTTTTGTAGTGGCTTGGTGAATATGTCAGCCACCTTCTCTTTTGTTGGTATGTACTCCAACATCACTTCCTTTTCTATCACTTGTTCCCTAAGATAGTGATATTTGATGGCTATATGCTTCGTTTTGGAGTGCATCATTAAGTTCTTAGATATGTCAATGGCATTGGTGTTGTCACAATGAATTACTACTGGTCCAATCACTTTTTCTTGAATTCCTTCTAGCAGTTATTTGATCCAAACTATCTCTATGCAGTTAATTGTAGCAACTACATACTTAGATTCAGTTGTAGATTGAGATATGCAGTTTTGTTTCTTACTTGTCCAGGATACAATTCTTTCTCCAAGAGAAAATGCTCCTCCATTGGTGCTCTTCCTGTCATCAATATTTCCAACCCAGTCTGAATCAGTGGGAGCACTTAGACTAAAATCTCCTTTGTGTGGGTACCAAAGACCATACTCATCAGTCCCTTGTAGGTATCTGAATATTCTTTTGACTGCCATCATGTGAGTTTCTTTTGGATTTGCAGAGAATCTAGAAACCAAGCGAACAACTTGTGCTATGTCCACTCTGCTATGTACAACATACTGTAACTTACCAATCATGGACCGGTAAAGTGTCTCATTCACTTTTTCAGCCTCATCATATTTAGATAGCTTGCAACCTGTGACCATTGGAGTTCCAATAGGTTTGCAATCCTCCATTCCACAAGTCTTAAGAATCTATCTTATGTACTTAGTCTGACTGATAAGATACCATTCTTTAATTGAGAAAATTGTAGGCCAATGAAGAACTTAATCTCACCAATCATGGACATTTCAAACTCTTGCTGCATTTGTCCTGCAAAGCTTCTTCTCATCTCATCATCTCCCCCAAAGATGACGTCGTCCACAAATATCTCAACAATTAGGTGTTTTCTTTTAGTCCCGCTCTTCAGATATAGGTTACTATTATCACTGGTTCTTTTGAACCCAATGCTTAGCAGATATGAGTGTAACCTCTCATACCAAGTTCTCGGTGCTTTCTTTAGCCCATACAGAGCTTTCTGCAACTTGCATACCATATTTCTCCCATCTTCAGATGCAAACCCTTCTGGTTTCTCTATGTATACCTCTTCCTCCAACACACCATTTAAGAATGCCGATTTAACATCCATTTGGTATAATTAAAATCTTTTATAAGAAACATAGGCCAACATAATTCCCTTCCAGTCTAGCTACCAGTGCAAAGGTTTCTCCATAGTCCAAGCCTTCTTCTTGAGCATATCCCTTACAAACCAATCTTTCCTTATTTCTTATTACCTTGCCAGTTTCATCCATCTTATTCCTGAACATGCACTTGGTGCCTATTACATTTTTATTTTCCGGTCTGGGTACTAGGGTCCATGTATCATTTTTCTCTATTTATTCCAATTCTTCTTCCATTGCTCTGACCCAGTCATCATATTTCAGAGCCTCCTTTGTTGTTTTAGGCTCAAAGATGGAGAACATACACTCATTCTCTCTTGCTCTTCTTCTGGTTAGAACTCTTGCATTCTTATCACCAATGATGTCTTCTGCAGAGTGATTCTTTCTAACATATTTGGCCAATACCGATTCATTCTTTGGAGCTTCTTCTATCGGTTTTGCAGGTTCTATTCCACCGACTTCTTCATTTTCCACTTCGACAAGATTTTATTTTGTAGGTTCCATCGATACATTGTATTCAAACCCTTTATAGTCTTCTGGTTTGCTTTTACTATCCTGTTCATTCTTCTCAGAGTACTCATCTACTCTGACATTTGCACTTTCCACAATCTTACCGGTTCTATTGTTTAGACACTAGTATACCTTGATCTTTGTTGAGTAACCCAGGAAGATTCCCTCATCACTCTCGGGATCAAATTTTCTAGTGTACTCGTCCCTTTTTATATAGCATTTGCTTCCAAATACTTTAAAATAACAAACATTAGGTGAATAACCACTTCGTAACTCATAAGGAGTTTTGTTTGTTCCCTTATTTACCTATATCTAGTTCAGAGTGTATATAATAGTGCTTATGGCTTCTCTCCAAAAGGTATGTGGGATAACCTTCTATATCATTAGAGTTATGGCACAATCAATAAGAGTTCCGTTTCTTCTTTTAGGAACTCCATTCTGGTGAGGTGTTATGGGTGCAGACATTTGCCTCATTATTCCCTGTTCCTCGAAGTAGTTCATGAACTCTTGAGAAGTGAACTCTCCTCCTTTGTCTGACCTTAGGCACTTCAGATTCTTACTGGTTCCTCTTTCCACTCAAGCCTTAAACACCTTAAACATGTGAAAGGATTCTCATTTTTCTTTTAGGAATACAACCCACATCATCCTTGAGAAGTCATCCACAAACAACATAAAATACCAGTCTCCATAGAAACTCTTGGTTCTCATGGGACCACACAGGTCTATGTGAACTAAGTCTAGTACGCTTTTAGATGAGAAATTGTTTTTGCTGAAACTGAACCCGGTCAACATTCCTCATTGGTACTCTTTGCACATAGCATTTTTTAGGTTTTACAATGTTAGGCATACCTCTGACAGATTTTTCCTTACTGAATTTAGCTATGCTATCAAAATTAACATGACAAAATCTTTTTTGCCATAACCAGCTATCTTCTACCTTGGCTACTAGGCAATTACCTATGGTTGTGTCTAGATGGAACAAATTTCCTCTTGACTGTTTATCGGTGGCAATCAGACTTCCAGCTTTGTCATTTATCTTACATATCCCTTCATTGAACTCTAACCAGTATCCTTTATTGTTAAGTTGTGCAACACTTAACAAACTGTACTTTAATCCTTCTACCCAAAAGACATCATCACAATTTATCTTATCATTCAGGGCTATAGACCCCTTACCTCTTATTTCACATGGGGCATCATTTCCGAACCTCACTGTTCCTCCATCACAATTCTCCATGCTGAGGAATTTTCTTCTGTCACCAGTCATGTGGTGAGTGCAGCTACTATCAATTACCCATTCTCCACACTGGTTAGTGCTGGAAATAAATGCCATATCTCCTTCCTCTATATTGTTCTCTTTGACTACCACAAAGGCAATGCCATCATCATCAGATCTCTCTAATTCTTTATTAGTAACTCCTTCTGTAAGATAACATTCCTTCTTACTCTTATCCCTATAATTTTTGAAATTGTCCTTTATGTCTCTATCATTGTCAGGTCATCTTGAAGCAATATGACCTTTGTTATTATAGGAGAAGCACTTTAAAGGTAACTTACTTTATATTTACCTTTACCTCTTGGTAATCTTCTTGCTAGTAGATCTTCAATCTCATCTTACTCATGTTCCTCAGAGAGCAGATTGTTATTCTCATGAGAATGACCAGTTCTGGTAGTGGAGATACTACTAGTTTCTTTCCTTCTCCTTGTGGGTGTGTGCACCATGGATGCTTTCAAGGCAACATCAATCTTTGGTACACTGTTATCATAATTATTCAATTCAAATGTGGTCAACTTACCGATCAGTGAGTCAAGAGTTACACCGACTGTTCCCAAAGATCTGAGTTCCTGGATAGTAGAGACCCTTATGGCATATTGTGGTAGTAGAGTTCTCAAGTTTTTTCTAACCACATCCTCCTCCTCGAGTTTTCCTCCTGCATTTTTGATAGAATTTACTACATCCTTTATCCTCTTACTGTACTGCTCTATGTTTTCACTTTCCTGCATTCTTATCTCATCATACTTTCCTCTTAGGCTGTCAACTTTGGCCTTTTGAACATGAGGATCTCCCCCATAGACTGTCTTCAGCTTATTCCATATCTGGAAAGTTGTTATCAAATTTTGTACCTCAACAAATTCATTATCTGAAAGAGTACTAAGAATCAGATCCATAGCACCAGTATTATCTTGCCTTTCCTTTATCTGGTCAAGAGTAAGAGTCTCTGAAGGTTCATTATATTCCATGATTACATGGCTCCAGTAGTGTTCACCTAAGGATCTTAGATAAAGTTTCATTCTTCGACACCACAAGATGTAGTTCTCCTTCGAAAATGGTGCAGGAGAACCTAAGGGTTGAAATGCCCTTAACCAATTTTGGCATGTACATATTATGGACTAGCTCTAAGTCCTTTTTGTTTCCAGTTTTTGAAAATTTTCGTATCGGTAAGACCTACCCCGATCGATAGGAAATGTCCCAATGTGGTCACCAATGGTTAGAGTGGAGTTATCGGGTATTAGACGAAGTAGTTTTATGCTACCTCAATGACCCGATGGGAAAGCAAGCATTCTATTGTCATCCACTTTGAACTTCAAACCCATGAACCAAATTAGTTCAAGGTTTAAAATGTCTTCTGTAAGCTATGAAAATGTGTTGTTGTATAACGAGTGGATGTCTTTATTTTAAGTTATTTTCCGTACTTGAACTTTGAACCAATTTTGAAAGCGGTTCAAAAGGTTGAAGCGGTTCAAATGGTTCAAAGGTTCAAGAGTTCACTTCTAAGGCTCTTGATGATAATGAAAGTGGCGCAAACCTATTTGTATCAGTCATTCAGAGTACTGTCTCCATTTTACACCGATGGCCTGATGACAAAGCACAACCAGAGGAGCATTAGACGAAGGGATTTCTTGTTATCCTGATGCCTGATGGAAATGCCCAGAGAGCGGAGACAAGCATCATATACTAGATGAAAAGATTTCTTGTTATCCCGACGCTCAATAGAAAAAGTGTAAATGGTGGACATAGTCATCAGACATCGATGGCTTTGTGTTGAGGTTACGCCGAAACCCGATAGAAAGTGTACAATTGGAGGAGGTTCATCGAGAAATAGAAGTTGATGTTACGCTGAAGCCCGATAGGAAGTGCGGAGCCTGACAAGTCGCCATCGACTATCAGGAACTAGGATTTGATGTTACCCCGATGGCCGATGGGAAAAGAGCCAACAAAGGAGCTGGTTATCGGGTATTGGTGTTGGTGTATTTTGGTTACCCCGATTCATCTGATGGAAAGGTGTGGATTTTTGCAAGTCGCCAACAGGCATCAGAAGCCAGGTTCTGAGGCTACACCGATGACCCGATATGGAACTATTTTCTTTCTGCTATGTAACCATCTATGTTTCCATGACAGATAGATGAGCTATAAGAGTCCACAAAGATGAATTGTAAGAAGGTTGGATCATTTGGTTAAACAAAAAAAAATACAAAAGTCTATTTTTTGGTTTTGATTGCTGAAGTACTATTCTGTATTGTTTTGCTAAGTGTTTCATTACAGTTCTGTAGCTAGAGTTTCCTTGTTGTTGATCATTCCTCTATTTTTGAATCCACATTGTAAATATGGCTCTATCTTGAAACTCCAACATGAGATTTACGCGGCCATTGGAGCACTTCAAGAAGAGCAAAAAATGTACAGTATGAGTAAAATAGCAGTAGGAGGAAGCCAGGAAATGGCAATTGCCATTTCTGCATACTGAGCCTAGGCAAGCTTGGAAGTAGTCTGGCTAGGTTGTAGTAATGTAATGAAGATAACTTGCAGGGAAGGGATCTATTGAGAGTTGGAAGAAGATCCAAAAGGCTACAAGCCTGAAACCATGACATTGTGAATTGAATAAAGAAAAATTTTCTAAACCAAACAAGATGGGTGGTTTTGCAACAAGAGAACATATGTGTGTGTGTCCTACACCCCTACAAGGATGTAGTGAGAAAGCTTACATTGTGAGCTTGAGGAAGGTGAGATAAGAAAACAAATGGTAGGGAAGCCCTTAGGAGTCTAGTGGAGCAGACTTGAAACTCGAGAAGGGATAGGAGCAAATCATCAAAGAAGACTAATTGATGGTTGGTTAGGTAGCCTCCCTATAATATTGGTATTAGAGCAAGTTTAGACTTGGGAAGAAAGTAGTTGATGTCAGACACTAAGTCAGTGGGAGAAAATAGTTCCAGAATAGTGACCAATGCAGAGTTAGCTAAGAAGTTAGAAGACCAGGAGGAAGTGAATAGACTCCTGAGAGAAAGATTAATGCAATTGGAGAGCAAAATAGACACCATTGAGGATAAAGCTGAGAAAGTAGAAATCCAAGTCAATGAAGGGAAGGGAAAAGAATCAGTAGAAGAGGAAGGATACCTGCACTAGACATTGTTCTACCGGAAGAACCTTTCCTGAAAGCCATTAAATCCTTAGGAGGAATATCCTTGGAAGGAGTGCCACTTTTCTATGAGAAAATGGAGCCTAGAATAGTCATAGAATGGATTGAAGGATTGGAGAATCACTTTGAGTGTGATGGAATCAGTGAAGCCCAAAAGGTGAAGGTAGCTAAGTCTAGATTGAGAGGAGAAGCCTTGACTTGGTAGAAATTTATCCAAGAAGAAAGGCAAAAAGAGGGTAAAAACCAAATAGCCAGTTGGGAAGGAATGGTAGCCAAAGAAAGGGAAGCCTATAACCCTAAAGATTATGAGATCCAATTGCACAAAAAGAGACAAAATCTGAGACAAAGAGACCTGGATGTGAGCAGCTACACTGAGGAATTTCAGAGGTTATGTCTGAGATCCAAGGTGGTAGAGGATGAGAGTATCAAGGTAGCTAGATACTTGAATCGCTTGAGATGGAATATTCAAGAGGAGTTGAGCTTGTTAAGTACAAACACCATGCATAAGTGCTATCAATTGGCACTAAAGGGGGAGGAAAAGAGAAAAAAGAAACAAGAACAAAGCAACACAAGAAGAGGCAGAGGAAAAGATGGTAGAGGCCAAAGAGGTAGTTTTGGTGGAAGAGGAACAAATCAAAGGTCCCAAGGAGAGTCCAAAATTATAGAGAAAAGTGAGGATTCACATAGCAAGAGCAGCTATAGAGGAAGGGGATCATCTAGCAACCTAAGAAGAGGTAGATCCAGGAAGATGGCCCTACTTCTCCACTATGAAGTGTTACAATTGCCAAAAGTTGGGTGACCATGCCTATAGATATTCTGAGAAGTCTTCTTCATCTCAAGGAGGTGAAAGAAGAGTGACATATGCACAAGAAGATGCAAAAAGTAGCAAGACACCAGGGGTGAGATTAGCTCTTGAAGATGGAGATAATTTAATGATGAGAAGAGTCTTGATTAAGGAGCCAATCAAAGAAGAACCAACTCAAAGAAGATATTTGTTTAGGATCAAATGCAAGGTCCTTGGTAAGGTTTGTAGAGTGGTGATAGACTCAGGGTCTACTAACAACATTATGTCAGAAGCAGTAACTAAATTGAAATTGGATAAAATCCCATATAGTAATCCATATAGGGTCACTTGGCTCAACAAGGAGTAGCATGTGGTAGTGAATGAACAAACATGGGTTGAGTTCAACATAGGTAGTTATAAGGATAAAGTCTTGTGTGAAATCCCGTCGATGGATACTTGCCATTTACATCTTGGTAGACAATGGCAGTTTGATAGAAAGGTCATTCATAATGGAGAGAAGAACTCTTATTCTATTCAAAAGGATGGCGTTACATACCATATTCAGTCCCTATGTGATGAAGGAGAGAGCAGCAAAGCTAAAGTCCCATATGTGTTATTGGTGAGTGAAAATGAGTTCATTAACACTCTTAAGGAAGGAGAAGGAGTGGGGTTTGCTCTTATAGTGAAACCAAAGGAAGCAAAGAAAGAAAAGAAGATTGCAATACCTCATGAAGTGCAATAGATACTAAACCAGTTCAAAGAAATCATAAGTGATGGAGCACCAAAAACCCTACCTCCTATTAGAGCCCTCAACCATCAAATTGATTTTACTCCTATAGCATCATTACCCAACAAAGAAGCCTATAAGATGGCTCCCGAACAGAATAGGGAAGTGGCTAGACAAGTCCAAGAATTGTTGGACCAAGGATTGATAAAGAAGAGTATAAGTCCTTGTGTCATACCTTCAGTGTTAGCACCCAAGAAAGGAGGAACATGGAGGCTATGCATAGATTCAAGAGCCATAAATAGAATCACTATCAGGTACAAATTTCCTATCCCAAGAATTGAAGACTTGATGGATTGTTTGGAAGGTGTAAATTACTTCACTAAGATTGATCTTAAGAGTGGATAGCACCATATCAGAATAAAGGAAGGTGATGAATGGAAAACAACCTTCAAAACCAATGAAGGACTTTATGAGTGACTTGTTATGCCATTCGGTCTTAGTAATGCTCCCAGTACATTCATGAGACTGATGAATGAAGTGCTTAAAAATTTTATTGGTAAATTTGTTGTTGTATACTTAGATGACATCTTGATTTTCAGTAGAATTAAAGAGGAACATCTAGAGAATCTTACTATTGTATTGCAAAAATTGTATGATGAGCAACTAACAATAAACTTGGAGAAGAGTGAGTTTATGAAGTAGGAACTTGTCTATCTTGGATTTGTAGTTTTAGGAGCCGATTTGAAGATGGACACATCAAAGGTGGAAGCCATCACAAATTGGCCAACACCAAAGACAACGAGTGTAGTAAGAAGTTTTCATGGTTTGGCACAGTTCTACAAGAAGTTTATCAAAGGGTTCAGTGAGATTTGTGCACCCATGCTGGATACCATCAAAAGAGGAGTTAAGAATAAGTTTCAGTGGACCAATGCAGCCAACAAAGGGTTTGAAATTTTGAAACAAAAGGTAGCTACACAACCAGTACTCATTCTTCCTAGTTTTGATAAGTTATTCACAATTGAATGTGATGCAAGTAATATAGCAGTTGGTGTTGTTTTAAATCAAGAGAACAGACCTGTAGCTTTCTTTAGTGAGAAGATCAATGATGCCAAGAAGAAGTATTCATCCTATGATCTCGAGTTGTATTCTCTTGTTACCTAAATAATTTGTTTTTTATATAGATAATCAGGCTTTGAGTTTTCTGAATTCACAAGATAAGTTGAGTGATAGGCATGTTAAATGGGTTGAGTATTTGCAATCATATTTCTATTAAGCATAAGAAAGGATAGTGTAATAAAGTATTAGATGCTTTGAGTAGAAGGCTACTAAAATTGCAAGAAGTGCAGATTCAGAGTATTGGAGTTGATCACTTCAAAGATTTGTACCCCAAAGATGACGAGTTTGCAGCCATTTATAAGGTTTGTCAAGAATTTTAGAATCACTTTCATAGTGAATATGCTGACTTTACTTTGCAAAATGGTTTGTTGTTTAAAGGTGGAAAATTATGTGTTCCCAAAGGATCGATGAGGGAAAATATGATCCAAGAAAAGCACAATGGATGTTTGAGTGGTCATTTTGGCCTTAAGAAGACATTGGAACTTGTTCAATGGTTCTACTATTGGCCCAGAATGTAGAGGGATATCAGAAGGTATGTTGAGGAATGTATGGTTTGTCAGAAAGCTAAAGGTACAAATACTAATGCTGGACTTTATCAGTAATTACCTATTCCTACCAGGCCATGGGAATGTGTTAGTATAGATTTTGTGGTTGGATTACCTAAAACGAAGCTTGGCTGTGATAGCATTTTTGTTGTTGTTGATAGATCCAGTAAGATGACATATTTTTTCCTTGTAAAACTACTCATGATGCTAGTCACATTGCACACTTGTTTTTCAAAGAGGTTATAAGAATCCATGGTTTTCTGGTTAGTATTATTTCAGATAAGGATGTCAAATTCCTTGGACATTTTTGGAAAACTCTTTGGAAAACACTGGGAACTAACTTGGATTTTGGTTCAGCCTATCATCCCTAGATGGATGGTCAAATAGAGGTGGTAAATAGGACAATGGGAAACCTTTTAAGGTGCTTAAAAAAAGAATATAGGTAGAGTTGGGATTAGGTTCTTCACCAGGTAGAATTTGCCTACAATGACAGTGTCAACATGACTACTGGGAAGAGTCCTTTTGAAATAGTGTATGGTATGAACCCATGAGGTGTTCTGGAATTACGAGATCTTGGTAATCTATCACACAAAAGTGTTCAAGCTGATGATTTCACTCAATCTATGAAAGAATTTAATGACCAAGTCAGGCGAGTTCTCCAAGATTCTTCACAAAAGGTTAAAGCCAGCGTTGATGCCACACGGAGAGATGTGCAATTTTCTGTTGGAGATTTGGTGATGGTACATTTGAAAAAGGCTCAACTACAGAAAGGGATTCCCAACAAGCTACAAATGAGGAGACTAAGCCCATGTAAAGTTTTAGCCAAGTATCGCTCTAATGCCTATATGATTGATTTGCCATTTGATATTGCTTTGTCGCCCATTTTCAATGTTGCAAATTTGGTTGCCTACAAGGGGCAACTTCCCAAGGAGGATGCATGAGTTTCAGAGTTTCAGATATTACACAAGCCCGATAGGAAGAGCTGAGAGCGACAAGTCACCATCGGCCATCGGGAACTAGGATTTGATGTTACCTCAAAGGCCGATGTTATCGAGTATCGGTGTAGGTGTGTTTTGGTTACCCCGATTCATTCGATGGAAAGGTGCGGATTTTTGTAAGTCACCAATGGGTATCAGAAACCAGGTTTCGAGGCTACGCCGATGACCTGATATAAAACTGTTTTCTTTCTGTTATATAACTGTCTATGTTTCCATGATGGATGGATGAGCTATAAGAGTCCACAAAGATTAATTGTAAGAAGGTTGGATCATTTGGTTAAACAAAAAGAAATACAAAAGTCTATTTTCTGGTTTTGATCGCTGAAGTACTGTTCTGTATTGTTTTGCTAAGTTTTTCATTACAGTAATGTAATTAGAGTTTCCTTGTTGTTGTTAGTTCTTTATTTTTGAATCCACATTGTAAATATAGCTCTATCTTGAAACTCCACCGTGGGATCCACACGACCATTGGAGCACTTCAGGAAGAGCCAAAAATGTACAGTATGAGTAAAATAGCAGTAGGAGGAAGCTAGGAAATGTCAATCGCTATTTCTTCGAATTGAGCCTAGGCAAGCTTGGAAGTAGTCCAGCTAGGCTGCAATAATATAATGAAGATAACTTGCAGAGAAGGGATCTATTGAGAGCTGGAAGAAGATCCAGAAGGCTACAAGCTTGAAACCGTGACATTGTGAATTCAATAAAGAAAAAATTGCTAAACCAAACAAGATGGGTGGTTTTGCAATAAGAGAAAATATGTGTGTGTGTCCTGCACCCCTGCAAGGATGTAGTGAGAAAGCTTACTTTGTGAGCTTGAGGAAGGTGAGATAAGAAAACAAATGGTAGGGAAGCCCATAGGATTCTAGTGGAGCAGACTTGAAACCTGGGAAGGGATAGGAGCAAGCCATCAAAGAAGACTAATTGATGGTTGATTAGGTAGCCTCCCTATCAGAAAACTTAGGGACCTCCTTATGCATAATCTTGGATCTCTCCGTAAGCTAGTTAAGCTTCTTCTGATTCTAGGGACCTGAGCTCTGATACCAATTGTTAGTCCCAACCAGTGTTGAGAGGGGATGGGTGAATCAACACTTAATTAAATTCACACAATTTAAGTTTTATATTTAAATCCTCATTTATCTAAAATCCAACAATATACTTAGATACTGAGGTAAAGTATGCAAGCATGAAAAGTTGATAGTGACACCAAGAAATTATCTCATGGAACCCAATAGGGAGAAAACTATGGTCTGAGTAGGAAGTCACAAAATTTTTACTCTTTTGGAGTACACCGATGAATATTAAGAGGGGATGAATTAGTATACCAAAAAATACTGTACTCAATCCTTTAAATAGTTTAGTAGATAACTGGTGCAACAAATTCACTAATAAATTGGTTAAGATAAATGCAAACAAAATAGAAAACAAAGCTTTCACCCACAAGAGCACAATCACTATAACACAAGATATTTGACGTGGAAACCCAAATGGGAAAAACCATGGTGAGCAGAAACTCACAAGTAACTATCTACAGAATAGAAACTAGACCGGTTAAGGTCAGACTGGTTAAGGTCAGACTGGTTAAGGTCATAGAGTGTTCTTCACTAGAACAGATCCTGTTAGGAATTGAGATCTCTGTTAGGAGATAAGTCCTATTAAAGACTACCTTGTTAGAGGATTTCAAATCCACAATTGTGAACCACCTTGTTAGAGGATTTACAAAGGCTTTGCTGGGCCTACCCGGTTAAGGGTTTCAAACTTGTCGAAGATGTGAGTAATCAACAAGTGAGTGATCTAGCTAATAGAACAGTCCGCTTAATTAGATCCTTGATAGCTCATTGTTAATGCATTTTAACATTACTTCAGTCTTCAATATCTCCACACTCTAACTCTTCACACAAACTTAATCTTCTCTACAATGATCACACATAACCTCTTCTATCACACACCTCTCATACTCTATCTCATACATGCAAACCCTAGACATGATGTCCTTATGAAGGATACTAATTTCATGTCAGTCGAATAGAATTAGATTACAAGTTACTAGGTTCAGTGTATCTAGACACATTTGATGACACGACACAAAATCACTGCCAAAGTTTCGGTGGATGATAACTCATCACACATTACAGAAATACTGGTTGGTAACTCATCACAGAGTAATACTGGTTAACAAAATATACCGATTACCGGTTGACAAAAATGAAGATTGGTAGATCAAAGTGTTTTTATCAAAATTTAACTACCACTTGGGTCCTTCGTACCACTTGTGATCCTCAAACCGCTTGTGATCCTTGAACTGCTTGGAGTCTCCATACCGCTTGAGATCTTTAGTCAATTTGTGACCGGTAAACATCTTCTGTAAAATACCAATAGTCTAAAGACTATACATTCAATAATACACAATACCGGTTGGAACAATTATCGGTTGAGTCATAACTCATACATAAAGAAAGTGTGTGTCCATGATAAAGAAAGTGTGTGTCCATCAATGACAATCAAAACATCATCAAAATGCCAACATACACCCGGTTAAGAGCCATCCCTATTAGGAGATTACAACAACACTTTTAAGTGCCACCCTGTTGAGGGATTTTTATTAAGGCTGGTTAGTGCCTTTACCTGGTTAAAGGTAGCCTGGTTAGAGGACCTAAAACATCAGTTAAGATGTTACCCTATTAAGGGATTTATACAATGGGACCTGTTAAAGTCCACCCAGTTAAGGGATTTAAGTTGCAGTTATTAGAAAGCAATAGTTGGATGATCTTCTAAATTTACCCCTGATAGCTTGATTAGATCTCAATATGCACATCACTTAATACACACCGGTTGTGACTTCTTTGCATAGAACCGATTCCTTCTGTTATTGACTTTGCCGGTTACTTGACCTTTGCACTTCACTCTACCGATCTTCTGTTCTTTGGCTCTACATTCTGCTTGTTCACTATTCTTTGGCTCTGCTCTTAGCAAGTTCTCTATCAGTTGACTCTACACTCAACTGATCTGCTTCACATACACACTCAGTTATGCTAACAATACCTAGCACTTGTTCTCACTTTTATTCACCTTGGATTGCCTTCAGCAAGATTTCACTTGTTTCAAATCTTATGATTAAAAAATTTCAAAAAGAGCTCCAGAACTCTTTATACACTTTCTATCAACACCTATAGGCATATCTTCAATCAGATCAATCAAGGATTTTGGAAGATTTCAAATTCAAATCCTCCCGCTCTTTCTCTGTGCACCTTTCAACAATTCTGCCAAGTGTTCAACCAGTTCTGCTACCACATCTCCCAAGGATAGAAACTTTTGAGTCATGTTCTGTCAAATAAATGCGAACTAGAAAACCCATATGTAATCATGCTTTCCAACAAGATAACTGAAATTTAACTTTACCAACAAATGATTTGGCGTATGCACAAGCTTACCAACTCATTCTTTTCCACTGCAACTAAATGGCAGATCATTGCTTTGAGATTTATGGTGATCGCTTGACTCCTTCTGTCATAGAAGTGTACACATATGTGACTACACTTCTTGCTTTACCAGTTCATTTTTTGGTTGTTAGTTTTTTGTGCTAGCATCATATCTCTCCCCTGTTTGCCAGTGAGTTACCGGTTGGTTGAAGCAAACAAGTTTTCATGCCTGAGTCACCTTTTGTATCTTTACCATCACCAAAGTTACCAATCTACCTGAATGATAGATCGATTGACTTAATTTATTTTATCTTGAACTGGAGTAACCTTTGATCATTCAATACCAATGTTGTTTCCATTCACTAATGCTATCTGAAAAGCAACGTCAATTTGCTTTACCTTATACTACTTCACTAGTTGGTGTCTTCACCGGTGAGTGTTGGACATCAATGACAAACCTTAGTACATAGACCGGTGTACTAGATTGATTGGTTTTGTCAATGCCAACAATCCATTAGACAAATGTGCTTAACTAGAACTATCATCAAGCATTTGGAGATGCTATTCTTTTATTTCATATAATCTAGATTGCTGTCCGATCTTTGTAAGGTAGTGAGCCTTCCTTAGGGTTGTAGCCCTTTTTTTTTTGGGCAATGAGCTCTATGCAGTGTGCTTGAATGCATGTGAATTCCCCATTGTAATATTTTCACATACTACTATGGAGTATCATTTTATTGTGGGTAGGTTCCCACAATGATTTTTCCCTTAACTGGGTTTTCCACGTGAAAATCTTGGTGTTATGTGTGTTGCTATTATTATGCTTATCTTTGTTCTTGCTGCAACTGATTAGATATAAATTTTTTCTTAAGTTGTTAGATCCAGTGAAAACTGACTCACCCCCCCTCTTAGTCATCCTTCATGATTTTTGCCAACAATTGGTATCAGGGCTAGATCCTCCAAAAGAAGCTTAACTATTTGAGGAGATCCAGGATGGCAACCTATGTTTTCAAGAAAGAGAGTGATATTTGATGGAAACAATTACACTGTATGGAAGGACCAAATGGATTGTCATTTGAAGTGTCTTGGAGATGATTATTGGAAGATTACAAATAATACCTACAATGTTCCTCAGAATGGTCTGGTTACTGTAAATGAGAACATAACATAAGAGATAAAGAAGAATTGTTGAGTGCCCTAACCGATTTAGAGATGAATAATTGGTGCAGGAGCACTTGAAAAAAAAATATTGTGTAGGTTCCAGGAGTTAGGAATCATGAGATTTTGGTTTTTTATAAGGTTAATAAATTAGTGAACAATTACTCAGATGTTTGTAAGGACCCTAGGTGTCACTTATTGGCCAATGTTGGCCTATGGGCTCTTAAGGGCGCTAGGTAGAGTACTTGGTAGAATAAGTTGGTTTTATGATAGAATAGGTTGTTTGATGTGTTTTAATAGTTTTTTAAGGTCATTTGGACCTTTATAAGTGATCTAGATTTGATTTGGACCAAAGTAGCTTAATTGGGTAAAAATTGTAAAAAGTTGCAAAAGTTGCTCATAGCAAATTTGCAACTTTTGCATTTTCCAAACACCAATGGCTAGTTGGTTGTATTTTTCAGTTAAAAGACACTTGTAACTAACCCAAGGCCAATTTAAGGCTTGATACAACCGATGAGAAGGCTAGTTGAAGAATTGGAATAAGGAGAGCAAGATTTAGCCTTCAATTTTTGTGTTTTCAGCGATTTGCATTGAGTTTCATTGGTATTGTACGGTCTGTACGAACTTCCAAGCCTAGAACAAGACATGAGTTATTAGAAAAATGACTTGTCTTCCATTTCATGGTGATTTGAGATTTTGAAGTATTCTTGTTTCCAAGTTTTGGCATTTTTGTTGCAAGCGGGTCCTAAAAACCTTGAAACAAGGGTTTTGAAGACTTCATGGCTCAAACCTAGCATTCCATGGTGGAACCACATAGTAAAATCTTGTGGAATGCTAGAAGGCTTTGTACATTATGTTTTCATTTTTTTTTTAGGGAAAGGAAGGCTGATCTCTAGTTTTGTCACCATACCCTAGGCTTGGCATGTTGAGTTGGCAAGCTATAGGAATCATGGACAACAGGCCCTAGATGGGTAAATCCAAATATTGGAATTGATTCTAGGTTGTATTGGAAATAATCATGGGTGTACAGATCTAGGACAATTATTATATTTCTTGGTCATTCAGACTGGTGAGGACATTTGAGAAAAACCCTATTTTGTAGGCTTAAAGGGTGGAAAGTAGGCCTAAAAAGGGTTAGGTGGGTTAGAGACCAAACCCAAAACTAATTATGAGATATTGTATGTAGTTTCCAAAAGGGTATCCGAAAAGATAAAGAGTTCATACCGGTGTGCAAGACTTTGTAAGATAAGTGCAAAATACCTCACTGGTAGGGCTAATTATACTAGGTCTCCTAGTAGGTCTAAAAGAGAAAATTAGTCCTTAAGCTTGAAACTGGTTTTCTCCATAGACTTAGTTGGAGGGATAGGGTTCAATATCAAAATAAAATCAACCCTAGTAGAGTTGGGAATTAGTGTATGAAGATCCTAAGGTAGAGGGGGTTGCATCATGGGGAAGGTGTGAGAAGGTGCTGGGTTGGAGAGTCTCAATTGAGGAGTGTTGGACACTCACAAGTCAAGGGGTGATCACCTTAGTCATAAGACCTTGGGAAGGTCAATAAAGGTGAGCCCTAAAGCCTTTGGAAGGTTGGGTTAGTGGGAACCATTGGAAGGTTCATGAGATAGCCTAGAGAGACATCAAGAATAGGCAAACCCTAAAGGAGTGAGCAACATCTCTACATGAGATTGGTATCAGAGCAACTTGATTCAAAAAGTGGTGTATGTCAGACCAAGAGGTAGAATCGGAAGCCACCAAAATTCCACCTAAGGCAATGAGTCAAGAGGCCATTAGGAAGTTGGTCCAAGACATGCTAAATGAAGCCCAAGAGCAAGATTCCAAGAAAGGTAAGGGAAAGGTCACATAGTGGGGTGATGAAACTGATAATGAAGATACATATGTGATAGGAGTGTAGTAGAGAATAAATAGTTGGAGAAAGACCAACAAATCTTCTTGGATGCTCTTAAATCACTCAACAAAGATAGCCTAGATGGTTTACCGGTCTATAATGGAAGCCTAAATGGAGAAGAGCTATTGGATTGGATAGAAGCTTTGAACAATCATTTTGAATATAAGGAGGTTGCAAAAGAAAAGAGGGTCAATATGGCTAAGACCAAGTTGAAAGGATCAACTTTATTATGGTGGAACATGATGCAAGAAGAGAGGGAACAAACCAGAAGTAACAAGATCAACTCTTGGGAGAGAATGAAGATCATAATCAAAACTCATTATGAGGTGCATATACACAAGAAATTGATGAGTTTGAGGCAAAGGGAAATGGATGTGAGTGATTACACAGAGGAGTTCAACAAACTAACTCTAAGAGAAAGGAAACAAGAGGAAGAAGTGGAGAAGGTAGCAAGATACCTAAATGGCCTAAGACAAAACATTCAAGATGAAATTAGCATGATGGCACCTGAGATAGTTCATAAGAGTTTTCAGTTGGACTTGAGAGTAGAGGACAAGATCAAGAGGAAAAGTGATTTCAATCAAAGAGGTAGAGGTGGTAAATGATTCAAAGGAAGAGGCACCTTTGGAAGGGGTCATATCCCTAGAAAAAATGAAGAAAATAATCAAATTGAATATAGTGGGGATAACTTTAGCAAGAGTGGTCTGTTTAGAGGCAACTCTAGAGGAAGAAATAAATTTAGGGGAATATTTGGTGCTCAAGGTAGAGGACCCACAGTCTTCACCAGTAAATGCTTTCATTTTCATTAAGTGGGCCACACAATGAACCGGTGCCCTAAAAAGACTTCAAGTTCTTATGTAGAGGAAAGGAGAACACAATTGGTGCAGGAGGAAGACAATCAAAGTGTTACTTCACCAATCATCAAAGTTGGACCAGTTTTAGATGGAGAGAACCTGATGTTAAGGAGGACCTTGTTGAAGGTACCGTAGGCCAAAGAACCTACCCAAAGTAAGACACTCTTCAAAACCACTTGCAGATCATATGGTAATATTTGTAGGGTCATAGTGGATTCAGGGTCTACTGAGAACATTGTAGCAATTGAGATGGTAGATAAAATAAAGTTGAAAAGGTTGCCATATACCAATCCTTATAAGGTATCATGGTTGAGTAAAGGACAACATGTGCTAGTTAATGAAAAAGCTTGGATAGATTTTGAAATTGGAGAGTATAAGGACAAAGTTCTATGTGATATACTACCTATGGATGCATGCCATTTGTTTCTTGGATGCCCTTGGCAATATGATGTCAAATACATACATGATGGGGAGAAGAATTCTTATGTTTGTAGACGTATAAAAATGACCATATTCCTAAATGAATATTTTATGTTCATTTCTCTATTTAATTAAATCCAATTTAATTAAATTACCCGCATTCCTCTATTTAATTAAGTAAATTACTCAATTTATTTAAATTAAATTCACTATACCCATTTAATGAATAAATCATTTTATTCAATTAAATCCCCCCTATCCACTTTTAATTAAATTCAAATTTAATTAAATAGTTATCCTAAAATTGAATAAATCTAATTTATTTAATTTCCCCAAATTGCAACCAAATTGAATTAAATTACTTTATTTCAATTAAATCCTATTATCCCTCCATCCACTTGTAAAATCCCAAACCCCTTTCTAATCCCTTCTAGAATCTTCTAATTGCTTCTAATTAACCTAACCCCTCCTCTAAACTTTGTCACATCCCTAAGCAAAGGGAAGTCACTTCTTAATTCCTCAAAGTCTTTGATAACCATTAAAGGCTTCAAGTCTTCAACCACTTAATTCCTCAAAGTCTTTGATAACCATTAAAGGCTTCTAACCTTCAACCACTTAATTCCTCAAAGTCTTTGATAACCATTAAAGGCTTTCAACCTTCAACCACTTAATCCCCCAAAGTCTCCAATAACCATTAATGGTTAACTCAAACCCTCTTACATGGTTAAAACATTTGTTTTGACTCAACCTTCATCCAACCCAAGGGTCTCATCAGGCCTTTAATGCTTTGACCATGATTATCTCTTAATCATTTGCACAAAGGTTTATCCTTGGATTAACTCTTAATCCAGTGGGTAATCCTAACTTAAGCTTGACCCTTACCCTCTAGATAACCATGAGGTCTTCTCAGGCATTTAATGTCTCCAACCCCTTCTCTCAACCCAATCCTATGTTGACACTTGTCACTATTTCATTGGTGCAAATTGCAAACATGGATCCCCAACTTTCAAACTCATCCCTTGGTTAACTCTTTCAATCCTGACCATCCATTGCCCTATTTTTGCTATAAATAGAGCTCTCATTCCTCCATTTTCATAGAGAATCCTCCAAATTTGTAGTATCATACTTATGCTCAAATACATTCAAGCTTTCATATCTCATTTTATGCTCATCATTTAGCCTCTCTTTTAAAACAAGAATTAATCTAAATATGCATGTTTAGAATAATTTCTTTATCATTTAGCTCAATCATAGACTAATATATCATGTTAGGATAGTACTCATACTAATCTTGTCATCTTATCATTTAGTTTATTGCATTTCTAGAATCATGCATAGCTTAGGATGCATTTCATTCTAAAAATCTATCAAAAGCATCCCTCGTTCTTGCATTTGCCATCCCTAAACCATTTTGCTCAGTAATCTGAGAGCAAAAACATTGGTTTGAGGGACATTGTAAGATAGAGAACCATGGGACCCACCTTGGGAAGCTGAGTAATACCTCATTACTCCATAGCTTGCACCAAGAAGTCCTGTGTGTGTGTGTGGACAAGTCTTTTACAATATTTTCACATATTGAGTTATATCGACCCGATTTTCCTGCATACATTTTTGGCGTCCAGCGTGGGGCCCGACCTCAAATATCAAATCAGTTTTTGAAACTAATCACTTTTGCAGGTCCATGGGAAACAGGAATCAGCGTGTGCGAAACATTCCCTAGCGCATCTGGTTAACAGTCTAGCGCATTCCGCTTACTGTTTAGTGCATGGGGTCTATACTCTAGCGCGTGAAGACCTTTCCTCAGCGCATGGCTCCCTCTAATATTTTCCTGTAGGTCTCAGTGCGGAAGAAAACCAGAGCATCGCCTTCGGTGCAGAGAGTAGTGCATCTTGTAAACTATTTAGCGTGTAGAGTCCATCATCTAGCACGTACCGTAAATAAATTAGCGCGTCAAATCACTAATTTTTGGAAGAGAACTAGAGTAGTGCCTTCGGCGCACAGAGTCGCACATCCAGAAAATAGTGTAGCGCGTTGATCCTTAATTTTAGGGTATCAAGAATATATTGTAGCGCATATAGTCTGTTCTGTAGCGCATCATAGACAGAAGACTAAAATTAAAATTGTAACCTGTAAAGCAGAAAATCGCGATTGAACCCTAGTTGCTCTCCCCTCTTCCAACTCCAAGGAGAGAGAAGGGAGGTTCACTAGGGTTGATGGTTTTCACTTAGGGGAGAGACTTTACATTCAAAAGAGGGGTTGAAACCCACAAGATCCAATCCCACACAATGCAAGATTGGATGCTAAATGAGTTTCAAGGGTTATGATAGCAAGGCTACCCTCTTTTGTAAAGAATGTGCATAGAAGAATTAAGCTAGGAATACATAGAAAGTGACAAAGATTCGCTTATAAACTGAGATAGGAATACAGTATGAAGCTGCGGACCTGGAATTAGCAGTAAAATGTCGATACGGCACTGTCCTGCAAATTTGAGCAAAAGTTGTCAGGACGATGGCGCCCGGCGCCACGGTCCTCCGAAAAATCCACGAAACGAAGGGGGATCTATTCGTCTCTGCACAAGGATTCCAGATCTTCAATTTCAGCCGCGTACCTGCAACCTACACATAGAAAAGCAAAGACGATTGGGGGGTTAGGGATTAGGGGTTTGCCTTTAGGTAAAACCCCGGTTTTGGAATTAACCAAGAAATGAGCAAGTGCTGTAAATGTAAATGACTGTAAAACAAGTACTAATACCTTGTTCTAAGGATGTTTGTATCCTTATGTGTGAAGGTTTAGATGTTGTATGTTGTATGTTGTAGTAGTATGTGATCTCCTCTTCAATGGTTGAATCCTTGCCTTGAATGCAACACTTAGCCTTGAATGGAGACTTGAAATGATCAATTGCTTGAAGGAATGCTTGAATGCTTGAATGCTTGAGTATAGTTTCCACGCCTTTTCCATCATATCGAATGAAAGAGGAAAATGTAGTTTATATACTTGTCATTTAGGGCTGATAGACTGATTTTCCCGACCTTAGGCCGACCAGGAAATGATAATTTCCAAATTGCAAACAAAAAGACCCGAGACCCCTTAGGAGACCGGGCCCAAAATAGGACCCAGGGACCAGGGCGCTGGGCACCCTGGTCCTGAAGGACCAGGGCACTGGGCGCTCTGGTCCCACCTCCCGGGACAGCAGGGTGCAAAGGAGGTTCAGGCCAGGGTGCAAGAAAATGCAGTTTTCAGTGTCATAATCAGGTTTCGGGGTCTCCATTCAGGTTGCGTGTTGCGTCGCCATCGTGAAGACCGAAATGCAGTCGAAATTGCAAGTGTCACAATTTTAGGACGCTACATTTAGCCCCCACTTTAGCGGGAGTATGTATGCTCATACTTCCGATAAAGTACAAGGAACAATCATTGAAAGACTTTCACCACGTCAAGGAGGCAAGACACACCAAGCCCCCAGTGGACTAAGGATCTTACGACTTCGATTGACAAAGTAAAAGGGAAGATCACGAGGGAGAACCATGACTATCAGTAGTAAGGTTCCCTCACTATGAGTCATGTAAAAAAGATATCAAAAATTCTCAAGGCAAGGTTAAATTTGCCAAGAAATTATCAAGTATCTTGAAAAGATATGAACGGGATGTATGCCCCCCTACGTTAAAGCGATCGTACACGCCTCACCGGGGGTGATTGCTTTAAGGTAGTGATACATATAAGAATGAGAAAGGAAAGGAGCACGTTATCGCAAGGATTTAGTCCCCAAGTGTGAGATAAGCCCAAGGATAATAGACACAAAACACAAAGCACGAGGTGACTTCGCTTTCCTTGGGGTCAGTATGCTGTATGATAAGTCATGTATATATATCATATGTATGTATGCATAATTGTTCTTCATTCCCCAATCAAGGAAGGTCATCTAGAAGAAGGGAACACATGTGTCTTTTGAGTCAACATGAGAGAGATCGAGAGATCTCAATGCTTTGCATCGTCCTCAAGTAGACAACACTAAGGACAACAAATAGAAGAATGAGAATAACATATAGAAGAAGTAACACAAGAGAGGAGGAGAGAATCTGCTATGCTAATGTAACTAGACTAGCACGTCATCTACCCCTTGATCTTGCTGATCAATGTTTCGGGAAGGCAGGGAACACGCTAGAGGAGGAACATCCAACACAGCAGATGGAGCTATCAGAAGATCCAAACAAGGGCTATGTTCATGTTCCGAGCCACGTTGTTCTTGTCTAGGAGCTAGGATAAGTGCTTTAGAAAATTCGTTAGATAAATGGTTATCAATATCAACAAGTTCATATTCACTATCAGAAGCAAGAGAAGTATTTTCATCATGAATAACATTTTCATCTATATCATCATCAAGATTTATAAAAATAGGATCTTTAACTCGCATAGGATCAAGACCATCATGCATCTTATGTTTAGGAGATTTAGGCTCAATGTCCGGCTGAGGAGAAAATGGAATAATGCTTGTTGAAGGTGTTTTTGGAGATTTCAAAGTTTGAGAAGCAGCTACTTGAGCTCTAAGACGACGCTTTCATCGGCGTTCACGTGCAGAACGATTTCGTCTAGTCTTAGTAGGAAGTGAAGAAGATTGAGGAGGAGGAATGTTCTCATCCCTATCACTTGGGTGTTTAGGTTGTGGTCTCTTAGGCTGGATAATAGGAGAAGAAGAAGGTCTCTTCTCTCTATAAAAAGAAAGAGGAGGAACTGCTCCATATAAAGGAGGAATTTTTGGTTTAGGAAGAAGACCAAGTCCATCATGACGAGGAGGTATAGGTCTACTTTTAGGAAGTTTATTAGATATAGACATAGTCACATCCATAGGGATGGGTTGGGAATCTTCTTGAGGAAAGACATTAGTTTTATCTTTCAAAGGAAGAACTTCCTTCTCAAGAATGATAGGAATGTCAAGTTTAGGTGTTCTAGGTTCACTTAAAGATAGGATCATATTTGTCTTCCATTTTTGATAAGATTTGAAAAGATGATCACTTCGCGGAGGAAGAGATTGGAATTGTTTAGGCCAAAAGTAATCAATAGGGACGCTAGAAGCTCTTTTAGCTGGTTTAAAGAGACTATGATTGACAGTAACAACTTCACCATTATGGGGAAATTTCAAACACTTATGTATAGGAGAAGCAATAGCTTTCATGGAAGATAGCCAAGGATAGCCAAGCTTCACACGAAATTGTTCGGAAGATGGAATAATAGCAAAGTTCACATCAAGGGATTTGTTATGGACCTCAATAGGCAATGTAATAGAACCAATTGCGGGAGAAGAAAATGCATCAAATAGTTTCACAATCACATCTATTTTGTCATATATCACTTGATTCAATTGCAAAGTAAAAAGAAATTCTTCAGTAATAACATTAACCATGCACGAAGGATCAATAAGCACTCCACGGCAAGGTATATTCTTGACTTTTGCAACTATGTATAAAGGACCATCAGGTGCCCTAATAGTTTCACTGGAATCAAACGTGATGGAAGGTTCTTTAGGGTTTTCTTGCTGCTCTACGAAGTTAATCACATTCGGAGCCATAGACACAAGACCAGCAGATGAAAAAGAGGAATCATTAGTCTCAATCGCATTAGAGGTATGAGAAGGTAATGGATTAGTGAAAATCTGAATATTTTGATTAGGAGGAGCTACTGATGTATTGCCTTTATCATTCACTCCAGAAATAGAAATAGTATTATTATCAATCAAATCTTGAATTTTACCCTTTAAAGAAAAACATTTTTCAGTATCATGCCCAGGCTGACGATGAAATTGACAAAAGGCTTTGTTATCAAAATAAGGTGAAGTAATCTTTGCAGGATCAATTTGCCTTATAGGAAGAGTAAGCACATTTTGTTCCAATAACTTATTCATAATACTATGCAATGATTCATTCAAAGGAGTATACTTTCTTTCTTTCTTAAAAAAATTAGAAATAGGAGGCACACCTGATGCTGCATTCACATTGTTGTTGATGATGTTTTCATTGAATTTGATGGAATCTCTGTTCGGTTTAAACTTCCCAAATGGTTGTTGACTGCTATCACCCTTATCACTCGGAGCCATAGGATGTGATTGTTCCATTTGACTCACAGTCAGTTGATAATTGTGAAGAGTTGCACACAACTGTTGGAAAGAAGTAAACTCAGAAAACAGAAGTTTGTCTCGAATATCTTTTTGTAAATTAGAAATAAAGATTCTTTGAATATCATTGTCAGGCACTGGAAAAGAAATTTGAGCATACAAATGCTTATATCTACCAATGAAATCAGTCACTTTTTCTTTAACACCTTGTTTACAATGCATTAAATCAATCAAAGTAACTTTAGGACTTATATTGTTTTGAAATTGTTGAATGAAAGCATTTGCAAGTTGTTCGAAAGAAGTAATAGAATAGGAAGACAACGAGCAATACCATTGTAGGGCTTTGTCTCTTAATGTTCTAGTGAACAGTTTTGCAAGCAACCTTTGGTCATAAGCAAAATCAGTACATATTGTTTGAAAGGTCTTAACATGTGTTAGAGGATCACCCTTACCATTATAAAGCTCCAAATGCGGAATTTCAACATGTTTAGGGGGAATAGCTCGAACAATGTCAAGAGAAAGTGGGCTCGCAACATCAAATGTGGGCACACTAAACTTAGATTGATTCATAGAAGCAATTTGTTGCTGTAAAGAAGAGACAGTTTGTGCAAGATTGTTAATGGTCGCTTCAGTCGAAGAGTTCATATTAGATGTGTTAGATTGAGATGGAGGTGTTATGTTATTGAAAGAAGGCAAAGAGTAAGGTGGTGGGACTCTATGATAGTCAATTATAGGGGATGATTGGACATGAGGAACACTACAAGGAGGAATGGAATGGTTAAATGAATTGCCCCCTTGCATCACATTCATTTGTGGAGATATAATAGGGACACTCATTGAAGGAATGAATGAAGAAGTTGGATTGAATGAAGGAAGAGGGTTAATTGAAGAAGAAGGATTGCCCCCATGACTGGTGATCACAGGAGGAATGTCTTGTGTAGAAGTGGTCATTATGTTTGATGTAAAGGTAGGTATGCTAGCAATAGAAGTCATCAAAGGAATAGAATGATTGACTTGAGTAGGAGGTTGTGTATAACCCAAACTTTCAGCACAACTCTTCATAGGCATCACATTCGAATCCACAATGTGTGCAATACCACGCAAAATATCAATTCCATTCTTATCACTTTGAAGCATACGTTTTAGACCCTCAATTAAAGGAAGAGCTTGACTATCGGGGTATTCTTGAGACATCCATTGTCGAAAATCATCAAATTGGTTATCCAATTTCAAAATTTGTTCTTCAGAAACCTCATGGAGAGCTTCTTCATCATTAGGAGGATTAGAGGAATTACCCATGTCCTCGTTAAAAGGGCTATTGAAATTAGGTTCCATCTCCTCGGTAATTAAACCTCGGAAAGACTTAATTCTACGGCTTCGTCTAACAGGAATAGTGTAAGTAGGGCTTATTGTTGTAAAACTCATGCACTAGAGAGGGAGAGAAAATTTTGATTTTAGAGGTAGCAATTTTTAGTAAAATTAGCCAATCTTCTGGATTTAAGCTGTTAAATGCAATCACGACAGTCTCCCGAAATTTCAGAAAAAATGTCCGGGACCGTGGCGCTCGGAGTGCAACACGGTCCTTGCAACTTTTTTCAAAATTTGTAGGGATGAAAGGTATGATGATTTTAAAGCTAATCTGAAAAAATTGAGTGATTTTACGATCTGTAGATAGGCCAAATTAAAGTTGCAATCTCAAAATTGAACCCTACCCAGATTGTCGAAAAATGCAAAATTTTGAATTTTGAAAAAGAGAGGGAAACTGAAATTTTGAATTTTATGATTTTAGAGGGAATGCCAAAAGCAATGTAAGTTTTGAAATTCAAAAGTTGACTCAATTTCACGCAAAATTCAATTTTGAAAACGGAAATCAAAGTTGTTGTAATTAAGCACTTAATTTCAAAAGTCACAAAATGCAAGAATTTGAATAAAGCACTGAAATTTTTAATGAATGTTAACACACTTTTCAGATTTAGGACAGTAAGAACACAATTTTGATACAAAATTTCAGTTTCAATGATTTTTGAATGTTTAAAAGCCTTAATCCAAGCAATTACAAGACCAACTTTGACTGTAATTTTGAAGGTGTTAAAATTGATAAAATCAGCCAAAATTCTGGATTTTAGCAGGAAAATACAGTAAGATCTCGCTCCCGAAATTTCGGAAAAAATGTCGAGGACGATGGCGCTCGGAGTGCACATGGTCCTCGCAACTTTTTTCCAAATTTTCAGGGATGAAAGATATTGTGATTTTATTGCAAAATCCAAAGTTACAGCTGATTTGGAGATGTTTTGATTAGTGAAATTGTCGAACAAAGGTTGAATCAAGAGGGTTTCAAAAATTAGGGTTTTGACACTTAACCACTTAATTTTCAAAATTAAAGCACAAATATGAATTGATAATTTGTAATAGCAGGGCAGATCTGAAACAAGCATTAACAATTAAACATTTCACAAGCTTAATTACTAAAAAGAAATTTTAGGGTTTTTATGCAATCACCTCTAAAATTTTGCAAAAGATCAAACATGGAAATGTAATCAATTTTTTCAGATCTAAGCATGAAAAATCAGAAAGGATGTTCACGTCGGGTTCACCAAAATGTAAAGCGGAAAATCGCGATCGAACCCTAGTTGCTCTCCCCTCTTCCAACTCCAAGGAGAGAGAAGGGAGGCTCACTAGGGTTGATGGTTTTCACTTAGGGGAGAGACTTTACATTCAAAAGAGGGGTTGAAACCCACAAGATCCAATCCCACACAATGCAAGATTGGATGCTAAATGAGTTTCAAGGGTTATGACAACAAGGCTACCCTCTTTTGTAAAGAATGTGCATAGAAGAATTAAGCTAGGAATACATAGAAAGTGACAAAGATTCGCTTATAAACTGAGATAGGAATACAGTATGAAGCTGCGGACCTGGAATTAGCAGTAAAATGTCGATACGGCACTGTCCTGCAAATTTGAGCAAAAGTTGTCAGGACGATGGCGCCCGGCGCCACGGTCCTCCGAAAAATCCGTGAAACGAAGGGGGATCTGTTCGTCTCTGCACAAGGATTCCAGATCTTCAATTTCAGCCGCGTACCTGCAACCTACACACAGAAAAGCAAAGACGATTGGGGGGTTAGGGATTAGGGGTTTGCCTTTAGGTCAAACCCCGGTTTTGGAATTAACCAAGAAATGAGCAAGTGCTGTAAATGTAAATGACTGTAAAACAAGTACTAATACCTTGTTCTAAGGATGTTTGTATCCTTATGTGCGAAGGTTTAGATGTTGTATGTTGTATGTTGTAGTAGTATGTGATCTCCTCTTCAATGGTTGAATCCTTGTCTTGAATGCAACACTTAGCCTTGAATGGAGACTTGAAATGATCAATTGCTTGAAGGAATGCTTGAATGCTTGAATGCTTGAGTATAGTTTCCACGCCTTTTCCATCATATCGAATGAAAGAGGAAAATGTAGTTTATATACTTGTCATTTAGGGCTGATAGACTAATTTTCCCGACCTTAGGCCGACCAGGAAATGATAATTTCCAAATTGCAAACAAAAAGACCCGAGACCCCTTAGGAGACCGGGCCCAAAATAGGATCCAGGGACCAGGGCGCTGGGCGCCCTGGTCCTGAAGGACCAGGGCGCTGGGCGCTCTGGTCCCACCTCCCGGGACAGCAGGGTGCAAAGGAGGTTCAGGTCAGGGTGCAAGAAAATGCAGTTTTCAGTGTCATAATCAGGTTTCGGGGTCTCCATTCAGGTTGCGTGTTGCGTCGCCATCGTGAAGACCGAAATGCAGTCAAAATTGCAAGTGTCACAATTTTAGGACGCTACATAACCGGAATAAAATTTAGACTTGTAGAAGTCCACCAACCTCCAGATTTCTCTGACTATTTTATTGAAATTTTGCAGGGCCCTGACAATTTCTTGTAGGTGGAGCTGGATTTTATTTGTAGAATTACAAATAGTTTTAGATTCAGGCTAACTTAGTTAAGTTAGTTAAAATTTAGAGTCATTTTAATTCTTGTTGGATAAAATTGGACTCACCTTACTTTGGGCTGTAAAACGAACCACAACAAACAATCTTTATTTTTGCAAGAAAGGGGTAAAAAGAATATCACCATCCTTTGGTGTCTAAAAGGATTCACTTTATTTTTTTTGCAAAGTAAAAGAACCTCATTTTTATTTTGCACAAAACAAAGAGGAAAAGTTTTCCCCTATCGATTTTCATTTTGCTGACCAAAACATCGAATTTACTTTGTTGACCAAATTTCTTTTCATAGATCAGAAAATCATTGCGTTGAAAGGATGAAGAAAAACACCATGTTTTCGTGGAGCAACATCTCCATATAGATTTTAGCAAATCACTGAATTGAAAGGCTAAAAAGAACCAACTTGATTTCTTTGTCTCGAAAGTGGAAGGAATATGCTCTCCCCTTAATTGGGTGATAAAAAATCCAGCCCACTCTTACAGCTTTCTGTACTTCAAGCATTTACATCCTTTAGCAGGCCTACCTTCTCGAGGAGTTGGAATCAACTCTTAAAGCCGTTTATGGCTGGTGTGAAGGGAACGACCTAAGTGGGGAACGACTTTGACGCCAAGAATTCCAACCCACTATAATCAAATGTGGAAAGTGACGAAAGTCCTTTTCAACGGTTGCGCGTAGTGATTAGCCTTCCCCCAGTATCCTCGAGATACATAAAGCCTTTGTTCTAAAGGTTGGGAAGCCTCCTGAGGGAGTTTATCACTGACGACCGAATAGGAAGCCTAATTACGAACCATAGAAATAGAAACTTTGAACTGAGTCAGTAACCAGACATTTATAACATCATAGTGCAAGGGTGGGGAAGAATCTGCCCCCAAGATTACTCACCATATATCTCCCAAGATAACTACTCAATTGTGAAGCGATTCACTTTGAGTTAATTTCTGGCAAAAGGCAAAAAAAGGGGTGCCCTCTAGGGGGTGACACGGTTGTTTGAGCTGATGGAGTATCGAGACTAGTGGGCTATGATGTTATTTATGACCCTTGACTAAAGAGTCTTTCTGAAGTGTATTACTTGTATCAAAACCTGTTAAAACATTGGGGATTTGAACACATCCTTGCAGAACATACACTTTTTGTTAGATTAGGCAAAATGGTTGTACTTTTTATGTCGTGTTTGCATTTATTACTGTAGTCACACAAATCTGTCCAGCTTAATTAAATAAATATTCACTATTTATTTGATTAAAAATCTACTAGCCATTAATTAATTAAATTAATATTTAATTAATTAATCTCCAAACATTCTCCTATTAATTAAATAAATTATTCAATTTATTTTAATTAATTCACTATACCAAATTCACAATCAATTAAATAAATAAAATCTATTTATTTAATTAAATCCCCTTTTCCTCTTTTAAATAAATTAAATACAACATTTATTTAAATCATTATCCCCCCCCCCACTTGCATTTTCCTACAAATGCAACTTGCACACATTTATTGAAATAAATGAATTTTTATTTTAAATAAAATCCTATTTTCCCTCACCCACCAAATCCACTTGCAAAATCTAATCCCCTTCTAGATTCTTCTAACCCCTTCCTAATTAGCCTAATCCATCCCCTAATTATTGTCACATTCCTAAGCAAAATGGAGTCACTTCTCAAAGACTTCAAAGTCTTTGAAAAGCATTTAATGCTTTGTGTGTTCAACAAAATAACCCTCAAAGTCTTCAAAGACCACTAAAGGCTCTTACATGACCATTTATGGCTCTTACATAACCATTTATGGTTATTTCAAACTTGTCTCCCCAAACATTTATTGCCTTGACCATTTTTATCCATTTCACATTTGTACAAGAGTTTATCCATTGGATAAAAGCTTTATTCTTTGAATAAAGAGTTTATTCATTCAACCAATCTTGACTCTAACTCCCAAAGTCATATTAGGCATTTAATGCTTATTCCCTCTCCTCTCAACCTATCTCACATTGACACTTGTCATCCTGGGATTGGGTTGAAAGCCCTCACATGGATTTGAAATCATTCAATCCTGACCCTTGTTGAGATTGCTCAATCTCAACCATCCATTGCTCCATTTTTCCTATAAATAGAGCCCATTTCTTCATAATCCAGATCCCGAAAACTTGTATGCATCTAAGCTATAGACATTTTAGAGAGAATTCTTAGCATAATCATCTAATATCTTGTTATTTTGGTTAAAATATATCAGTTTAGCATCAATAGCATAGCATTAGCTTTTTATTTCACATTCAAAGCTCAATACTACAATCTCAATCCTCCATAAGCATCCATAGTGCAAAAAGCTGCTGAGAGCTACACTATTTTGGAACTTGGAGAGGAGAGGAACAAGGGAGAAAGGAACCAAAACCATGCTAAGAGGCATTTGGAGATGCCTCATTATCTTTTCTTCTTTAGTTAGATATATTAGCATGTTTTTAGTCTCTCTCTTGGTATGCCTTTTCAGATTAGTTTTTAATTGACTAACGCTAACAATCTAACGGTTTTGTGTCTTTTTGTGTTGTTGATCATTTACTAACCTTGTGCCATTTAGGAGGGCATCATTTGGTGAACCCGACGTGAATCGAACCACCAAAAACATCTCATTTTTTTTCTAACTAACATGTTTGATTGTTGAAAGTGTCACACAGGTTGCGCTTTAGCGCTATTGAACACGTTCTGGCGCTATTGACACTTTTTCTTTTAGCGCTATTGCCCTTACAATAGCGCTATTGTAAAAGTTTCAGCACTTTTGTCACTATTCTAGTGCTTCTGTTCTTCTTCTAGCGCTACTGAAGATCTTTTAGCGCTTTTGACTCTCTGTCAGTTTTGTTATTTCAATGCTTCTGTGTGAAATAGCGCTTCTGTTTAAAACGCAGACTAGCGCTATTGCAACAGAATGTTGTAAAACTCACCTTGTAACCAAAAAATTGAAAATCTTAGGCTTGTAGAAGCCCCCCCCTTGGACATAGATTTTACTAACTATTCATTGTTTTTGCAGGTTTAACAACTCATCATTAAAATCATAAATTTTCCTTTGGTGCTCTTAAAACACTTTAAAACAAACATTTACTTCCATTGCTTTCTAGCTAGGATTCATCCTTATTTTGGTGCTTAAAATCAACACACAAAGTTTCTTTTCTTGCATCAAACTAAAGAATTTACAAGCCACACTTCAAATTTTGGTGCAATTAAAAAACTTACAATCCACCTGTTCCATTTTTTTGCAAGCGATTTACTTCAAGCAAAATGTGCTTTTTGTTAAGTTGACCAAGATTTTCGAATTCTAGATTACAAAACACATTGCCTTTTGAAGTTAAAACAAACACCATGGCTATTGGAGCAACATCTCCAAATATCTAGATCACATTTGCAAATGCTGGATTAAAAAGAACAAGTGTTTTACGTGTTTGGCATGCTTGTGCAAAAAGTCAGTCGAGTGGTCCTACCTCTAACACACACTATCCTCTCCCTTGGCTCTCATGGTCCTAGGTGCAAGAGAAAAGTGTTAGTAATGCTCAAATTTTATCTTTTTAAGAGAGGCCTGCCAAGGGATCGATACTCTTGGGAACGACCTCGAGCGGTAAATCCTTTGAGCCGCTATAGAAATCAGGTGAGAGCGAAAGCTGTAGCCTTGGGTATAGCTGTTCCTACAGTGTAACTGGCCGAAAGGACAAATGGGCCCCACCACCAGTTACAAGGCTCTTAAGTGAGTCACTGCAGAATGAACTTATGTCCAAAAACATCGAACATGACTAAACACCTTTAAGTAGTAGCCCACCTGTTCTATTGATTGAGGATATTTGCGATATAATTTAGTGCAAGAGCATAGATGGTTTTGCTTCCAAGATACTCACCATACATATTTCCTTGAGTAGAAACATAGCTTTTTGAAAAGTCACTTGTGGCTTGATAAAAGTGGTGACTCCCCCATCATAGGGATCATCTATTTGTTATGCTCGTGCAAGACTTAGTATATCACATCCTTACCTACCATGGCAGGATTCATAAGGTATGTAGTACCAAAGTCGAAGAAATATCAAGATGTGGGCTAAATTTATCACAACTGGCCATTTGACCTTAGGGATAAAAAGTGTTTGAAGTGTGTTCATTTTAAAGACCAAGTGCAAATTGAGCCGACTTCAGGCTTTGGAAATACGCCTTAAAATACATCTAAAGGAAGGGTCATATACAAGTCCAAGGATTGGGTTAATCTAGACCCATACTCATTTGTGCTCTTTGAGCAACATTCTGGTGTTTGTGTGCTTGCTTCGTTTTCTTGTCAAAGAAACATCAAATCAGAAAACTAATCCCAAAAACAAAGTATTCATCCAACATCTTACAACACAACCAAACACATCAAAAATAAAGTGTAAAACAACAAGGAATTAAATTTTATGACCATTCTTCACATCTTGCGAAAGAAGAAGTGTCATCAGAATATCAACTTGAAAAGAAGACCGTTAAGCTCAAAGGCTTTGATCAAAAGGAGGAAATTCTTCTATATCAATCGACAAATCTTTGTCTCCCATAGAGTCTTTCTACATCGCATGCATCTATACCTTCAAGGTAAAACAAACGAATTGGATTCCGAATCGTTGAACCAGAGAGCTTTTATGCAATATAGAGCTCTGGGTTATCACAAAAATCAAGGAGGAAAGATTAATCCGAACTTCTTCCCAAACATCTGCATCACCTACAACACAGCTCGAGAAATACCTCCAACACTTGAAAGAGAAGAGGTAGAGTTCGTCCCATTTGTGACACAAAGTTTTTATTGAAATTGAAAACATTTTCATCCATCATCTCACTCATACATCATCACTTCATCATCAATCCGTCCCAACTCTCAAAACATTAAGAGGTTCTTGTCCCAAGTTCTCTTTTAGATATTGCTTGAAATCAAACACATCACATCACTTTTTAGATTGTTTCTACATCTAGGATAAGCTCATCCTAAGAGACACATCTACACAGGTTAAAACTAGTTCATGAGTGAATCCTCTCATTACTAGGTAGTTAAATCTGTAACACATCTCAGATTTCTCTACACCTTATCACATCAAATCTTATCAAACAAGCAAGCAATTCAAAGAAGGAATTTTGGTAACATCTACCTTAAAAGTTCTAGAGATCCACATGCAACACAATTCACCAAATCATCAATCTCTCATTTCATCAAACACTCATCATCATTTTCATGCAATTTCAACAAAGACTCATAAACAAAATGGCTCAAACCCGATCACAGTCGAGACAATGAGAAATAGAAAGAGAAGAAGAAGAAGAGGAAAATCTCAATGAATTTCAAGAAGCACTTGGAGGAAATGCAGATGACGAAAACCCAAATACTCCCACTCCTGCAACAATAGAAAGGGCTCAGCATAACCCTCTCTTTAACAGATTGTTTGATGAAATACTCAGGAGCAATGCGGATGCTCACTTCTTAAGACTCGCTCAAGAAGGAGCGAAACTCCCCTCTGACTTTGATCTTGCCCAATTAAGACAAGCATCAGAAAGACAAAGTCGCCATGAAGAGGAAAGAGGTAGAGATCCCATCAGATATAACATTCCTCGAGGTAACCCACCACCTCCTCCTCCAAATGAAATGGAGATGTTGCGGCAACAAGTTGAGACTCTCGCCCAACAGCTTCATAGTGGTGTCAAGATTAACCAATTCTCACTCAATGACATCTGTCCCTATCCTTTTGACAGGAATCTTTACATGCCACCCTTTCCACGAGGATTTGAAACACCCAAATTTGAAAAATATAGAGGAAAAGGAGATCCTCGTGATCATGTCAGAGAATTTCATTCCGCTTGTCTTGAAGTGGCATATGAAGACACCTACCTAATGCACCTTTTTCCCCAAAGCTTGGGAGGAACAACCACATCATGGTTTTCCCGACTACCAGGAGGCATTAGAACATTTGAGGAACTCATCCAGAAGTTCCTAGCTCATTACTCTCATAACATTGAACGCGACATCACCATGGCTGATCTGTGCAACACCAAACAAAAACCAGGTGAACAATTCTCAGTATTCCTGCAACGATGGCGTCAAATGTCTAGCAGACGTTCTCTTCAGTTACCCGAACGAGAACTAGTGGAAATATTCATTTCCAACTTAAACGAAGAAATGGAATTTCACCTGGATGTCAAAGACACATACTCTTTTAATGATATGATCACCAAGGGTTTAAAATGTGAACGGGCACTCATCAAGAAGGGACTCATCAAAATCTTTAATAAACCAAAAGATGGTCCTCGCCCACGCTTCAATAGCAATAAACCAAACTTCTGGAATAAAAACAAGAATATTGTCAATGATGGGGTTGTGGATGCCTGGACTATCCAAAACGTACAACCTGTGGTTCGGTTTGCAGGACAAAATCCTCCACCTCAGAATAACACAAATGTTCCTTCCAATCAATGTCGCATCACATCTCATGATGAACCTAGACCTCGTCAGCAAAAACAAAAACGCACATACACTCCCTTAGGGGAACCCATTGAAACAATGTTACGACAACTCCTCTCTCAAAATTTGGTCACTCTACCTAAGCTATCAAACTATGAGCCTCAAGTCAAACCGGCATGGTGGAGAGATACTGAACACTGTGAATTCCATCAAGGAAGAGGGCACAAGACAAGTAATTGTCACTGATTGAAAGATCTCATTCAGGATCTTATTGATCGAGGGGAAATTGAAATTGAAGGACATAACCCAAAAACAACCAATAATGATCATTTGATGTTCAAAAATCCACTTCCATCACAAGATCAAAGGGATCCTTCCACTTCCAGGCGAGGCACTGATACCACTGATTATACGCAGGCTACGTATAATTACACTATAAATCATCTGTATGATGCCAATGAACAAGTTGCAACCATAACCTTCAAAAATCCCAACTCAAATTGCAATGTTGTTACGCGTCGCAGCAAAGTTACCATCAAGGCAGCTCCACAAGGCACCACCTCCATCCCAAAGCAGTACAATCTTGTGGAACAATTAGACAAAACCCCTGCGCTTATATCCATTTTAGAGCTTTTGCATCTATTGCCATCTCATAAAACTATCTTGGATCAAGCACTCCAAGAGGTGTCAGTCCCTACAAATCTGAATACGAACCAATTTCAAGCCATGGTTGGAAGTCTAAAGTCATCACCTTGTCTCACTTTTTCTGAAAGTGACAACTCTTCCTTCCAACAACCACATAATGCCTCACTCCACATCGAAGGATTTATTAACTAGCATAGGATCAAGCGAGTCTTGATCGATAATGGAGCAGGCCTGAATATTTGCACACTACAGTTGGTCACAGCATTGGGATATGTGGTAGAATAAGTGGATCCTCGTTAGAAGATCACAATCAAAGCTTATGACGATGCAGAGCGTTCATCCAAAGGAGCTGTGGTACTACCAATCTGAGTGGGCCCCGTGGTAAAGCACATCATTTGTCAAGTTCTGGACCTTCCTCTGCCATACAATCTATTGTTAGGAAGACCTTGGATACATGCCATGCAAGCCATTCCATCTACCTACCATCAATGTATCAAGTTCCCACATAATGGTGTAGAGATCATAATTCTGGGTGATGCAAACCCCTTTGCATATTTCCATAATATCAACCATCAACCAGAGATTACCGTTCCTAATAATAGAGAAGCCATTTCTTCCACATCATATATCAGTCTCGCCTCTCTTGCCCGTTCAAACACCACTATGCCCAAGCAAGAAAAGCTTAAGATGAAGATCGCAGAGGAAGGTCCTGGGGAATACAACTTGAGTCAACTCTTTTGTGTGGGACAAATGCCCACTTCTCCTAGAACTCATGGTAAACCACAGCAGGTACTCCAGCAACCACTAAACATACCAGCATGTGCTTTGATGCCTTTCGTTCTTGGAAAGAGTCAAGAGGAAGAAACACAAGATGAGGATCTAGCGGAATGGATCTATAAGGATCCCATCACCACTGACATACCGCGAGTTATACTTCCTACGGATCAGTATGGAAAAGGCCTCCTCATTATGCAAAGAATGGGGTATGATGGTCAGAGTGCTTTGGGATATTGCAAACAAGGACGATATGAACCTCTACTACCAAAATTCAAGCCCAAAGGAAATACAGGCCTCGGCTTTGAAAAAGAGATCCTTCCTAAATTAAAATTCAAAGGGAAACCCAGCAAACCCTTTTTTCAGCCTACTGCCAAAAGGCCACCTTTCATTATCAAAGCGGCATCAAGCACTATCCCAACTACCCCATTGAGGCTCACAACCCCAACACAACAATCTCTAATGCCACTCATATCACCAAATGAACCTGTAATCCCATCAGCAACACCATTAGCAGCAACAACTGTATCAGAACCCGCAGCAGCATCTATGGCACCAACAGTTCCAGCAGAAGCAACTGAGTCAACACTACCGATACTCCCCGTATTGGATTCCTTAATCCCCATCGACCTTCCTATAGCACCAATCACTACAAAGGTACATCAAACAATCACACCTGCAGTATTTAACTCCAAAGACATCCCAGTATGGTATAGTAATCGGATGCTAGAAAGTGACTCAAAGACCGACTCACATGAATGGGAATTTGATTCTGTATAGCTTAACACTTCAGATGAGGAAGACACATCACCACCTCCACCACGTAAAGACATCCTTGTTTATGGAGAAGAACAGATAAAGACCACTTGGGTTCCTGAACTGGAAACATCTTCCACAGACCCTACGTCTCATCCTACGCCTGATTCTAACAGGGAGAGTACCATCAACAACCTTCACCATAACGTCTTAACCCTCACTGATACATCTAATGCACTTAACCTAATCGATGAAGTAATGCCCATTATCCACCCTGAACTCATCAAATGGAACCAACCAAATTCCCCATGTCTTGACCTCTTCCAGAACGATGAGGCCATCATTGAATTTTTGGAATTAAGGGATAACCTACCAAGCGGGGATCACAAAGCTGGATTCGCCATTGAACTTAATAGCGCAGCATACTTCACAGCGGATGCCAAACCTTTCAGTTGCAAAAATATAACAATAAAACATGGATCTTCCAGTGAAAACCACACTGTGGCACTGTTTGATCCGACAAAAGTAAAAAGAAAGAGCGTATCCAATGGTGAAAACCTCTCTGAGGCGCCTGAGGATGAAGGGTTTGACATTCTCCCTGATAGTACACAACAGGAACGATCAACAATTCTCATTGAGGAAACCAAAGAATACAATGTGGGGACTCCTGAAAATCTTCATATCATACATCTGGCATCTCTTCTCACTCCAGAGGAACAACCTAAATTTATAGAGTTCTTCCAGAAGCGTCAGATCAACTTCGCATGGTCATATGTAGATATGCCTGGGCTTGATCTTGATTTAGTCATGCATCACCTCACCGTAGCAGAAGGAGCCAAACCTGTCAAGCAAAAGCTTCGTAAGATGCATCCTCAGATTGCCGTGCTAGTCAAAACAGAACTCAAGAAACTCCTAGATGTTGGTTTCATTAGGCCAATTGATTATGCAGAATGGATCTCCAATATTGTGCCTGTCGGCAAACCAAAAGGGGGCATCCGCATTTGTACTGACTTCAGAGATCTGAATAAAGCATGTCCTAAGGATGACTTCCCCTTACCAAATATCAACATCATAGTGGATCTAACAGCAGGACATGCCATGCTTTCACTCATGGATGGCTTTTCAGGATACAATCAGATAAAGATCGCACCAAAAGATCAACATAAGATAGCCTTCACATGTCCATGGGGCACATATTGCTGGAATGTAATGCCTTTTGGTCTCAAGAATGTAGGAGAAACCTATCAAAGGGCAATGACCACCATCTTCCATGACATGATGCATACTATGATGGAAGATTATGTTGATGACTTACTAGCAAAATCACTCACCAGAGAAGGGCATCTCCACATCTTAGATAAAATCTTTGATAGACTGGAACAATATCATGTTCGACTCAACCCAAAGAAATGTGTCTTTGGAGTAACCTCCGGGAAGCTTTTAGGATACATTGTCTCAAGCAAAGGTATTGAAGTCGACCCAGCAAAGGTAAAAGCAATTATGGACATGCCACCTCCAAAGAATATCATGTTGGGAAAAATGGTGTCTCAACCTTGCATTTATGTGAGGTTACTATTTATAGTAAGTTTTCATTTGAGCACGAAATGGTGCAAAACTCTCCCTGAAGCTTCTGGTTGGCTAGATAAGCATTCCGGTAAAGTTGCGTCGCAAGGTCACAGGTAGTTTTGAAGATATTAAAGTTTTCATCTTGGAGGGGTGCGATAAAATATTTAAACTTAATTTTGGAGGCTTTAGAGGCTCCGAAATGCTTTGAAAAGTGGCCATAACTGGCGTAGCCAGTTACGAGGTGATAGAGCACTTCGCAAGCTTTCCGGCGCTTCAAACGGTTCGTCAATCGGACACCCGGTTCTCAAGTTATGGCCTCCGGAAGTTTGTACTCCTGAAATAGAAAAAAATAATTTGTATCGGATACATAAATGAGCTGTAAAAGCGAGCGACATGTGTTGATGTGTGCTTTAACATGTCATAGGGCATCTAGAAGGGAGATAAGGTCGGCTACACCTTATTGGGTGGTTTTAGCCCATGGTTTTGTAATACCGTTTGATGGTTTTTTGTATTGTATCTCCTATTTATGAGGTGTGTGAGATAGAGGTTGTGTGTAAGAGTCTTATGGCTATTGAGTTGCCTCTGAATCTCTGATTAGTGGTACTCCTGCGAAGAGCTTGCTCTGCAAGTATGTTGTAATCTGTTTTTGATTGCTGAATAAAATATTGAGCTACTTTTGGAGGGTGGGGTTTTTCTCCCGAAAGGGTTTTCCCCACGTAAATCATTGTGTTGTGGTATGATTGCTATTATATCTATTTCTATTTTCTGTAACTGTTGTAACGATCTGAAAAAGTTTTGCATTACCCTCCTCTCAAGGTTAGTGTAGGAAGTTGTTTCTGCTACTTTACTTCCTTACATATCCGTCAGCTAAGGACATTACAAGGGCGACTTCAATCCATCCGAAGATTCATTGCACAATTGGCTGATAAGTGTCACCCATTCACACACCTGCTACACAAGAATATCTGCTTTCAGTGGGATGCCCGATGCCAACAAGCATTTCAGATGCTTAAAGACTATCTCATGAATCCACCATTGCTGATGCCACCAGATCCAAGTAGACTGTTGTTACTCTATATCTCAGCAACAAGTACAACATTGGGTGTACTACTGGCACAACATAATGCAGAAGGAAAGGAGTGTGCTGTATACTACATCTCTCGCACACTGGTGGGCTATGAACTCAATTACACACCTATTGAGCATGCTTGCCTAGCAGTAATCCTAGCAGCTACTAAATTGAGGCACTATTTGTTGACACATAAGGTACAGCTCATTGCAAAGATTGATCCACTCAAGTATTTACTCAGCAAAGCAGCATTGACAGGCCGCTTGGCCAAATGGGTGATGATTCTAAGTGAATTTGACATTGAGTACGTGGACCGTAAAGCTATCAAAGGTCAAGTTATTGCAGATCAGTTGGCCGATGCACCACTCCTAGGCAATCATCCTCTCATTTCCAATTTTCCAGATGAAGAGATATTCATGATCACAACAACACAACCATGGAAACTATATTTTGATGGTTCATACACTAGGCACGGCTCGGGGGCAGGCATTCTGTTTATCACACCTCAGGGTGATAGCATCCCGAAGTTTTACAGGCTCACATTTCCATGCACAAACAACATAGCAGAGTATGAGGCCTTGATCACAGGACTCAGGTTAGCCATACAATGGAAATTACAAGAACTGCAAGTATATGGCGATTCCCAACTAGTCATTTGACAAGCAACAGATGAATATCAAACCAAGGATGATAAACTCATGCCATATAAGCAAATGGTGGACAATCTAAAGGCATCATTTACTACTATCACTTTTGAGCAGACACCAAGAGATCAGAATCGAGCTGCTGACGCTATGGCTACCATCGCATCTCTCCTAGATCTTCCGCAACATTCAACATGCTACGAGTTGTTGGTAGAATAGCTTTGGATCCCCGCTTATGATATCCCTGAATCTGAGATGATATGTCACCTTGTCAGTTCTGAATCCCCATGGTATGGTGAGTTCTAGACCTATCTCCGCGATCATACCCTTCCTCCCAACCAATCGAATAACCAACGAAAAACCTTCATTCGCCAAACTACTCGATATACCATTATTGCCGACACCCTATACCGACGCAGTCTTGATGGTACTCTCCTTCGATGTCTGGAACAAGATGAGATAACAAAGGCTTTGGAAGAGGTACATGAAGGAATTTGCGGGACTCATTCAAGTGGTCCATCACTAGCCAAGAAACTCCTACGAGCGGGATATTATTGGCCATCTATGGAAAAAGATTCCTACTACTTTGTCAGGAAGTGCAAGAAATGTCAAGTTCATGGTGACCTGATACATGCACCAGCCCAGGAACTGCAACCAATCACAACACCATGGCCTTTTTGTCAATGGGGCCTTGACCTTGTGGGTAAGATTCATCCATCTTCATCCAATGGCCATAAATTCATTATTACCGCCACCGAATATTTCACAAAGTGGATCGAAGCTGTTCCACTTACCCAAGTCACCGGCAAGCAGATCGCCTAATTCATCCTCAACTACATCATTTGCCGGTATGGTGTGCCCATGTCCATCGTCACAGATAACGGTCTTCCTTTCAAAAATCAGGATGTCCATGAACTTTGTGAGAAGTTTCATATCCAACACCGCTTTTCCACCCCCTATTACCCACAAGGCAATGGTCAGGTCGAAGCATCAAATAAGAACATATTAAGAATCTTCAAGAAGACGGTCAATGATGCTGGCCGTGATTGGCATGTTCAACTAAATCCAGCACTATGGGCATATCGAACTAGCATTCGAACCCCTACAGGTGCAACTCCTTATTCATTGGTCTATGGTGCAGAAGCTATCTTGCCTATTGAGGTCGAGATACCATCATTATGGGTTTCCTTGCATAATCTAATAGATGATGAAGCCTACAGAGTATCCCGTCTTCAGGACTTAGAGTTACTAGATGAGAAATGACAAGCTACATACAACCATCTCAAAGCCTATCAGCAGCGCATGAGCAGAAGCTACAATCACCGAGTTAGACCTCGTACATTTGAGGCAGGTGATCTTGTTCTACGAGAGAATCCTCGCAATCAACCAAACAGAGAACATCAGGGCAAGTTTGAATCAAACTGGCTAGGCCCATATGTTGTCACTGCTGTATTCGGGTCTGGGGCATATCAGTTGGCTACATCAGAAGGAGAACCGCTTGCAGATCCAATCAACAACATGCACCTCAAATGGTTTTATACCTAAGGTGTACAGAGCATTAGGCTCCCCCGCATACCAGAAAATACCAAAAACATTCAGAAAAATGTCTTGAAGAAAATACAAAAACATTCAAAAAAAAAAGTAAAGAAAAATCATGCATCCAAATGGTGAACAACCACTCTGGTGGTACCTTGGGTAAGTACGGTGGTGAAAACCTGGGAAACAGGTGCCACTCGTAAAGGCTATGGCTCCATTGTCTTTCAGACTTGTTGTGATCACATCTACTTCATACATACATCCATCCATCTGAAAACCATGGCTTGTTATTTCTCTGCAATTATGATAAATACTTCATGCGTCTAAGCATCCCGCTTTTTCATAGTCATGTCTAAAACTGGGGGCAATGCCCTTAACCTATTGATGGAAGTGGATTCTACATTGTATTATGATTCATTCAAGTTCTTCATTCAAGCAATCATCAAAATACCAAAAACATTCATAAATGTCTCAACATCAAATCCAAAAAAAAATAAAAAAAATTCAAAACAAATTCAAAATCCAAAAACATCGACAAAACCATTGAAAAATCACACAAAAACATGGCAACACCTTGTACATACCCATCCATGCAGATACCAAGATAAACATTGTCAAAATACTTAACAAAATGACCATTTATCAATCAAACCAAACAACATCAACAATCTACACAACAAACTGTCTTCAACAAGGATGCATCCTTCCTTACCAAAACAAAGACAAGATGACGTTTTCTTTGACAAGAAAATTATGTTAAGCTATCAAATACTTGGTTGATTTGTGAGTACAATCATTTGTTTATCTGTATCGGGATCTTTTCAACATTATTTTGTTTTGTTTGTTCATTGTTTCCGATGAAGTTCTGGGGCATGTACTAATGGTGTCTACGTGGAAAGTTCACTAAGCTATGTGATCATAAGCAAAAATACAGTCATAGATCACTACGGCTTGCTGACTACAGCGTATACCTCGACCATATGAGCATGAACCATTACCAAGGATCCTTATTCTTTATTCTTTATGTATATACTATTTGTTTGCAGGTACAATGCTCTTCCTTTGGTACCTCCTACCTCATCCAAACTGGATAAAGGTGTTATCTCTTAGTACGGTATGCACTTGTCTCAGGATATGATCAGCCTAAGATCAAGGAGGATGATCCAAGTCATGCATGAATAGAGCTAATCCTTGTCTGTTCCGCAAGCAATACTCTGGTCGACTTGATCCATTATATCAAGTTGCTTGTATTAACTTGCTATATTAAAATCCATGTAAGGAATACTCAGGTCATCTTGAATCATTATGTCAAGATGCTTATATTCTCTTTCAACATTTTAAAGCTCAATGATGAAAATAGAGCACTATGGATCGTCATTTCATCTCATCCATTTATATCTTGCATATCATCCATTCATTCATTCATGTGTAGGTTTTATATGCAAAACTGAGAAAGTTAAGCTGGTCTTGGATAACAATCACGATCGAGTACTCTAATACATCATCAATGCATCATGCAAAGTCTTACAAACCTTGCATTCCTCATGATCATATCATCCTCACATTTAGTTGCATCTTGCATTAAACATTTAGTTGCATCTTGCATTAAACATTCATGTCATTTTTTTTAACTTTACATATAGTTCATTTTCTTGACATTTAGTTTTCATCAATCATTTGCATCATTGCATTAATCATAAATAAATTGGATTCATTCATGGGATTAAATTGTCTTTGATTGTTTTAAATCATTTATTAGGCATTTCATTTAGTGTCAATTCTCCATTATCATCTTATCATCTTTTATCATTTATTATTGCATACATTCATTTATCCATTTAGTTAAAAAAGTGCATTCATTCATTCATTAATAAGTATCTTATTATGCTTATTTTAGGATTCATTCGCATTGCATTCATTTATCCTCTTTTTAATTGCATTAAGATGCAGTTATTAAAAACATAAGTTATAGTATCATCACATTATCATTTGTACTTAAATCATATTTAAAGCATTTAGAATCATAAAATCCATTTGTTTACAAAACATTGGTTCTTAACATTTTATATCCATTATACATATGCATTCATTTAACACATTACCATATAAACATTTGTACTTTACATTTTGTTTATCCATGATGCATTCATTTAACACATTATCATATAAACATTTGTACTTTACATTTTGTTTATCCATGATGCATTCATTTAACACATTATCATATAAACATTTGTACTTTGCATTTTGTTTATCCATCTTACATTCATCTAAAAACATCTAGATACATAACATCATTCATTCGACCATTGCATTAACATCATCACATAAATCATCTCATTATTATATCAAAATAGGAAACACCAAAATCCTGTTCATAAATCATCATAAGCATACGTCATCATCATGACATTACATACATAAAAACATTAAATCAAAATTCAAAACAAATCACACATCAACCTGCATTCATATGTCAGTATCATCATCAAAACATGCATATAAGGAACATCTCATCAGATGCATACATATACACATATCCATCTAAGCAATAAACTCATCATCCTGCATAAACATCCATATAACTCAAATGCATATCATCAAAATATGGGATCTCCTCATATATATCATCTCATATATCATAGTACAATGAAGTCTACAAAAATCGGCTACCAAGAGCCATCCAAGATACAGTCCACAAAATAAATGATACAAATACATATATGCATGCAAAAATGCTCACTCACATGCCACTCTGGCCAGATGCTATCCTAACACCTCCCCCTGCTCCACCACTAGTGCCTGCACCACCTGATCCATCTCTCCGTGGAGGCCTCATCAAACCACCACTCCCTCCTACATCCCCTAATCTCTCCCTCCTCAAAGGACCCATCACTCCCCCACTGCTCTGCACCCTCTGTGATCGCTCTGATCTCGCCTACCGCATCGGCGAATAGCTAAGAGCTCGCTGACTCACTGACACCACCTGCTCATATAACCCCCGCCAGTACTCTATCTCAGCCTGAGCTTGCTGCATCTCCCTCATCACCTCCCCTGAAGGCCCCTGTGCTCCAATCCGCACTCTCTCCTGCAGCTCCGCCAATCTCTCCACTGTAGTATCTCTCTCCCGCAGCACCACCGTCAGCTTTGACTCCTGTGCAAATAGCTGCACATCCCTAGCTGCCACCTCTGCCTCCAAATCCTCTATCTGCGTCTGCAAGCGTACTATAATGTGGTCCCGCAGATCTCTAGTGGCTCCCTCCCCTATGTCCATAGCTGCCTCCCCTACACCTCCCTCTCTAGAAGTCCCCTCCCCTCTATCCATCGGGATCTCCCTCTCCATCCCCCTCCCACTTAGCTGCACTCCTCTTGGAATCAATGGTCCCTGTGAGATCTGTAGAGGTAGTCCACCTCTCCCTCTCCGCTGACTCCGCATTCCCAATCCTCCTCCACCTCCTCCACCTCCTCCATCTCCTCCTCCACCACCTCCTCCATCTCCTCCTCCACCTCCACCACCTCCTCCCTCTCCTCGCCCTCCTGCCCTCCCCCGTCTCCGTCCCCTCTCATCCTCAAATGCTGGGATCGGCTCTGCTGGGTCCGATATCTGTAGGATTGGGTGCGCCGCCCGATACTGCGTGTACTCATCTGTAACCCCTGCATCAACGACCCTCCGTTGTAGGTCCCATGGCCTTGCCTGCAGTGTCCGAAACTCTGCCAGTGCCTGATCATAAGGTAGCATTGGACCCCATGCATACCTCTCCCGAATCACCCGTGCATACTCTCCGGATCCACTAGGCAGTCCCTGCTGCCGTCCAAACTGCCTTATCACTCTCCCAGGCACCTATCTCTCCACATGATATGCAGTCCTCCCAATGAGGAATCGAGTCATGAACACATAAGGTAGTGCCTCTGCGTCATCCTCCCATGGCTCACACTCCAAGTATGGCTGCCATATCACTGCATCCAGATCATCCAGCGCCTGTCGCCACCACTCTAACTTCCCCAAGTGAGGCTGACTCATCATACCACTGTACATAAACATGTACGGCTGATCCATCACACGGAATCTCAGACTCACTGGTCGAGTCACTGGTAGGTGCTCCCACGCCCAAATATGTAGCAGCGTCATGCCCACTGCTAAGGAACCTCTCCCTCGGTACACTACCTCATGGAGCTCCTGATACATGTGCGCCAGCACGCACGACCCCCATGCAAATCGGGTCCCCTCGGTCATCATCATCTCGATAACCTGTCCCCATCACACCACCAACCCATGTGACCGCCTGTCTAGACACAACAGTCCTCCCACAATCCCTGACAAAACTGCTGGAAGAGGCTCATATAGTGTCGCTATATCCTCCTAGGCAATGGAGCCATCATCAATAAATACATCCTCATCAAATATCCTCTGTACTGCCACAGTCCCCCAAGATCTATCGTACGTGACCAGCTCTCCTCGGATCAGAATCCGTAGGATGTGCCACACATCCTCCAAGGTTACGGTCATCTCCCCCTGGGCCAAATGAAAGGTGCACATCTCGTTGTGACACCGCTCCTCCAGTGCTGTGATCAATCCATGATTCATACAAATCACGGGCATATGCATCACCTCATACAGACCCGTCGCTGCAATACAATCAATCTCTGCCTGGGTCAATCAGTCCCGCAACCCCTGTGTCGCAGGATGGTGCTTGCGTAACTGCAACATGTGCAGATCCTCCTACACATGGACATTCATCAATCACCATCAGTTGTTTTATTTTCAAACTTTCTTAAGTTTAAACCTAGACTATCATCAGATACTTTGATCAAGTATCTTCGGGTCTCAACAGGTAAGCAATCATGGCCACCTAGACTTCAACAGACATTTCTCCTAACGAATGACCTAAGTCTCATCAGGCTGCTATGGTTCAAAACAACTTCCACTTCACCTCGCCATCCATCAATCATTGGCATCAGGAGATTTTTTGCATCCAAACTGGGGCATCTTTTTATCTTAAGACAACAACGCTAGTATAAAAACAAAAGCGCTAGTTTTCAACAATAGCGCTACAACTATATCAATGGCGCTCAAACAGCTATACAAAAGCACTACAACTACAAACGCGCTAAAACAACTTCACAATAGCGCTCTTTTAACTCAATAGCGCTCAATTAACACAACAATAGCGCTACTTTAGCAATAGCGCTACAACTTACACACAATAGCACTAATGAATGCACAAGCGCTCAAACAAGGGGACAATAGCGCCATTGCGGCACAATAGCATTATTTTATGGAGCAAAAGTGCCAAAACAACAGTTCCAACGCTCTTGCTCTGACTTGACTTTGACTCAGCGAAAACCCTATCAAAAATGCACAAAAATTGAGTTTTTGAATTTGCGTACCGCTGGTCCGTAGTCATCTAGGCGCTGGAACTGTCAGACTCGCTCAAATCTGTGCTCGGTGATTGGAATCGGCATTGTGGCTCCTGCTCGCTCCTCCAAATGTCACTGTCAGAGCTCTCGTTTTCAACTGGTTGCGGTCACAAATGATCCTGTTTTCACCCCTTTCACCCCATTTATACCCTTTATGGTCACCGTAATTTCTCCCCGCTCACCGCCGTGGTCCCCGTGAACTTCGTGAGCCCCCCCATTTCTCCATGTTTCCCTCGTTTTCTTCTATTTTTCACCCGTATGGCTAACTTCTTCTCTTCTACCATCCTGCCAATTTTCGTTCTTTTTCGAGAGATTGCCCGATTTTTCAAAAATTTTCGGCCCATCTCTCGAGGGGGCATACCACCCATTAAATTTACATTTTATGGGGCATTTTCTTCACACCAATTTTTCTTTCTTTGAAACGACGCGATAAACCGCACTGTCTCAAAGAGGGGCAAATGTAGTCACACAAATCTGTCCAGCTTAATTAAATAAATATTCGCTATTTACTTGATTAAAAATCTACTAGCCATTAATTAATTAAATTAATATTTAATTAATTAATCTCCAAACATTCTCCTATTAATTAAATAAATTATTCAATTTATTTTAATTAATTCACTATACCAAATTCACAATCAATTAAATAAATAAAATCTATTTATATAATTAAATCCCCTTTTCTTCTTTTAAATAAATTAAATATAACATTTATTTAAATCATTATCCCCCCCCACTCGCATTTTCCTACAAATGCAACTTGCACACATTTATTGAAATAAATGAATTTTTATTTTAAATAAAATCCTATTTTCCCTCACCCACCAAATCCACTTGCAAAATCTAATCCCCTTCTAGATTCTTCTAACCCCTTCCTAATTAGCCTAATCCATCCCCTAATTATTGTCACATTCCTAAGCAAAATGGAGTCACTTCTCAAAGACTCCAAAGTCTTTGAAAAGCATTTAATGCTTTGTGTGTTCAACAAAATAACCCTCAAAGTCTTCAAAGACCACTAAAGGCTCTTACATGACCATTTATGGCTCTTACATAACCATTTATGGTTATTTCAAACTTGTCTCCCCAAACATTTATTGCCTTGACCATATTTATCCATTTCACATTTGCACAAGAGTTTATCCATTGGATAAAAGCTTTATTCTTTGAATAAAGAGTTTATTCACTCAACCAACCTTGACTCTAACTCCCACAGTCATATCAGGCATTTAATGCTTATTCCCTCTCCTCTCAACCTATCTCACACTGACACTTGTCATCCTAGGATTGGGTTGAAAGCCCTCACATGGATTTGAAATCATTCAATCCTGACCCTTGTTGAGATTGCTCAATCTCAACCATCCATTGCTCCATTTTTCCTATAAATAGAGCCCATTTCTTCATAATCCAGATCTTGAAAACTTGTATGCATCTAAGCTATAGACATTTTAGAGAGCATTCTTAGCATAATCATCTAATATCTTATTATTTTGGTTAAAATATATCAGTTTAGCATCAATAGCATAGCATTAGCTTTTTATTTCACATTCAAAGCTCAATACTACAATCTCAATCCTCCATAAGCATCCATAGTGCAAAAAGCTACTGAGAGCTACACTATTTTGGAACTTGGAGAGGAGGGGAACAAGGGAGAAAGGAACCAAAACCATGCTAAGAGGCATTTGGAGATGCCTAATTATCTTTGCTTCTTTAGTTAGATATATTAGCATGTTTTTAGTCTCTCTCTTGGTATGCCTTTTCAGATTAGTTTTTGATTGACTAACGCTAACAATCTAACGGTTTTGTGTCTTTTTGTGTTGTTGATCATTTACTAACCTTGTGCCATTTAGGAGGGCATTAATTACTTCAGAAAATCATCCATAAAACTTGACAAATTTGCAACAAAAATTCAAAATTCACAAAAACCAAACCAAAGAAAAAAATTCAGGGCAGTTTAGCGCATAAGAGCAACTTCTTAGCGCATGGAGTACTTTTGTTAGCGCATCCAAACCGCTAGTTAGCGCGTTGGTTCAAAATAGTAGCGTTTCATCTTAAGGCAAAACAGTGTAAAATCCTTTAGCGCATCAAAAAAATAGTCTAGCGTGTGGAAGCAACAGCTTAGTGCGTGGCATCCAAACATTAGCGCATAAAGTCCAACAGTTAGCGCGTCACAGACCCAGGATAGTGCATAGCTTTTCCAACAGCTAGAAAAATAATTTTAACAGTCCAAAAACTTTAGCACGTGTCTGGGGGTAGCCTAGCGCGTGTGGTTATTATTTTAGCGCATAGAGGAATTTCGGTAGCGCATATAGACTCTGTTCTAGCACGTGATCCAAAACAGAAAAACAGAGGGCAAAACCAAGAAATTTTTTGAAATTTTCAAAAATATTTTTAGAAGCATTTTTCATCAACATCATTTTTTCATCAAACCAGAGTGACAAAAACAAACCACTAAAACTATTTCTTGAGCAAAATTTGTGTCAAAACGAACGTTGTCAGAATCCTAAACGAATCGCGCGATAAAGGATGTCTCTCCTATCATAATCTATAAATCTCATCATCAGTATCAACAAAATCCTTTACCATCTTACGGATTTTTATCTCAAAACACTTGTTTAAAATTTTCAAATTGTCAAATCAAGTTTCCAGATCGGGAGGCTTTAATCCATATCATTTGACACACTTTGTTGTGAAGGGACATCTAAACCTTCACTTGGATAGAGTAAGATTTGAAATTTTCAAAAACAAGAATCAACTAAATCCAAACAAATCAAAAGAAACCATTGATCACTCATGCATGACTAATCCCCTTATTCTGAGAAGAACGAACCTCTATCGTAACATCACGTTGAAGAAACAACAACCTAGTTTTTCCAAATTCATCAAGAGAAATAAGTTTTTATACATCAATCGTCAACTATTCAAATCTCATCGGGTATTCCTTCATCACGTCAAACTATATATCCAAAAAAAATCCAGCGAATTTGACAAAGAACCTTTGAAGACAAGAGCATACTGTCAGAAATCTGCTTTTAATCAAACCATAAACCACAGCGAAAAAATTAATCCAGCATTCTTGCCCGACGATTGTATCACCTATAACACATCTCGACTAGAACCACCCACCCCCGAACAACATATCAATGAGGCTTTTGTCCCTTTCATCACTGAGAGTTTCTACTAAAATGCCTTTTACTCACTCTCAAAGAGACAAACAAAGTGAGGCACATGCTGAGTCTAGTATGAATCGAAGATTATCAAATCCTTTTGAAGTTCCACCCATAGAAGAACCTGAAATTACTGAAGCACTTCTTCGAGAATGTCAAGAAAACCCTTCATTCCAAAAACTTGTAGAAAAGCTCATGGAAAATGACAAAGAAAAATATCTGCTCATGCTTACAAGTAAAGGTGTTAAACTTCCCAAAGATTTAGACCCAAACATCTTTAAAACTGGATCTCGACAATATGCATATCAAGAACAACAAAGAGAAGAAGAAACCCATAACTTTGAACAACATATACCTGAGCAACACATTCCCGAACAATGCATACTAGAAATGCATATACCTGAGCTAGAAACACCAGAGCAAAATATCCCATTTACCACACCTTTTCAGCTAAGAACCAATACAAGGCAAGAACTTTTCCCTCGACAAGACAATATACCTTTGGCAGCCCTTACTCAACAAATGCAAATGTTGCAAAGGCAAATACAGGATATGCAACAAGGGACAATAGTGCGGTACTCTTTAAATGAAATCTGTCCTTACCCATTTGACAGAAGATTGAACATGATGCCTTTTCCTCCAAACTCAGACGTTCCCAAATTTGATAAATATGATGGCAAAAGTGATCCCCGAGATCATGTTCGAGAGTTTTGCATACTGAGCCTTGAATTTGCTCATAATGACACCTATTTAATGAGGTTATTTTCCATAAGCTTGGGAGGGCAAACCATGGAATGGTTATCCAAAATTTTGCCACCTGTTAGATCATTTGATGAATTGGTTAACAAATTCATAACCCACTATTCCTACAACATCCAACATGCCATAACCATGCTAGATGTTTGCAACACCAAACAAAAGAACAACGAAACATTCATGGTGTTCCTTCAACACTGGCGACGCATGGTATCACGATATCCTCGAGATATTCTCGAAAAGGAGAAAATGGAAATCTTCATCGATAACTTGAATGGCGAAATGAGTTACAGACTAAAACTTCAATGCATACCATCTTTCACTAAATTGATTGAAAATGGCATTCAAGTAGAAGAAGCATGTGTCAAAAAGGGAACACTCAAATTCTACAAGGAAGGAACAAACTCATCAAACTACAATAATCAGAACAACACCAACCTTGACAAATCTCGATTTTGGACTCGAAACAAAAACAAAGGCAACAATGAATCATATGATACCAAATCTAAGCAACCAGTGCTTGCATTATCTAGAAATCCTCAAAATACAAAAAATCTTAAAAATGCTAATACAAATGCTAACACATATACCCCAAACACTGATCAAGGACAACTGAACACAAACAACACCAATGATGCTCAAAGCAAAAACATGAATCCGGGACCTAACAACAATTCACGCAACAACACGAACAATTTCCAAAAGTGTATCTTCACACCATTAGGACAATCATTAGAATCCACATTCAGAGAACTTTTGACAAACAAGATTCTTTCTTTGCCTCCAATCAGCAACTATGAACCCCCAATCAAACCACCTTGGTGGAATGATTCACACTATTGTGATTTCCATCGCAACAAGGGTCATAGAACAAATGAGTGCATGAGATTGAAACACATAGTACAGGACATGATTGATCGAGGTGACTTAATGGTGGATGGTCTCAAAACAAATGGTGATCACGAAGCCTTAAAAAATCCTCTCCCAAATTACAACAAAGATGGAGCATCAACTTCAGATGATACACGCGGAGCTCATATCAATCACATCTACAACAACATGATCAACCACATATCAGCTGAAGATCATCAAGTCAATGTCATCACCATTCGAGATCGGCATGATCATGAATCTGTCAATGTAACAACCCGAACTCAAAAATATGTCTTGAAGGGACATACTGCACATACAACTACCACACCAAAAATCCAATATGACTTGGTTAGCCAACTACGCAAGACTCTAGCTCAGATATCTATCCTGGAATTATTGAAACTATCACCAAAGCACAAAGACATATTGGAGCAAGCGCTATTGGAAACAAATGTACCTCAAAATCTCGATACAGACAGATTTCAAGCCATGGTTGCCCATATGACAGGACCTCATAACCTCACCTTCTCAGAGCATTACAATACTTCCTTGAGTCATCTACATAATACTCCTCTCCATGTTGAAGTCATTGTTTGCAAACACAGAGTAAAAAGAGTCTTAATAGATGGAGGAGCCGGACTTAATATATGTACTTTAAAGCTTATCCGTGCATTAGGCTTCTCAGAATAATCTATTGATCCTTGCAAGAAGATTACCATAAAAGCATATGATGATGAGGAAAGGTCCTCTAGAGGAACAGTGATATTACCTATCCAAGTAGGACCAGTACAAAAGGATACTATATGTCAAGTCTTAGACATAGATCTAACCTACAATATCTTGTTAGGACGCCCTTGGATACATGAAATGCAAGCAATACCTTCTACGTATCACCAGTGTGTCAAGTTTCCTTATGATGGACAAGAAATCTCCATATCAGCTAATCATAATCCATTTCAACATTGCAATGCAATGGGGGCAGCCCAAGATAGTTTGGTTCCTCATAATAGAGAAAAGTAGCGATCCTTGACATCAGATCTACAAACAGCAAAACCCAACTCCTTATGGGGAGACTTCAAGCAAAAGATGCAAATCAAAGACCAGGGCATGGGAGAATACTCTTTGGAGCCTTTATGTTTAGCCAAGTTGCCAACATCACCTAGATCGCATGGTTTGCCTACTACATCAACACATCTGGCCACTCAGCCCATCACTAAATTTGATGGTACCTTCATCCAATTAGGTACTCTAGCACATGAATCAGAAGACAAGAATGTTCTTAGCTAGTTATACAAAGATGAGGAAGAAGATCATAGAGCAGCCGCTCTGGACATTGTTCTACCAACACACCTATATGGAAAAGGCTACTTAATCATGAAGCAAATGGGATATGACGGTAAAGGACCTATTGGGAAATGCAAAGGAGTCACTGAACCTATAGATCTTCCTTCACAACCTAGTAGAAACAAAGAAGGATTGGGTTCTAAACTCACATTCCTATTGAAACAGCCACCACACACAACTACAAAACCTCAATGGAAGGTAAAGAAGAAGTACAAAGAAGAATCCTGGTAGGAAGCACTCTTTGAATCAGCAGAAACAATCCGCAAGGCACGGGAACGTCAAGATCAGAAGTTGCATTAGGGAAAGCTTCTAAGTCATAAGAAGTCCCTATCTGCAACAGTAGCTCATATTCAAACACCAATGTCTCAAGAACAAATCATGTCATCTCCAGATACCGTTATTCCTCCCTAAGGAAGTATAGTCTATGAACAAATCCAGAAAGTAGAAGACGGATCTGATACAGAATCAACAAAAACCATCAAAATGGTATCCATCATCAAAGATTTGTTTTCACCATACAACTTACCTGTTTACAGCATAGATAGAATCTGGGATGATGCCTATGAGACAGATTCCAATGAATATGAATGGGGTACTTGCTCCAATGCTACTACAAATATCCTGGACGATACTGATTCTATATCCCTTTCTCAAGAAGAACATAACGCAGAAGATAGACCTCTTGAATTTGGCCCGCAAAATATCTATGATGCCATGGAAAATGAACAGAAACATTATGAGCAAGTATACGTAGAGGATAATACCATCGAAGACCTTGACGAAATCCTAGACTTCTTTAAAACCAAGAACAATCACGATGAAAACTCTGTCCTAACACTCACAGTAGTCGAACTTGATCCACCCAATGATTCCTTACCGCTTGTCTTTCCTGACCTCATCGACTGGGATGAACCTGAAACACATGATATACCAATTTTCCCAGATGATGAATCTATTATCCATTACCTATGTACAGTAAATCTGGAAACAGACTCTACCAGTGAACAAAATAACGATGTCTACAAACCAGGGAGTGCCAAGTCTCTCAGTTGCAAAAATGAACTAAGTAAAGGATCTGATGCTGAAAACTAGTCAATGGCAGCTCTAGATCACAAAAAAGTAAAAATAAAAGACGCATCTAAGGATGAAAAACTTTCCAAGGCACCTAATGATGGGAGACTTGACACTCTTCCTGAACATTTTCATGAGCGATCACCCATTTTGATTGAGCCCACTCAATCAATCAACATTGGTACCACAGAAGCAGCTAGAAACATACACCTTGCAGAATCTCTGACAGAGGAAGAAAGATCAACATTCATCATCTTCTTTAAAGGACAGCAAATCAACTTTGCTTGGTCATATGCTGATATGCCCGGAGTAGATCCACACTTAATCATGCATCACTTGTCCATTTCTACAGGAGTTAAGCCAGTCAAGCAAAAGCTACGAAAGATGAATCCACAAGTGGCACTCATGGTCAAAACTGAACTAAAGAAACTATTAGATGTCGGATTCATCTGACCCATTGACTATGCAGAATGGATTTCCAACATCGTTCCAGTATCAAAACCAGATGGTAGTATCAGAATATGCACTGACTTCAGAGACGTCAACAAAGCTTGTCCAAAATATGACTTTGCTCTGCCCAGTATCGACATCATTGTAGATCTCACAGCAGGCCATGTAATGCTCTCACTAATGGACGGTTTCTCAGGCTATAATCAAATCAAAATAGCTCCTAAAGATCAAGATAAAACAACATTCACCTGTCCTTGGGGAACATACTGTTGGAATGTTATGCCTTTTGGCTTAAAGAATGCAGGGGCCACTTATCAAAGAGCAATGACAACAATCTTCCATGACATGATGCACACATTTATGGAAGACTATATGGATGATTTACTAGCTAAATCCTTCACCAGATCAGAACATCTCAGCATCCTAACAAAGATCTTTGATCAATTGGAAAAATTCTAGGTCAGGCTCAAGCCTAAAAAGTGTGTCTTTGGGGTTACATCAGGCAAGTTGCTAGGCTACATAGTCTCAGCAAAAGGTATTGAAGTAGATCCAGCAAAGGTACAAGCCATTATGGACATGCCACCACCATAGAATATCAGTCAACTAAGATCTCTACAAGGATGACTTCAATCAATTAGACGATTCATCGCTCAGCTAGCACATAAAAATCTACCATTTAACCATTTACTACACAAAAATATACCATTCAAATGGGAGGCCAAGTGTGCGGAATCTTTTTACCAAATCAAACAGTACCTGATGAATCCACTAGTTCTAGTACCACCAGTCGCAGGAAAGCCACTTATCCTATATATCTCAACAACAGATATATCACTGGGGGCACTATTGGCACAAGAAGATCAACAAGGAAAGGAACGAGCCATATATTACATCAGTCGGACATTGACTGGTTATGAACTCAACTATACATTCATTGAAAAGGCTTGCCTAACAGTGGTCTTCGCATCTCAGAAGTTTTGACATTATATGCTAGCACATACCATTAAGCTAGTAGCAAAAATTGATCCTCTCAAATATCTACTTAGCAAGGCAACTCTTACAGGCCGATTGGCTAAATGGGTCATGATTCTCAGTGAATTTGACATCTAATACATAGAAAGATGAGCCATCAAGGGACAAGCAATTGCAGATCAGTTGGCTGAAGCACCACTCCCTGATAAACACACCATGGAGATTGAATTTCTAGACAGGGATGTTCTTTCTCTTTCTACCAAACAATGGACCCTATACTTTAACGGATCCTATATGCAACACGGTTCAGGTGCTGGCATTTTGTTCATCACTCCTGAAGGACACACTATACCAAGATCATATAGGCTTATGTTTCCCTGCACCAATAATGTGGCTGAATATGAGGCATTGGTTATAGGCATCAAAATGGCCATAGAATGGAAAATCACAGAGTTAAAGGTCTATGGGGACTCACAACTGGTTGTCCATCAAATCAACAACAACTATCAGACAAAGGATGACAAGCTACTACCCTACAAATGAATGGTGGATGACTTCAAATAGTATTTTGTGCACATCACCTTTGAGCAAATACCAAGGTTGAACAACAAAGCAGCCGATGCAATGGCTACAATCGCTTCATTACTACAAATTCCAGAGCAACAGAGTCATTACGAGTTCCTGGTAGAGAAACTGTTCTCCCCCGCCTATGATCACTCTGAATCCCAGGTTATCTATGCCTTGACTGGTTCAGATTCTCCATTATATGGACCAATATATGACTACCTCAAGCATAATATCTTACCAATTGACCAATCCCGTAACCAAAAACGTAACTTTATCCCACAAGCTGCCCGTTACACCCTTACCGCTGATACTTTGTATCATCGAGGTCTAGATGGTACTCTTCTTCGTTGCCTTGATCGTAATGATTCCGATTTTGCTTTACATGAGCTTCACGAAGGTATTTGTGGCACACATTCAAGTGGTACTACTCTTGCTAAAAAGCTTCTAAGGATGGGATACTACTGGCCTACAATGGAGAAAGACTCCTATCACTTCGCTAAGAAATGTCCTAAATGCCAGATCCATGGTAATCTGATACATGCACCAGCCCAGGAACTACAACCATTTACAACATCTTGGCCTTTTTGTTAGTGGGGCCTAGACCTGGTTGGAAAAATTCATCCTTCATCATCAAATGGACACGAGTTCATTATAACAGCAACAAAATATTTTACCAAATGGATCGAAGCAGTTCCCATGACCACAGTGACTGGGAAACAAATTGCCTCTTTTATCCTAAATTATCTGATCTGCAGATATGGTATTCCAAGTTCAATCATCACAGATAATGGATGGCCCTTCAAGAATCAAGATGTCCAAGAACTATGTGAAAAATTCAAAATCCAACATAGGTTCTCTACACCATACTACCCGCAGGGAAATGGTCAAGCGGAAGCATCTAACAAGACAATACTGAAAATCCTGAAGAAAACAGTGAATGATGCAGGCAAAGATTGGCACATACAACTCAATCCAGCACTTTGGGCATACAGAACCAGCATCTGCACACCTACAGGAGCAACACCGTACTCATTGGTATATGGATCAGAAGCCATTTTACCCCTGGAGGTAGAAATCCCATCTCTCAGAGTCTCTTTGAAAGGTTTAATCCCAGATGAAGAGTATCGAGTTAACCGACTGCAAGAACTTGAACTATTAGATGAAAGACGCCAACATGCTTATACTCATCTCAAAGCATATCAACAACGCATGTGCAGGAGCTAAAATCACAAGGTCATTCCCCACAACTTTAAGGTTGGTGACCTAGTCCTCAAAGAAAATCCAAGAAATCAGCAAGATCGAGAAAAGAAAGGGAAATTTGAACCTAACTGGTTGGGTCCCTATGTTATCATATCAGTCTATGGATCAGGTGCCTATCAGCTAACAAATTCTGAAGGAGATGTGCTCGACGAACCAACTAACAACATCCATCTAAAGAGGTACTACACTTAAGTGGCCTAGTGCACGGAAAAAGCCAAAATAAGAAAAAAAAAAAAAAAAAATCAAAAAATCCAGAAAAAGAAAAAGCATAAAGTACAAATAAAAAAAATGGTGAAGACTTGGTAAACAGGAACTCTTGTGAAAGAATGGCTCCTCCATCTATGTCAATACCATTTTATCCATACAAACACTATCGGCCATCGCCCCACACTTAGCAAATATCCATTCAGGACATACTTAGCATAGTCACTATCCTGATTTGTCTATATATATCCTCTTACCACTAATCTACCATGGCTTGGAAATCACTATACATATTCACATCAAGAGGTACACTCAGCTAGGGGCATTCCAATCGTCTAAAATTGATAAACATTCAAGACATCAAGACTATTTGCCAAACTCCAGAGCATGACATCCAACAACCAAAACTACGCTTCATCGCAACACAAAACAATTCACAAAAATACCAAGGATGGATGATTCTCTGAAGTACTAAATGTTGCATTCTTGCATAAAAATCTTGACTATTTTTGCATTTTGAACTTTTTCAAAATTGGATTTTCTTTCTTATCTCACAAAACGCTTCAAAGCTAGAGATCAAGGGGAACTTCCAATATTTTCTTAGTCTTCTGTCTGGGAGGCAATCACTTGTACTGTGTGAATACATGCCTCAAGATGTGATACGTCGAATATCACTGAAGGCCTGATTCCACTTCACACATACAAATGATTTAATCTTGTATGTTTACGCAATACGCACTCAAGTCGTCCTGGTTCAATTATACCTTGACGCTTATGCTATCTTGCAAAATAAAAAATTATGTAAATTTTTCTCAGGTCATTATGGTTCAATTATACCATTATGCTTGTATAAATTTTCAACATATCCTACACAAATCAATGCTCAATGATGATATCTCCAAAGAAAGAAAATGAATGGCTATATCAGATGGCAAATACAGAATGAGGGATGCTCCAAAACCATTAGTTGCATATCATTTTACAATCATTGCATATCATTTAAACATGTTTTCATATCATTTTAACATCATTGCATATCATTTAACATGTTTGCATATCATTTTAACATCATTGCATATCATTTTACATTTAGTTGCAAATCAAATCATCTATGTCATTTTAAAATACATCACACCGCATATCCAATCATACATCTCATTTTCAAGATACATCTCACAGCATATAAAAACATACATCCTGCATCATATATTATATCATCTATTTAAAGCATTGCATCACATAAACAAAATAACCCAAATAAATGCATCCATATAAACACCCCACATGATCAACAAAAATGGTGCCATAGATATATATATATCTCAAAAATGATCCAAATGTACAAAATGTGTCAAACACTGTGTCCAGTACAAAGAATACAATACTAAAAAATACAACAGAGACCATGTCTCTCAAGTATGACTATCCCCTGACGGAGATGGTCTCACTCCAGATGCACCCACCCCTGGATCCCCAGGAGGGTCTTGTCTCGGTGGCCCCGTGAGACCTCGGCTCTCAGATCGTGACCCAGTATCTCGAGATCGACTAGATCTTGACTGTGCAAAACTCTGTACTTGGCGATCCCTGGGTACTATAGCCTCATAGTGCCGCCGATAATACTCTGCCTCCTGGGATCTCAACGCTAGCTCTCTCAGGGTGTCTCTCATCGGACCACTCGTCGCTGCTCTCTGCATACTCGACACCACCTCCTTCGCTCGTCCCCTCCGCTCTATCTCGGTATCTCGCTCAGTGGTCAACTAAGAAATCTGCCACTGATAGGTCAAAATCTGTGCTTGCAGCTGCTGAACAGTCACCTGTAGGGTACGGATCTAAGCATCCTCAATGTGACCCGGGATCTGAACCCGTAGTGGTACTTGTGCTGCAGGAACCCCTCCCACTTGACCTGTCCTTGGTGCTGGAGGTGGGAGTACATCCATCCTCCTCCTCTGCGCTAGTCGCATAGCCTCCTCTGTACCACCCACTGCAGCTAACACCTCCCCCACTCTCCCCTCTCCACCGGCTCCGATAGCCAATCCACCTCTCCCCCTATCTATCCTCACCTATCTCACAGCTCTATCCACACCTCTATCCCCTCTCCTCCCTCTATCTCCCCACCTCCCTCTGGCTGCTCTCCCTCGTCCTCGTCCTCCATCCTCCCCATCATCTCCGTCGTCTCCGTCGTCTCCCTCCTCCTCATCCGAATCAAAGGCTGGCCTCATCTCCTCAGGATCAGATATCCTGGCCACTGCCCGCGCAGCAAAACATCGAACAAACTCATTCGTCATGCCCGCATCCTGAATCTCTAGGGCATAATCCCATATCTGCCCTGCTAACCCCACAAACTCCTCCACCGCCACTGCACTATCAATGGTCGGCCCCCAATCAACCACATCCTGCCGCCGCTGTGCATATAGACACGCTCCCTGTGGAATACCCTGCTGGTGCCCGAACTGCCTCAAAACTTAGGTAACCACAAATCTCTCAATCATGAACGGGGTCCTCCCGATCAAGTACCTAGTCATGATTACAAAGGGCATCTCCAGCCCATCCTCAGCCCACACCTCACATCCTGTATACGGTCGCCATGTGACCGTATCAATGTCATCAAGTACCCTCCTCCAGTGCTCTAGTTTGCCCAGCTTGCGTTGGACAACTAGACCCCTGTATCCATAGGCATATGCTGCTCCTACGGGCCTATCCCTGTTTGCCAGTGGCCTCACTGCTGGAATGTGCTCCCAGCACTATACCTGTAATAAAGTCACGCCAGCTGACAAACTGTCGTAACCGAGGTATACTACCTCATGTAGACCCCTGTATAAATGGGCCAGCATAGCTGACCCCCATGAAAACCTCCGTCCCTGTGTAACCATCTCCTCCAACACCAGCCCCCATCCCACCGAGAATCCCTTTGACCTGTGATCAGGACAAAGGAATCCACCAATGAATCCTGCTAGTACGGATGGCAGCGGTGCATAATCTAGGCCCAAAAAATCCTACCATGGAATCTCATAGTCCCAGACTGTATCATCCTGGAAAATGCGGCGCAGTGCCTCGGTCCCACCCTCCTCCGACTGCTCATATGGTAGTAGTGCTCCTACTACAGGGATGCGCGGAATCCGATAACAGTCCTCTGGTGTGACTACCATCTCTCCAGTGGCAAAATGGAAGGTGTTCGTATCACTGTTCCACCTCTCTGCAAGTGCTATCAATAGCCCCCGGTTCACAATGAACCGAGGCATATCTAAGAGGGAAGTCAACCCACATCTCTCGATAATATCGAGATCAGCCTACGACAACCGCGGTATCAATGTCCACGGTCTGGGAAATCTCTCCCGTAACTGCACCACACCCAATCGCTCTTGTCAACAAGCAAAACAAATCCAATATCAGTTTCCACATCAAAACAAAGATATCAAAATCAAACTTACATCAACAACATGAAACAATTTACTCATCTACATCAAGTTCAAAATCCTATCATTTCATATCAACTTGTAAAACAACTCAAGTTTTCAAAAACCATATCAAAACTTGTAACACAACTCAAGTCTCCACAAATCACATAAACTTGTAAAACAACTCAAGTTTCCCACCAATATCAGCTTGTAAAACAACTCAAGTTTCCAACCCATATCAGCTTGTAACACAAATCAGGCTTCACACATTGAACTTGAAACATAACATGCAAATAAATCATATTTTGATCAACACAACACATTGATATCTATACATCACTTGGAATATCGCAAATCAAAACAAGTTATACCGGTGCTCATATTGGAAAAATCCATAAAATCATGACAGATAGGCACGACAAATTTACAAATCAGCTCATCTGGCAAAAATTTTTCAGATGCGCTAAAACAAACTCCCGCTGCGCTAAAACTTTCCCACGTGCTAGGTTGTTTTTCCTATGCGCCAATCTATTTACCCTATGCACTAGATTCACTCTACGCACTAAATCTTTCCCCCCATGCGCCACCTAACCTACCCTATGCGCTAGAATGACTCTACGCGCTAATCTACACCTCCTAGGCGCTACTCGTTTGACTCTATGCGCTAGGTTAATCCTATGCGCTAAACCCCCTTACCTATGTGAACCCCTGTGACCCCTATGCGCTAGGTCTACCCTACGTGCTAACTTGTTGACCTGATGTGCTACCCGACGGTTGCCATGCGCTATTCTACACATATGCGTTAACCTATATTTCCTATGCGCTATCCTATCTATTTCGGACGCGACCCCTAATATTTGACTAGATGCACTACTTTAAATTTCGTATGCGCTAATTTATGCCCTAGACGCGCTAAACCATTAAACCCGAACTTTGAAAATAAAAAAATGACTAAAAACGACAAAATGAAAAGTCAAAAGAGGGTCAAAAATGTTGACTTACTGGTGGTCCATGCGCTGCAGGTCTCCGGTACCTCCGAACGCGCTCGAAATGGTGTCTATGATATGGAATAGGCATTTTCTCTGCAAACCAAATTCTCTTTCTCCAAAGTCAACAAAGCACAAATGAATCTAATTCAAGCCCTTTTCCCCTTTTATAGGAGGAAAATGAAATTAGGGTTAGCCGAATGGACCTGTAATATGGTCGCGGTCTCCCCTATACCATAACATTTGTAACTTATCGGGAGATGAATCAATTTGCACACATTTCACATACCCAAAATCATACACATCATACGCAACTCATCAAATTCAATCAATTTTTTTTTTAAAATATTGATTCATCTCCCGAGGGGGCATCACCATCAACTATCAAATCTGGGGCATCACACATCAAATCAAATCTGGGGCACAACTTGTAAATCGAAAAAATGACACAAAAATTGCATTTGATCATAAATCACAAAAACACATCATTTTCTTTGAAATAACATGTGCACACACGCCACTTCAAAGAGGGGCAAAATGTAGACATATAAAAATGACCATATTCCTAAATGAATATTTTATGTTCATTTCTCTATTTAATTAAATCCAATTTAATTAAATTACCTGCATTCCTCTATTTAATTAAGTAAATTACTCAATTTATTTAAATTAAATTCACTATACCCATTTAATGAATAAATCATTCTATTCAATTAAATCCCCCCTATCCACTTTTAATTAAATTCAAATTTAATTAAATAGTTATCCTAAAATTGAATAAATCTAATTTATTTAATTTCCCCAAATTGCAACCAAATTGAATTAAATTACTTTATTTCAATTAAATCCTATTATCCCTCCATCCACTTGCTAAATCCCAAACCCTTTTCTAATCCCTTCTAGAATCTTCTAATCGCTTCTAATTAACCTAACCCCTCCTCTAAACTTTGTCACATCCCTAAGCAAAGGGAAGTCACTTTTTAATTCCTCAAAGTCTTTGATAACCATTAAAGGCTTCCAACCTTCAACCACTTAATTCCTCAAAGTCTTTGATAACCATTAAAGGCTTTCAACCTTCAACCACTTAATCCCCCAAAGTCTCCAATAACCATTAATGGTTAACTCAAACCCTCTTACATGGTTAAAACATTTGTTTTGACTCAACCTTCATCCAACCCAAGGGTCTCATCAGGCCTTTAATGCTTTGACCATGATTACCTCTTAATCATTTGCACAAAGGTTTATCCTTGGATTAACTCTTAATCCAGTGGGTAATCCTAACTTAAGCTTGACCCTTACCCTCTAGATAACCATGAGGTCTTCTCAGGCATTTAATGTCTCCAACCCCTTCTCTCAACCCAATCCTATGTTGACACTTGTCACCATTTCATTGGTGCAAATTGCAAACATGGATCCCCAACTTTCAAACTCATCCCTTGATTAACTCTTTCAATCTTGACCATCCATTGCCCTATTTTTTCTATAAATAGAGCTGTCATTCCTCCATTTTCATAGAGAATCCTCCAAATTTGTAATATCATACTTATGCTCAAATACATTCAAGCTTTCATATCTCATTTTATGCTCATCATTTAGCCTCTCTTTTAAATAAGGAATTAGTCTAAATATGCATGTTTAGAATAATTTCTTTATCATTTAGCTCAATCATAGACTAATATATCATGTTAGGATAGTACTCATGCTAATCTTGTCATCTTATCATTTAGTTTATTGCATTTCTAGAATCATGCATAGCTTAGGATGCATTTCATTCTAAAAATCTATCAAAAGCATCCCTCTTTCTTGCATTTTCCATCCCTAAACCATTTTGCTCAGTAATCTGAGAGCAAAAACATTGGTTTGAGGGACATTGTAAGATAGAGAACCATTGGACCTACCTTGGGAAGCTGAGTAATACCTCATTACTCCATAGCTTGCACCAAGAAGTCTTGTGTGTGTGTGTGGACAAGTCTTTTACAATATTTTCACATATTGAGTTCTATCGACCCAATTTTCCCGCATACAATGTTATCACCAAGGAAGGAAGGAAGTTCCAAATGGATCCTTTGGTTGTTTAGGGAGAAGAAAGACATGCAGGATCAAGTGTTATGTTTCTTAGTGGGAATGATTTCTTAAAAGAGTTGAAGCATGAGGGGGATGAAGGATATGCCATCATAGTGAAACCAAAAGAAGAGGCAAAGTCTGAACCTAAACCGATAGTACCTCAAGAAGTGAAGACCTTGTTGGACCGATATAAGTACATTGTTGTCAATGAAATACCAGATGCTTTACCCCCATACAAAGATCTGAACTATCAAATATACCTCATACCCGGATCTACCTTGCCAAACAAATCTTCTTACAAAATGACACCAACTCAAAATGAAGAAATAGAAAGACAAGTGCAAGAATTGCTAGATAAGGGGTTGATAAAGAAGAGTCTAAGCCCATGTACAGTGCCTACTGTCTTGGTACTTAAGAAATATGGCAAATAGATAATGTGCACCAACTCAAGAGCCATAAAAAAGATTACCATCAGATACTGGTTTCCAATGCCAAGAATTGAGGACCTAATGGACTACCTAGGAGGGGCTTCTTACTTTTCAAAGGTGGATTGGAAATCAGGCTATCATCAAATAAGGATTAGACCTGGAGATGAGTGGAAAACAACCTTTAAGAGTAATGAGGGGCTCTACGATTGGTTGGTGATGCCCTTTGGGCTAAAAAATGCATCTAGCACCTTCATGAGACTCATGAATGAAGTGCTTGCAGAATTTATTGGTAAATTTGTGATTGTTTATCTTGATGACATTTTGATTTTTAGCAGGTTAAGGAGGAGCATATCCGACATTTGGAACATGTCTTGAGGAAGTTACATCAAGTAAAGTTGATGATCAACTTGGATAAGTGGGAGTTCTTTAAAACTAAACTATTATATCTTGGTTTTGTAGTTTCTCAAGGTTGTTTGAAAATGGATCCAACAAAGGTAGATGAAATAGTCATTTGGCCTACTCCTAAATCAGTAGGAGATGTGAGAAGTTTTCATGGGTTAGCTTCATTCTATAGGAATTTTATTAGAGGGTTTAGTTATGAATGTGCACCCATATTGAAAACCATCAAAGGAGGAATAAAATGTCAGTTTAAGTGGACTAGTGTAGCAGATAAGGGGTTTGAATTGTTGAAACAAAAAGTGGCAGAATTATCTTATCTTAGGCTCCCTGATTTCAATCAGGTTTTTACTGTGGAGTGTGATGCTAGCAAGTTGGCAATAGGGGTAGTTTATAGCCAAGAAGGTCATCTGATAACATTTTTCTTTGAAAAATTCAATGAGGCAAAACAAAAGTATTCTACCTCTAACCTAGAGTTGTATGCCATGGTACAAGCCCTTAAAAAATGGCGGCATTATCTACTTCCTAAAGAATTCATAGTTTATACTGACAACCATGCACTTATCTTCTTGAATGGACATGAGAAGTTGCATCAAAGACACATCAAATGGGTTGAGCACTTGCAGGCCTACACCTTTTCCATCAAACACAAGAAAGGAGTCACCAATAAGGTAGCATATGCCTTAAGTAGAAGAGTTCTTACCATTCAAGAAGTGCAACTTCAAAGTGTGGGGTTAAATAAACTCAAAGACCTATACTAAGGTGACAAGGATTTTGGTGAAGCATATGATGTTTGCACAAAGTTTACTAATGTTTGTCATGTTGCATATTCTGATTTCATGTTGTAGGAAGGCCTTTTGTTTAAGATACCACAATGCTCTATGAGAGACAATATCATCAAGGAGAAGCACCAAGAAAACTTAGGAGGACATTTTGGTCCTGACAAGACCTTAGAGCGGATTGGAAGGTTTTTTCATTGGCCTAAACTTCAATCAGATGTTAGGAGATTTGTGGAGCAATGTACCATATGTCAGAGAGATAAGGAAACCTCCAACAATGAAAGATTATATTAGCCATTGGCCATACCAACTAGATCATGAGAATGTTTGAGCATGGAATTTGTTCTTGGCTTGCCTAGGACACCAAGAGGGTATGCCAGTGTTTTTGTCATTATGGACATATTCAGTAAGATGGCACACTTTGTGCCTTGCAAATGCACTAATGATGCCTTCTACATAGTAGGGCTATTCTTCAAGGAAGTTGTGAGGATTCATGGCCTACCAGTGAGCATTGTGAGTGATAGAGACACTAAATATGTAAGTCCCTTTTGGTGAACCTTACGGAAGAAACTAGGCACAAAACTTTCTTTTTCATCAACATACCATCCACAATCAGATGGTCAAACTAAAGTGGTTAACATATCCTTAGGTAACTTGTTGAGATGTCTCACCAAACAACATGGACAAGCTTGGGATCTAGTATTGGGTCAAGCAAAGTATGCCTACAATGACTCAGTTAATAGAAGAACAGGCCGGAGTCCCTTTGAAATTGTTTATGGCTGTCATCCTAGGGGCATCTTGAAACTAAGAGACCTTAGTCATATGGACCATACAAGTGCACAAGGGGAAAAATTTGCAGAGAATATTAAAGAGATACATGAGTAGGTCAAGAAGACATTGCAACAAAACAATGAGAAGTACAAGGCATTGGCAGATAAGAAAATAAGAGAAGTACACTTTCAGGTTGGTGATCTAGTGTTGGCCTACTTGAGGAAGGAGAGGCTACCCAAGGGACAACCTAGTAAGCTATGCATAAAGAAGATTGGACCTCTTAAGGTGATGCATAAATTTGATGATAATGCATATGAGTTAGAGTTACCTCCAAAATTAGGCATATCCCCAATATTCAATGTATGTGATTTGTATTCATACAAAGGGTCTCACACAACAACAAATCAAAAAGAACCTACTGATATGGAAGAAGTAGACTGGTTACAAGACTTACCTCCAAGCCAACCAGTAACATTGGAATGCATCTTGGACTCTAAGGTTGTGAAAAAGACTAGGAAAGGAGTCTATAGAGACCATATGATCAAATGGATAGGGTTACCAACGTCAGAGGCTACATGGATGTCAGAGAGAGATATAATACACCATGGTACCATTGTCCAAGCTTTATCCACTCAAGAGACTTGAGTTTGTCTTACCCCCGAAGCATGGTGCAGGAGCACTTGAATTTTTTTTGTTGTGTAGGTTCTAGGAGTTAGGAATCATGAGATTTTTGGTTTTTTATAAGGTCAATAGGTTAGTGAACAAGTACTCAGATCTTTGTAAGGACCCTAGGAGTCATTGACTGGCCAATGTTGGCCTATGGGCTCTTAAGGGTGCCAAGTAGAGTACTTGGTATAATAAGTTGGTTTTATGTTAGAATAGGTTGTTTGATGTGGTTTAATATTTTTTAAGGCCATTTGGACCTTTGGAAATGATCTGGGTTTGATTTGGGCCAAAGTTGCTCAATTAGGCAAAAATTGTAAAAAGTTGCTCATAGCAACTTTGCAACTTTTGTATTTTCCAAACACCAACGGCTGGTTGGTTGTCTTTTTTAGTTAAAAGACACTTTTAACCAACTAAATGGATATATAAGGCTTGGGAAAATTGATGAGAAGGTTGGTTGAATAATTGGAATAAGGAGAGCAAGATTTAGCCTTCAATTTTTGTGTTTTCAGCGATTTGCATTGAGTTTCATTGGTATTGTACGGTCTGTATAGACTTTCAAGCCCAAACCAAGACATGAATTATTAGAAAAGTGACTTGTCTTCCATTTCATGATGATTTGATATTTTGAAGTATTCTTGTTTGCAAGTTTTGGCATTTTTGTTGCAGGAGGGTCCTAAAAACCTTGAAACAAGGGTTTTGAAGACTTCATGGCTCAAACATAGCATTCCATGGTGGAACCACATAATGAAACCTTGTAGAATGCTAGGAGGATTTGTACATTATGTTTTCATTTTGTTTTTAGGGAAAGGAAGGCTGATCTCCAGTTTTGCCACCATACCCCAGGCTTGGCACGTTGAGTTGGCAAGCTATGGGAATCATGGACAACAAACCCTAGATGGGTAAATGTGAAGAAATGAATTGATTCCAGGTTGTATTGGACATCCTCATGGGTGTATAGACTTGAGACAATCATTATATTTCTTGGTCATTCAAACTGGTGATAACATTTGAGGAAAACCCTAGTTTGTAGGCTTAAAAGGTGGAAAGTAGGCCTAAAAAGGGTTAGGTGGGTTAGAGACCAAACCCAAAACCAATTATAAGATATTGTATGAATTTTCCAAAAGGGTATCTGAAAAGCTAAAGAATTCATATCGATGCGTAGTACTTTGGCAGATAAGTGCAAAATACCTCACCGGTAGGGCTAATTGGACTAGGTCTCCTAGAAGGCCTAAAAGAGAAAATTGGTCCTTAATCTTGAAACCGGTAATATCCATATACCTAGTTGAAGGGATAGCATTGGAAATAAAAATAAAATCAACCCTAGGTGAGTTGGGAATGAGTGTATGAAGATCCTAAAGTAGAGGGGGTTGCCTCATGGGGAAGGTGTGAGAAGGTGTTGGGTTGGGGAGTCTCAATTGAGGAGTGTTGGACACTTACAAGTCAAGGGGTGATCAACTTAGTCATAGGACCTTGGGAAGGTCAATAAAGGTGAGCCCTACAACCTTTGGAAGGTTGAGTTAGTGGGAACCATTGGAAGGTTCATGAGACAACCTAGAGAGACATCAAGAATAGGCAAACCCCGAAGAAGTGAGCAACCTCTCTACATCAATAATGTGATGGGATTGTAGAGTGCACATGAGACCTAGGAAAAATTAGAGACCTTGTATGAAGTAGATAAACATGTCAAGTTGCTAAAATTCAAATTTTGAATGGAAAGTATGAGATGCTAAAGATGGGAGAAGATGAGAACATAACATCCTTATGGCTAAAGTGAATGAACTTGTCATAAACATCAAATGTGTCAATGGAACTCTTGAAAAAGACGAGATTGTTGCTAAAGTGTTGAGATCCATGCCTCCTTACAAATCTAATTTTGTTTCCATTGATGAGATCCGGACTGTGACAACTATGACAAGAAACATGTTGGTTGGTAAACTTCCTGCCTTTGAGCTGAGTGAATTTGGAGAATCACATGGTAAATATGAGCCTGCATTTAAAGCCTCTGTATTTGGGAAGAAAAAGTATGATCTAGGAGAATTTTCATCTAGAGTTTCCAGATATGAAAGAGAAATGAGAGAGGATGAATAACATGAAAGAGAGTTGGAAGATATTTCCTAAGGTATCCAGTAAGTATGATGGGAAGTTACCTTTGAAATGATTCTTTTATAATAAGATAGGACATTTTTCTTCAAGGTGTCCCGAAAGAATGTCAAGGTATGATAACCATGATAAATTTGATAAGCATGATAGATATGAGAAGGATGACAAGTATGATAAGCCCTATAAGCCTAACCAAAAGTATAGATATCAGAAGAAATGTTATTATGCTGTTGATGAAGGTGTGAAAGATGAAGAGTCTGAGAATGGGAATTCAGAAGATGAATTTGTATTTATAGCTATAAAGGAAGATAATCTGGGACCAGTGAATTCTACAAGCTTTGGCTTCTAAGATTGAAGAGAAATATGAATGGGTAATTGATAGCGGCTGTTCACATCATACGATAGGTGATAAAAGTAAATTTGTGAATATGGAGAAGTATGATGGTGATATAGTAAGATTTGGAGATGATAAAGCTTGTGTAAGTTGTGGCAGAGGTTCTATTTGTTTTGATGGTAAGCATAATATAGATGATGTCTTATATGTTAAAGGTTTGAAGCATAATCTTTTGAGTGTTGGATAAATGGTTGATAAGGAATATGATTTGTAATTCAAGAATGGTAAATGCAAGATTCTGAATGTTTGCAGTATAGAGATTGCATGAGGGACTAACACTAAAAGTAATATCTTTCATTTGAATGTTAGTGAGAAAAGTTGTTTGATTGCTCAGATAGATGAAAGTTGGTTGTGGCATAGAAGGACGTGTCATGTTAATTTTTATTGCATGATTAAGATAAGTTCTACTCAAGTTGTTAGAGATTTGCCTAAGATTGTGAAACCTTTTAATCCGGTATGTAAAGAATATCAGTTGGGAAAGTAATCAAGAATTTAACTCAAGAGTATGTAGTATACATCTAATAGATTATTAGATATTGTGCATACTAATTTAAGTGGTCCTAAAAGAGTGAGAAGTGTGCAGGGTGACATACATTTCATGTTGTTGATTGATGATTATTCTAGAATGATGTGGGTTACTTTTCTAAGGGAGAAATCAGAAGTACTGGAGAAATTCAAGATATTCAAAGCTAAGGTGGAGACATAGACAAAATTAAAGTTGAAATGTCTAAGATCTGACAGAGGAGGAGAATTCACATTTGGTGAGTTTTATTCATTTTGTGAAAATAATGAAATTAGAAGACAATTATCTTCTCCTAAAACCCCTCAGCAGAATGAAGTTGTTGAAAGGAAGAATAGAACTATTTTGGATGTTGCTAGAAATATATTGATTGAAATGAATATTCTGAAGACCTTTTGGAGAGAAGTGGTTAGCACTATTGTATACACATTCAACTGGGTGCATATAAAAGGTGATTCTGGTAAGACTATGAGTTATGGTTTGGTCATATTCCTATAGTTAGATATTTCAGAATTTTTGGAAGCAAATATTATATCAAAAGAGATGAGGATATAAGAAAAGATGATGCAAGATGTGATGAAGGAATCTTCTTGGGTTATTATACTAAGAGAAAGGCCTACCGATGTTACTATAAGAGGTTGAAAAATTTAGTGGAAAGTGAAAATGTGAAGGTTGATGAATGCCATGGAAAGCAGATCAGAGCATGTGAATATGAGTTTGATGATTAGGATGTTATTTCAAAACAAGTGCATACTAAGAGCCTAAAGTAGAATGATCTGGAAGAGAGTTAATTCAGATATTGTTGTTGCCAGTGAAGAAGTTCAAGAACCTAAGAATTAGAATAATCAGAAGACTCCGAGGTATGTGAGATTAAATCATTCAGAAAATCAGACTATTGGTGACAAAAATAAAGGTGTGATGACTAGGAGAAGGATTGCTACTGAAGAGATATGTTTGATTTCCAAGATTGAACCTAAAGATATTGTAGAAGCTTGTAAAGATGAGAATTGGATAAAAGCTATGGAAGAAGACTTGAATCAGATTGAGAAGAACAATACATGGGAACTTGTTCTAAGACCAAAAGACAAGAATGTGATGGGTACAAAATGGGTATTCAGAAATAAGTTGAATGAAGCTAGTGAAGTGGTTAGAAACAAAGAAAGATTGGCATGCAAAGGATGCTCACAAGTAGAAGGAGTTTATTATGGGGAGACTTTTTCTCCAATATCTATAATTGAAGCTGTTATATTACTTCTTGCATATGATGCTTGTCAAAATTTCAAGGTATATCAAATGGATGTGAAGTCAATCTTTTTGAATGGTGGTTTGGAAGAGGAAGTCTACATTGAGCAATTGGATGGGTTTTCATTATCAAATGAAGGAGACATGGTATGTAGATTGAAGAAAGCACTGTATGGACTTAAACAATCCCCTAGAGCTTGGTATGCTAGATTGGATAGGTATTTGATGAAGTTGGGATTATGTAAAGGTACTGCTAATAGTAATTTATACTTTAAGGTTGATAAGGATAACATTTTTATTGTTGAAGTTTTTTTTGATGATATTATTTTTGGAGGAGTTGATGATTTGAGTATATGAGGTTTCTATGATAGGTGAGATGAGATTCTTCTTAGGATTGCAGATTACATAGATTGATAAGGGCATTTTCATTTCTCAATCTAAGTATGTGAAGGAATTATTGAAGAAGTTTGGGTTAGATGACTCCGAACCTGTTGGAGCTCCTATGGCGACTGGATGTAAGTTATCTAAGCATGATGAAACTCTGAAAGTTAATTAGGCCTTGTATAGATCTATGGTTGGTGGACTACTATACTTGACTCAAAGACCAAATATTATGGATGATGTTTGTCTTTGTGTAATATTTCAAGATGACCCTAAAGGAAGTCATGTTACTACTATAAACAGGATTTTCAAACACTTGAAGGGGATAGTTTACTATGATTTGTGGTATTCGAAGAATGATAATTTCATGTTATGTGCTTATACTAATGCTTCTTAGGAAGGTGATGTTGATGACCAGAAGAGTACCTCTGGTGGTGCATTCTTTTTGGGAAAGAAGTTGGTTTCTTGGTCAAGTAAGAAGTAAGATGCTATTTCTCTATTTACTATAGAAGCTGAATACATTGTTGTTGCTAGCAATTGTACTCAAGTAATTTGGATGAAGTAGATACTGAAGGAAATTAGAGCTGTTTATGAAGAGGCTACTATTATATATTGTGATAATTCAAGTGCTATTAATATTTCCAAGAATCTGACCTACTGCATTCTAAAACAAAGTATATATCAATCAAGTATCACTTTTTAAGGGAGAAAGTCAGCGAGCAAGAAGTCAAATTGGAGTATGTATCTACAAAGGATCAGAGTGCAAATACCTTTACTAAACCTTTGCTTGTGTAGATACATTTGTATATCTGTGAGATAAGTTACATGTTTCTGCCCCTCCTAATAAGATCTAGATGCATTGAGATGCATCAATCCAGTGGACTTTATAGTCTTATCTTCTTATTCAGATTGATGAGCAGGTGCTTCTACTCAGTAGGAGTAGTCAGTGTGTGGTTAAGTGGTTTTTTTTTGTGGGAGAGATACAACATTTGTATGTCTTTGTCCTTACTGTCAAAGGGGAAGGGAAGCATGCATAAAATTGCCTTATCTTGGAATCTTTGTGTGCATGATCTCAGGGGGAGATTGTTGGTGTTGATTTATTTCTTTGCATTGATTATTTTTAAAATTCATATGTTGCCATAAATTCTAAAGTGGGAGATTGTTGGATATTGATGTTGCTAGGATATGTTGTTGTCATTGATGTCAACATATTCTTGTGTTCCTATATTCTGGTACTGTAGAGAGTTGGTTTGGTGAGTTAATCCGCATCAATGAATCATTTCAGGATTTGTGATTTTGGTAATGAAGTATCTCTAGTTGATTCTGTAGACGTATAAATCTGACCACTTTCCTAAGTAAATATTTAATATTTATTTTAACCCCATTCCTCCTATTATTTAAATTTTAATTAATTTCTTCATTTCTATCTATTTGGTTAAATGAATTATTCAATTTATTTAATTAAATTCACCTAAACCTTTTCTAGCTTTTAATTAAATAAATCACATTATTTAATTAATTCCCCTTTCCCCCTTTTAAATTAAATTTAATTGATCCATGCCAATAAATAAATCTAATTTATTTATTAGATCCCCCCACTTGCATTTTCCTACATCTCCCACTTGCCTCCTAAACCCCTTCTAGATTCTTCTATTCACTTTCAATTTAGCCTAATTCATCTCCTAATTATTGTCACATTCCTAAGCAAAGAGAAGTCACTTCTCAAAAACCTCCAAAGTCTTTAAAATGCATTAAAGGATTTATGTCTTCAACAAGTTAACCCTCAAAGTCTTCCTAACCATTAATAGTTAACTCAACTTTCTTGCATGGTTAGAGACTTTCTCTCTAGCTTAACCCTCATCTAACCCAAGGGCCTCATCAAGTATTCATGGCTTTAACCTTGGTTATCCTATTAACCCTTGCACAAGAGTTTACCCCTTGGGTAAAAGATTTATCTAATGGATAACCCTCACCTAACCTTCATATCTTCTCAAGCATTTGATGCTGCTTAAATCTCCTCTCAAGCAACCTCTTGTTGACAATTGTCACCTTTTCATTGGTGAGAATTGTAAACATGGATTGATTAAATTTCAATCCTAGCCCTTGTTAAGATTATTCAATCTTGACCATCCATTACCCTATTTTCCCTATAAATAGAACTCTCATTCTTCATTTTTCATATCTCCAAGTTTTCATGCATCTACATTATAGCCTAAATTACTAAACATTTAGTCTCTCTTTGTTAAAACATTATAATAGAATTTAGAAACATTTTAATATATCATAGAATATTCATGCTAGGATAGTATATCATTTGCTAGGATAATTTGCTAATCTTTTATCATATCATCATCTTTATGTTAGCTTAATCATCATAGTTTCAATATCATACATCTTAGAATGTATTCATGCATATAAATCAAACATCACTCATTCTTAGAGTTGTCATTCCTAAGTCACTTTGCTCAGTGATCTGAGAGAAAAACATTGACTTTAGGGATCCTATGAGATAGAGAACAATGAGACACTCCTTGGGAAGTTGAACTACTTTAGTTAGTTCATATACTTACACCAAGAGTCTCATTGGTATGTGGGTCTTTTGGATTTGAGTTATTCATTTTCATCACCACATTTTCACACATACATTTCTGATGCCCACCATGGGGGACATCCCCATAAATAACATCGTTGTTTGTGTAGGACAAGGATTACAAACACGTTGGAATACCCTTTAAGCACATCCAGAGTATACTTTAGCGCATATGTGGCAAACAATAGTGCCTTCATCGTCATGTTTAGCGCATAGGAGCCTCCTTGTAGTGCTTTGGAGTCATCTTGGAGTCATATTTTCTATTTATTTTTTGCGCATCGAGGTATCAACATAATGTATTAGGAAATCAAAGTAGCGCGTAGGAGTCATACTTTAGCGCTTTGTACCTTTCTGTAGCACATATGTGTAGAAGTTTAGCACGTAACTCTGGCAGAGAGAATAACTCTGGCAGAGAGAAGGGATAATTTGTAACAGAGTTAAAAAATTAGGCTTGTATAAGCCTGCCTAAGGTCTTAATTTTTTTTACTAACTTTCTTTTATTGTTGGTTACTAATCATTTCTTGCAGATCGAAGGAGTTAGATTTAGGAATTTGATTTTTCTTTTTTTTACCTAGATTTTCAAGTTGGTTGAAAAAGAATTCATTCCTATTGGTTAAAAAGGACCTCATCATTTATTTAGTGCTTAAAACAAGACCTTACTTTTATTTTTGCAAAAGGTTAGAAAGAACTACAAACAAACCTTTATTTTTGCAAAGTTAAAAATGATCTCACTTTCATTTTTAGTACAAGTTAAAAAAAACCTCATAATTTCTTTGGTGCTTAAAACAAGACCTTACTTTTTTATTTTTGCAAAGGGTTAAAAGGAACTACAAACAAACCTTTATTTTTGTCAAGTTAAAAATGACCTCACTTTCATTTTGATACAAAATAAAGAGAACTTCTTTGATGATTGGTTGCATGATTTTCATTTTGTTGGCCAATACACGATTTTATTTTGTTGACCAGGTTTATTTTCCAAAGTTTTAAAACACACGTTTTTCTATAAAGGGCTAAAAATAACACCATGCTTGATGGAGCAACACCTCCAAATAGATCTTAGAAAATCATTGCCTTGGAAGTTAAAAATAAAATTGTTTGCCTTGTCTCGAAAGTGGAAGGTATATGCTCTCCCCTTGATTGGGTGACCAAAAAGATAAACCACTCTTATGCTTTATTTTACTTCAAGAAATTAAATCCTTTAGAAGGCGTGCCCTCTCGAGTTTCCCTTAGGGTGCCATTAATGGATGGTGAGAAAGGAACGACCTAAGTGGGAAATGATTTTATCGCCAAGTGTTCTAACCCACTACAATCAAATGGGGAGGCTAACAAAAGTCTCCTTCAATAGTTTTTCTTAGTGATTAGTCTTCCCCAATATCTTTAAGATATGTAAAGCCTTTGTTCTAAAGGCTGGGGAGCCCCCTGAGGGAGTTTATCATTGAAGACCGAACAAGAAGCAATTCACTTTTTGTTTATTTTTGGCAAAAGGCAAAATAACGGGCACCCCTTAGGGGGTAACAAGGTTGTTTGAGCTGATGTAGTATTGAGACTAGTGAGTTATGATATTGTTGATGACCTTTGAATAAAGAGTATGCTTGATGTATCTTCTTTGTAATCTAAACTAGTGAAAACATCAGGGATTTAAAAATATCCTCAAAAGAACACACACTACTTGTTTAGCATAGAAAAATTGTTATCTCTTCTATATGTCGTATGTTCAAGTCATTTTTAGAAATTGATCATGCAAATAACAAGTGCTATTTTTCAACATCATAGAAAAAGCACCAAACAAAGAAATCAGGATAGTTAGCGCATAGGAGAAACAACCTAGCATGTCGCAAACATTCAGTAGCGCATTTGCACCAAAACTTAGTGCTTTCATCACTCAACTTAGTGCATAATAAGTATCATATTGGTAAAATTTCAGGTAGTGCTTATCAACATCATTATAGTACATTCCAGCACCAACCTAGTGCATTCAAGATATATTATAGCACTTTCATATAAAATTTTTGCACATAATAGGGATATATTAGTGCATAACCTATCTAGCCAATTCATTATCAAAACATTTGAAGTAGCACGTGGGAAATGCATTATAGAGCATAGTAAACATTCTGTAGCACTTCGAGAACTTTCTTTAGCGCAACGGGTTTCTGTCTATCACATGATAAATATTAGTGAAAAACAAAGAGTAAATCAGTCACTTTGGGAAATTTTTATCAAAAGTTTTAAATACCCTTTCGGGTCTTTTAGCAAATCCAACAGAAAAACTTCAAAAAATATCATTAGTGAGAAAAATTCCAAATCCAACAAGGCACTCTTAGAATGAGTTTTTCAAATCATTAATTGTCTTGAGATCAAACTTCATCCAATAAAATTAAAGAGTATTAGAACAATGATCAAAGTTCCATCATCCAACAAATCTTATCAAAATAATACCTAGCTAGGTATTCAAGTTAGTCAAATCAAGTTTCTATATCGGGAGACTTTATCCATATCATTTGACGTGCTTTGTCATAGGGGCCTATCAAACAAACCCTTTATTCGACTTAGTAATCTTGAGTATCCGAAATGAAGTATCCATTAGGTGAACAACATCAACCTATCCAAACTAAAACTTTGATCAATCATGTGACCATCCCTTGTCACTTGAAAAAGAAGAATCTTATTCAAAGAAAATGAGTCCTAACATAAATCAAGATCAAGACATCATGACTTTCCAATCTGATCCCATCTTCGATCAAAATCTCACTTGTCAAGAATCTAATAATGATCCCCTAATATTTTGGTATTCCATCCATGATGATCACCTTTCATCTCAAGAGAATGGTCCCATTCAAAATCCACCTCCTAAGCAAGAGCATGATATCCCTTCCATATCCTCCACTGATCTAATTGAAAATCAAGAAAAAATCACAAATGATCCTACTCCAAGTCAAGATCAAGATCAATGAATCCTTTCATCCTCTGAATCCATTTTAGGTGTTTTCATTCCAAACAACTTTTCATCCTCCAAATCCATTTTAGATCCTTTCATTCCAAAGTCAAACTTTTCAGCCTCCAAATCCATTTTAAATCCTTTCATTCCAAAGTCAAACTCTCCATCCCTTCCATCCATCTTGGGTCCTTACCTCCAAACGTCCACCAATCCATCACCTCAAATGATCCATAAGAAAGATCAACAAAGGCACCATCTTTGAACTTATTTCAACCATCTATCTAAACATTTTTCCAAAACTATTCTTCCATCATTTCTTTTATCTATTTTGGGCCCTAATATCCCAAAATTCAATTTTCCTCCATCTCTTCATCACTTCTCGAGTTGTGTACCAACACTCATCTTGAATATATTTCCATCTATCCTTGAAAAATTATTCAAACATCCTATCATTTATCCAACACCTCTTTTCCATTCCTTCAATCCCTATCATTTTGTCCTTTGCATAGATCCTTCATCGGTGAAATAGGCATTTGTGTCATTTTGTCACATGTTTGTCCGTGCTTGAATGTCATGTTCAGTCCTTTTCCTAGATATCTATTTATGAAACGCTTCAGAATCCGAGGTTGTTCCTCTTTAACATTTTCTTTCGGTTGGAATACACACTCAATAAAAAAAAACCACTTATCATATCTTGTTATCGACATCTTTTGATTACTTATCTCATACACTTAATCTATTGCTCTAAATCATTGTGATCTCTTAGTTGAAGACATGGCTAGTGAAAAATCTAAAATCTTGCTTTAGTGCCACTATAATTATCAAACCATGTAAGTTTAATCACTTAAAAGCCAATGCAAGCAAAATAAGAAGAGAAAAAGGCAATATCAAAAGATCAAAAGCATGAGCAAGAAAATAAATATCAAGAAAAGAAAAATGAAATAACATTCAATATCCAAATGCTTGGATATGGGAACATGCAAGTAACTCCATCGGGCCTATGGATGCTTGACTGACAATGGAGCAATATTTGTGATATTACAACAATAACCTCATCGGGGCTATGGACGCTCACTAGCAGAAAGGCTCTATCCAAGATGCTTTTGAAATCAGGGTAATTCATGTAGCTAGCCATGCTGGATTTCTAAAGATTACAATCATCATATGAGTCAGAATGAACCCACTTGCACACACATGGGTAATCAAAGACTAAATACCTTAATCCAATTTAGGATTCTTCTTCCCTTTTGAATATGCTTCCTAGTCACTAGATATGTTTGGTTGAATTTTTTCAGAGGTTCTAAGTGTGGGTTGGGTCTCTATCTATAAAAAGTTCATGAACACTTTTTCAGGTGGTGCTAAATATTGTGACAATCTTACATATCACCTCTACGCAAATGGAAACCTCTATGCTTGGGGGAAAAGTTCATCCACTCTATTCTTCCTATCCATATCTCCCATTATCCTTCCTTCAATATCCATTACCTTTTTTTGATCTTTCTTCACTTTATCCATACCATATATCCTATCTATTCATTTCTTCCATCATCTAGTGCTATCTGTGATCTAGATTCACTTAATCCATACCATATATCCTATCTATTCATTGCTTCCATAATCCAGTGCTATCTATGATCTTGCTTAACTTTATCCATACCGTCTATCCTATCAATTCATTGCTTCCATCATCCAATGCTATCTACGATCTTGCTTCACTTTATCCATACCGTCTATCCTATCAATTCATTTCTTCCATCATCCAGTGCTATATACGATCTTGCTTCACTTTATCCATACCGTCTATCTTATCAATTCATTTCTTCTATCATCCAGTGCTATCTATGATATTGCTTCACTTTATCCATACCATATATCCTACCTATTCATTTCTTCCATCATCCAATGTTATCTATGATCTTGCTTCACATTATCCATACCATCTATCCTATCAATTTATTGCTTCCTTCATCCAGTGCTATCTACGATCTTCCTTCACTTTATCCATAACGTCTATCCTATAAATTCATTTCTTCCATCATCCAGTGCTATCTATGATCTTTCTTCACTTTATCCATACCGTTTATCCTATCAATTCATTGCTTCCATCATCCAGTGCTATCCATGATCTTGCTTCACTTTATCCATAATGTCTATCCTATCAATTCATTTCTTCCATCATCCAGTGGTATCTACAATCTTTCTTCACTTTATCCATACCATCTTTCCTATCAATTCATTACTTCCATCATCCAGTACTATCTACGATCTTGCTTCATTTTATCCATACCATATATCATACCTATTCATTGCTTCCATCATCTAGTGCTATCTATGATCTTCCTTCATTTTATCCATACCATCTATCCTACCTATTCATTGCTTCCAGCATTCATCGCTATCTATGATCTTTTTTCTCCTATCCATATCCTATCTCCATCCATATTCCCTTTTCCATCCTTTATCTTGATCCAAACTAAGGACAAAACACGATTTCAAAAGGCTCTTGATGTGTCTCCTCATAAGCTACCTCCATCTTTCACCCATTCATCTTCACCTCAATAGTTCACTAATCCATTCCCAATATTCCTTGTCTTGCTAGACATTGGGGCAACCAAATACATCTTTCTTCTAATCCAAAAATCTCCAAAAGTTATAAAATCCAAAACCTAAAAATTACAAAAAAATCGACAAAATCAATAAAAATTAAAAATCAAAACATGAACGCATGGCCCATCCATCAAATTAACAACATGAAAACTCTCAAAGTCTACATTCAAACTGATCACATGTCTTTTTAATAAATTCATCACTCAAAATCTATCAACATCAACATCAAAAATGTCTTATATAGGGATAGGTACACTCAAAATCAAACAAATCAGGCTTATGCGGGGTACTCACTCTTTAAAACTAGACATTCCTATCAATCATCGAGTTTTGTTAATAAATCCATCTATCAAAATCAACATAAACATCTTTTATATAGAGATAGGTACACTTGAAACCAGACAAATCGGTCTTATACGAGGTACTCACTCTTTGAAACCAGACAGATCGGTCTTATACGAGGTACTCACTCTTTGAAACCAGACATTCTTATCAATCATAGAACAAATCAAAACAATGACGTAGATCAGTATGACTACTAGATTTTATCTTATTTAGCCTCATCTTTATCAACTAGATGGCAATGCATGTTTCATCTTTCCAAAATATCCAAAAAAAAATCAAAAGGTGCAATAAAAACAAGTGGTGAAAACCTAGCAACATGCACTATTTGTGAGAGAACACCTTCTCTATCTATCAGTACTCATATCTTTGATTCATCTAGTCTCAACTAATAGCCATCGCCAAACACTTATTCACACAACATTATCCCAAATACACTTAGCGTAGTCACTATCCTTGTTTATCTAAAAAACAGTTCTCCATATCATATCCCACCATGGCTTGGTGATCAACGTGTATATCAACATTGATAAATATTTGTGATTGGGGGCAAAATTCCTCTCATTCAGGAAATAAACAAGGATCACAACATACTAGAGAACCAATGTTAAAACTGCTCATTAGGCTAGAAAACATGATCATTCTCCTATTGCAACTTTAACACACACATGATGATTTTCTCAATTATGATTTGTTTACATTTTAGAAAGAAGTTTTGACTATTTTGTATCTTAATTTTTGAATCATTAGATCTCTTGAGCTACTCAAGGATGTACTGAGTTAGAGAAGAGACAAAGAAATCTGATATTTTCTTTAGTTTTATGTCTATGAGGCGATCATTCATATGGTGAAAATTTGTCTTGAGACATGATTGGAAACATATCATTGAAGATATTTTCCACTTTGCATATACAAATGGTTAACTCTTGTTTGTTTTATGCAAGAAACACTCAGGTCATCTTGGTTCAATTATACCTTGATGCTTGTTCCATCTTGCAATATCAAAATCCATTAAAGTTATACTTAGGTCATTATGGTTCAATTATACTATGATGCTTGTATTAAACTTTCAACATATCAAAAGCTCAATGATGATAAAAAGAGCACAAACAAGTGACTGAACAGGAATGACAATGACAGAATTAAAGTAATCATTTAGCTATACATCATTATAATCTTAATCTTGCATTATCTGCACATCATTATCTTGCATTAAGTTGCATATCATTTTAAACCTTGCATTTAGTTTCATACAATTACATTTTAGTTGTATATCGTCTTAATCTTGCATACATCATTATCATACATCTCATTTTCAAGATACATCTCACATAATTATTATTATCATTTACATCTTATTTTCAAGATACATCTCACATCATTATCATTATCATTATCATTATCATACATCTCATTTTCAAAATATATCTTACATCATTATCATTATCATTTACCTCTCATTTTCAAGATACATCTCATCATCATCATCTAGTCACATTCATCATTGCATCCCTTACATACATATCTATCATATCATCATGGAATCTGTCTTCACTTTCATATCTTCATCATTCATCCAACTCTCACATATTAAGTCTTATACATGATATATTATTTCTGAAACCAGACATTTTGATCATCTTTGTCTTATACAGGAGGTGTCATTCTTGAAACCAGACTTGATCCCAATCTTATCAATTCTATCTACCCTTTTCATCTGATCCATTCTATCATTTCTTATACAATATGTATCTTTCTCGAAACTAGACATTTTGATCAAGTCTTATACAGGATATATCGTTCCTGAAACCAGATGTTTTGATCATATTTTTCTTATACAAGAGGTGTCAATCCTAAATCCAGACTTAATCTCAATCTCATCAATCTTATCAATCCAATCAATCTGACCAATCTTATCAAACCCAAACATGCCATCAATTATCCATTCCTCTATCTTTCAAATAACATTCTTCTTCTTTCGAGAGATCATTCATGCCTTTAGTGCATGAACGATCTCCCGAGGGGGTATTATCATATCAAATCTCAACATCAATTTCATATTAGTTTCATATCCAATGTATAACCCTAATCTAACCTTAACCCTTATCTCCTAGGATAACCTTCATGTCTTCTCAAGCATTTAATGTTTCTTACATCTCTCAATCAACCTCTTGATGACAATTGTCACCATTTCATTGGTGAGAATTGTAAAAATGGATTGATTAAATTTCAATCCTAGCCCTTGTTAAATTATTCAATCTTGACCATCTATTGCCCTATTTTCTCTATAAATAGAGCTCTCATTCTTCATTTTTTATATCTCTAAGTTTTCATGCATCTACATTATAGCCTAAATTACTAATTATTTAGTCTCTCTTTGTTAAAACATCATAATAACATTTACAAATATTTTAATATTGTTGGAAATATTACATTATAACAGACAATGAAAGATTGTTGACATTTCAATAAGGATATTGAGAAGGTTGTTGATGATTATGGACATAACTGATTAAAGATGTTTTACTATCTTGATATTATTATTTTTTCAGTGATGTCAAGAAATTGATCTTTTAATTCAGTATGATGTTGCCACATCTTGAGAAGTATGATATGAAGATTATAAAGAAGTCGGTAAAGACACAGGAAAGAATATGATGACTAAGGGGATAAGTTATTCAATGGGCAACTCTACCGAGTCAGACAATGATGAGATCATGATGTTTCAGATTGTTTTAATATCATACATATGTTGTAAAATGTAAAGGTTAATACTATACTATGTTATCAGGCAAAGAACTGAGTCGGTAAACCCTAAGGAACCTAGTCGGTAAACCCTAAGGTTATCTCTATTGGTTAATGAAGGCAGAATGTCTACCGAGTGAAGTTTAGTATTCACCGAGTTGTAATCGAGCTATAACAGAATGCATTAAATGTTTACATGTGATATTTAATGAAAGATGCTGATGAGCTGGAGCGGATCAATGATTGGTAAGCCATGGAAGAAGTTTGTTAATGAATCTAAGGCAATGGAAAGTCAGCAGGAAGATCTACAGCTCAGATTGAACCGCATTACCCTAACACAAGTTCTAAGGTGAATGTGCAAGTTCCAAGGCAGGGTAAAATGTTTTTATATTGAAGGATACATTGAACCTGGACAAGATTGAAGATCTGATGGCTATGATTGATCATGGGAAATGTGATCAAGGAGATTAAGCGGCTAGAAGATTGTTTATAAATAGGAAACTGTTGATAAACAATGTATGCGGGCAAGTGTATGCACAGGGATGCTACATAGTGATTACCGAGCACAGAAGCTTGAAGACCTATTAGTATAACAGAGTATTGATGCCCAAAAGATAGACAAGATTAGTTCTATGTCTAGATTGTATTGAACAAATAGGAATCTGCTTTAGCATTTTAGATGTGAAGTTGCAGATAGATTTTCATTACTGTTATTTTGTGAAAGTGACAGGAAATCTCTTAACCGAGTGGACTTAACAGTCTTATATGTAAATCCTCTAACAAGGTGACATTCTGATTGAGTGTTTGAAATCCTTTGACAAGGTCACTTCTAACTAAGTGAAGATCCTAACAGATCTGAGGGAAATCCCTTAACCGGGTCACATCTAGTAATGTGTTTGTAATCTTTAACATGATTTACTTTTAACCGAGCATACTCTAGAAGAGTATATTTCTTAGTGGGTTTGAAATCCCACAATGGTTTTTCCCTATTTGGGTTTCCACGTTAAATCTGGTGCTATGAGGTTTATATTGTTCATATGCTTTTGAGTTTGCATGTTTGACATTTTTTGGTTATATGACTGATATATATGTTACCGAGGTTGAATCTGATGTTTTTATGGATGATTAAGTTTGTATGATTCACCCCCCCCTCTCATCTTGTTGGCTAGTGGATCTATACTTATATTAAGTATCAAAACTATCAATTGATATCAGAGCTTTGGACTCCAAAAGGAAAGTTTAAAGGTACTTGAGTTAAAGACCCAAAGATGTATAAAAGGGATGCACCTAAGCTGAATAAGTCAAGTTTCTCTACATGGAAGAAAATGATGAAGCTACATCTATCAGGAGTTGGAGAATATGCTATATACTATCTGGAGAATGATTTTGTTGCACTGAGCACCTATCCATTGACTATGGAAGAGATAAAGGTGAAGCAAGAACATATTCAAGCAATGATTGAAATAACATCTGCATTGACTGACTCAGAGTTTAATGATCTAGAAGGATGTACTGATGCAAAGGCAATGTGGACTAAGCTCATATCTGTATATGGAGGAGATGAGCATGTTCAAAGAGAAAAAGTAGATAGTCTAAGAGGACAACTTGAATCTATGAGGATGAATGAAGGTGAGAACATAACCCAGTACAGTACAAGACTAAAGGAGATTGTAAATCAAATCAAAGGAGCAGGAGGAACTATTGAAGAAAAGGATGTAACAAGTAAGTTGTTAAGAACCCTTCTACCTGCCTATGTAATCTGAGTCTCTGCAATCAATGAATTGAGGTTTGTACCTAATATGCCAGTTTCCTTGGATGCTACTATTGGTAAGCTACATGCTTTTGAGTTAAGTAATTTTGATAATAGTGGGTCATTAGTAAATAAAGTTGAATCTGCATTTAGTTCTTTTCATCTAAATGAATCTAATGATTACAATGAAAGAAAGTATAAGTACTCTGAAGGAGATCACAGTGGAGCAAGTGAATGATTTCGGAAGAACATGGAGGAGGTACACAAACTGTATGAAGAAATCAGAAAGCAAGTAGAGTTTGAAGCATTATTGGCCAAAAGGTTACCGAGAGGCAAAGGTAAGTATAAAGGAAAACTACCTTTGAAATGTTTCAATTGTGATAAGATTGGACATATGGCTTCTAACTGTCCTAACAAAGATTTTACAGAAAAGAGAGATTACTGAGATGATAGACAGAAAGATAACCATTACAGAGGACACCGAGACTTCAGAAGAAGAGATAGAAAGACATGCTTAATAGCTGATGAGGAATCTAACGATGATAAATCAGATGAGACTGATACAGAGGAATTTGTTTATGTGGCTATCAAGGATGGATCAGATGAAGAAAGGTATGAAGAAAAAGCCCTAATATATCACATAAACACTAATGATTCTTGGATTATAGATAGTGGATGCTCACATCATATGACAGGAGATAAACACAAGTTTGTTATGTTAGAAGATTATGATGGAGGCTAAGTTAGATTTGGTAATGATGCACCATGTCCATTAAGAGGTAAATGATCCATAACACTTCTTGATAATGCAAGATGCAATGATGTTTATTGGGTTGAAGGTTTGAAATACAATTTGTTGAGTGTAGCACAACTTAATAACACAGGTTACCGAATAGAATTTCAGAAAGGAATTGTCAAAGTTCATAACAAGAATGGAAAGTTAGCTGCTACCGGGACACAAACAAAAGGTAATACATGTCACCTTGACTCAACTCATAATAATTGTTTGCATGCAAAGATTGATGATACCTGGTTATGGTATAAAAGGTTTTGTCATGTTAATTTTGATAATCTGATAAAAATAAGTAAGAAGTACCGAGTAAGAGGTCTACTGAGTCTTGAAAAACCTGAGAATGCTATGTGCCGAGGATGCCAGATGGGTAAGATGACAAGATCAAGCTTTACAAGTAAGTCCTACACTTCTAAGGGAATTTTAGATCTTGTGCACACTGATCTTTGTGGTCCTATGAAAGTTCAAAGTTATTATGGTGATAAGTATTTCATATCATTTGCGGATGATTATTCAAGGATGATGTCAGTAATGTTTTTAAAAGAAAAATCAGAAGCTTTTCAAATGTTTAAATGGTACAAGGCTAGAGTTGAAAATGAAACAGGAAGACAACTGAAATGTCTTAGATTAGATAGAGGAGGAGAGTTCACATCTGATGAGTTCAACCTATTTTGCAACGATCATGGTATTAAAAGACAAGTCTTTACACCGAGAACTCCACAACAGAATGGAATAGCTGAAAGAAGAAATAGATCTATTGTGGATTGTGCTAGAACACTGACGATTGAGAAGAAGGCTCCACAAACATTTTGGAGAGAAGCAATAAGCATAGCTGTTTACACCTTGAACATAGTTCAATTGAAGAAAGGTACTTTTAAGACACCTTATGAAATTTGGTATGGCAAGAAACCTAATGTAAGTTATTTTAAAATCTTTGGAAGTAGATGCTATGTTCATAAAGATGATAGAAATGGAAAGTTTGATCAGAAAAGTGAAGAAGGAACATTTCTAGGATATTCTTCTAGAAGAAAAGCATTTAAATGTCTGATCAAATCATCTAGAAAAATAGTAGAAAGTGCAAATGTAAAAATTGATGAATTTGCAGAAAGAAATGATGAAGGAAATTCCAAAGAACTGGAAGACTATGATGAATTTGTCTATGTGCAACCGAGAAGTCCTATCGAGATAACTGTTGAAGAAAATGAAGAAGATATCCAGTTACTGAGTGATAAAGAAGATCATACAGAGCCTACCGAGCCTGTATTAGCCAAGTATGTCAGAAGACACCATGCACCAAGTCAGATTATAGGAGATAAGGATGATCCAGTGATGATGAGGAACAAACTGAGATAGAACACATGTTTGATATCTGAATTTGAACCGAGAATAGTGAGACGCATTTAACAGTGAAGATTGGATAAATGCTATTACATAAGAGATTGATCAAATCAAGAAGAATGACACATGGACACTGGTCCCAAGATCGAAGGACAAAAAGTAATCGGTACAAAGTGGATCTTCAGAAACAAGCTAAATGAAAAAGGTGAGGTCATTCGGAATAAAGCAAGACTAGTTTGCAAAGGTTATGCCCAAGAAGGAATTGATTATGATGAAACTTTTGCACCTGTAGCAAGACTTGAAGGAGTAAGAACATTGTTGGCATATGCTGCTTACAATAATTTTAAGGTATATCAAATGGATGTCAAATATGCATTTCTGAATGGTATATTAGAAGAAGAAGTTTTTATTGAACAACCTGAAGGATTTGCTGAAGACAATAATAAAGATCAGGTATGTAAATTGAACAAAGATTTATATGGTCTGAAACAAGCACCTAGAGCATGGTATGAAAGATTGCACTCTTATTTGATTAAGATTGGTTTTATAAGGACAAGTGAGAACAACAACATGTACATGAAGAATGATGAGAATGGAATACTAATCTCAGCCATATTTGTTGATGATATTATATTTTGTGGAAATGATTCTTTATGCAAGAACTTTGGATATGAAATGAGCAAAGAATTTGAGATGTCATTAATCAGTGAGATAAAGTATTTTATAGGTTTATAGATACTGCAAATGAAAAATGAGATTTTCATTACTCAATCCAAGTACATAAAGGAAATATTGAAGAAATTTGGAATGGAGGATTCAAAACCAGTAAGTACTCCTATGACTACCAACTGTAAACTATCAAAGAATGATGAATCTGCATCTGTTGATGAGACACTCTACCGATACATGATTGGAAAACTACAATATGTTGTTCACAGCAGGCTAGATATAGCACATGCAGTAGGTATTGTTGCAAGATTTTCTGTAGATCCTAAGGAAATAAACATGACGACAATCAAAAGAATTTTCAGATACTTAAAAGGCACTGAAGATTATGGCTTAGTATATCAGAAAGGAAATGATTTTGATTTGAAAGTTTATACTGATGCTGATTGGGCAGGCAACATTGATGATAGGAAAAGCACAAGTGGATGAGCTTTCTTTTTAGGAGAAAGACTAGTGAGTTGGCTTAGCAAGAAACACGGATGTGTTTCTCAGTCAATAGCCAAAGCTGAATATGTTGCTGCAGCACTAAATTGTACCAACATTGCATGGATCAAACAACTGTTGGAAGGCATAAATGAGAAAGTTATCGAGCCAGTAACTATATTCTGTGATAATAATAGTGCCATTAATATTTCAAAGAATTATGCACTCTAAGACAAAGCACATATCTATCAAATATCATTATCTTAGAGAAGAAACTCAAGAGAAGAAAGTGGTGTTGGAATATGTTAGCACAATGGAGCAAATAGAAGATATCTTCACCAAGCCACTACCAAAGGACACTTTTGAATATCTCAGAAGTAAGTTAGGGGTCCTACCCCTATCTTTTACTCACTGACCGAGTTCGGTGAAAGCATCACTTCAATGACTCTATTGAATATCTTTTGGGGAGTTGATGCTGGAGTGATACACTTTAGAATGTTTTTCTAAAAGTGTACTGGAAGTAATACTGGAATAATACAGAGAATGATACATGGAACATGAATTGAAGACAAATGCTCTGACCGAAACTCAGTTGATACACAACAGCAGGAAATAACTTCTTAGAGAAACAAATTATGTTTTAGTTCTTTTCTTTTTGGCATTGTTGTCAAAGGGGGAGAAGACCTAAGGGGGAGAAGACCTACCAAAGGGGGAGAAGACTGAGAATATATGCGAGAAGACTGAGAGAAGACTAGAGATTGAAATAAAGACTAAAAACAGAAGAGAAGTCTAATGTATGGGGGAGAGCATTTCAAGCATTTTAGAATCACAACAATCTGAATCTTTTACAGGTCAAAACAATTGGTTTTTCCATCAATGCCAAAGGGGGAGATTGTTGGCAATATTACATTATAATAGACAATGAAAGATTGTTGACATTTCAATAAGGATATTGAGAAGGTTGTTGATGATTATGGACATAACTGATTAAAGATGTTTTACTATCTTGATATTATTATTTTGTCATTGATGTCAAGAAATTGATTTTTTTAATTCAGTATGATATTGCCACATCTTGAGAAGTATGATATGAAGATTACAAAGAAGTCGGTAAAGACACAGGAAAGAATATGATGAATAAGGGGATAAGTTATTCAATGGGCAACTCTACCGAGTCAGACAATGATGAGATCATGATGTTTTATATTGTTTTAACATCATACATATGTTGTAAAATGTAAAGGTTAATACTATACTATGTTATTAGGCAAAGAACCTAGTCGGTAAACCCTAAGGAACCTAGTTGGTAAAGCCTAAGGAACCTAGTCGGTAAACCCTAAGGTTATCGCTATCGGTTAATGAAGGCAGAATGTCTATCGAGTGAAGTTTAGTATTCACCGAGTTGTAACCAAGCTATAACAGAATGCATTAAATGTTTACATGTGATATTTAATGAAAGATGATGATGAGCTAGAGCGGATCAATGATTGGTAAGCCGTGGAAGAAGTTTGTTAATGAATCTAAGGCAATGGAAAGTCAGGAGGAAGATCTAAAGCTCAGATTGAACCGCATTACCCTAACACAAGTTCCAAGGTGAATGTGCAAGTTCCAAGGTGGGGTAAAATGTTTTCAGATTGAAGGATACATTGAACCTGGACAAGATCGAAGATCTGATGGCTATGATTGAACATGGGAAATGTGATCAAGGAGATTAAGCGGCTAGAAGATTATTTATAAATAGGAAACTGTTGATAAACAATGTATGCGGGCAAGTGTATGCACAGGGATGCTACATAGTGATTACCGAGCACAAAAGCTTGAAGACCTGTTAGTATAATAGAGTATTGATGCCCAACAGATAGACAATATTAGTTCTATGTCTAGATTGTATTGAACAAGTAGGAATCTGCTTTAGCATTTTAGATGTGAAGTTGTAGATAGATTTTTATTACTGTTATTTTGTGAAAGTGACATGAAATCTCTTAACCGAGTGGACTTAACAGTCTTATATGTAAATCCTCTAACAAGGTGACATTCTGATTGAGTGTTTGAATTCCTTTAACAAGGTCACTTCTAACAAAGTGAAGATCCTAACAGATCTGAGGGAAATCCCTTAACTGGGTCACATCTAGCAATGTGTTTGTAATCTTTAACAGGATTTGCTTTTAACCGAGCATACTCTAGAAGAGTATATTTCTTAGTGGGTCCAAAAACCCACAATGGTTTTTCCCTATTTGGGTTTCCACGTTAAATCTGGTGTTATGAGGTTTATATTGTTCATATGCTTTTGAGTTTGCATGTTTGACAGTTTTTGGTTATATGACTGATATATATGTTACTGAGGTTGAATCTGATGTTTTTATGGATGATTAAGTTTGTATGATTCACCCCCCCCCCCCCCCCCCCCTCATCTTGTTGGCTAGTGGATCTGTACTTATATTAAGTATCAAAACTATCAAATATATCATGGAATATTCATGCTAGGATAGTATACCATTTGCTGGGATAATTTGCTAATCTTTTATCATATCATCATCTTTATGCTATCTTAATCATCATAGTTTCAATATCATACATCTTATAATGCATTCATTCATATAAATCAAACATCACTCATTCTTGGAGTTGTTATTCCTAAGTCACTTTGCTCAGTGATCTGAGAGAAAAATATTGACTTTAGGGATCCTATGAGATAGAAGACAATGGGACACTCCTTGGGAAGTTGAACTACTTTAGTTAGTTCATATACTTACACATAGAGTCTCATTGGTGTGTAGATCTTTTGGATTTGAGTTATTCATTTTCATCACCACATTTTCCCACATATAGATTCAATGTTGGTTTCATGATGATATGTGGTGGTTTGATCGGGTTATGGATTCTAGTATGAGGATTGGTTTTTCAGTGTTCGTTATTCTGGTATTTGTTCTATTGTGCTTTAGAATATATCTTGAGTTTCAGATTTGGGAGTGTTTGGGATGTCCATGTGTATCTTCAATTCAGATGGTTCATGATTTGGTTCTCCACAAATTGTCGTTCTAGTCCCAGTTGTTACTCTTGAGTGTTCTTGAGTATCAGCGTGTTGATCGATGAAGATTTGATTAATTGGTTTTGGTGCAACAATTGTGGATGGTTCTAATGTTCTTTTTGGTGTTTCCTAATCATGTCCTATTTGTTGTTTTGGTCCACATTGATCATTGTGCATGTTATTGAAGATCTTGTGGGTTCGGTGATGTTCTTCATGTTATGCGACATTTTTGGTGGTGTAGTGTGTTGTGGATGCTCTTGGTCAAATTTCTGGTGGTGTTGCATGTTCAAGGATTTTATTTGGATTATATTGTTGGCATGTTTGGCATAACCGATATAGATGGCGAATGATGACTGAACCGGTACAAGATTGTTTGAGATGACATTGTGATGAAGAGATTAAGATCTGATGATGGATGAATTTGATCAGTTATTGGTGTTATAATTGATGGAAACTAATGTTTATTCATGTCTTGTGATATTTAATTATGTTGTATTGTGTCATCTAAATATTTTGGTCTACTAGAGAGGGCTTACCGGTAAACAATCAAGAAACTGAGAATTAGGACCTTAACTGGTAAACGAAGAAATATTCTGATTGTATCTGGTGATTGGTGATGATTGAGGCTTTGTGGTTTTGAATCTAAGTTTATATCATTGTAACATGTATCTGACCGGAACTGCATCATGTTGTGACAACCTGAAGTTATATTTATAATTTCTGTCACGTTTTTGCCAGGGTTTCAGAAGGGTTTAAGGACTGGTAATGATTTTTGGTTTGGTGGTGATCTACACAAAGTTCACATCTTGATGATAACGTGACACAAACCATTTGATGTGTTTGAAAGATGTTTTGGTGCACTTGGAGAGTAAATTTCTTGGGAATGTTCAAAGTGCTTAGTGAAATGAGCTAAGGGTTTGACTTTGTATGAAATCAACTTGATGTGACAATTTATGATCATTCAACGACTAATATTGATTTATAATTGATTGTAATGATCCATATGATGATCTGTAATGAGTTGTAAAGATCTATGATGATCTATGTAGTAAGTCTTAGGGTTTTGATGCCGACCTATTTGTAAAGGTTATTTATGTCGGTAAGGTTGATGTTTTGAAGTGTCGGTGATTTTGAGAAGTGTGTGAAGCTGAACTGGAGTGTGTGAGAAGATCTACTAGAGTGATGCAAACTTAGAACTTAATTGGTTCTGATCAAGTAAGCAGTTGAGTTCTATACAAAGATCATTCACTATTGTTCTCTAACAATTACAACAATTAAAATTCCTTAACTGGGTAGGTCCTAACATGCCTCACATTGTAAAATCCCCTAATAGGGTGACTAAATATCTTAGTTATAAATCCTCTTTCGAAGTTGAACCTAACATATCAATGCTCCTAACAGGGCTGAGGTAAATCCCTTAACCAGGTGACTCCTAACAGGGTCTACTCCTAACAAGGCATCATTGTAAGCTTCTAACAAGGCTTGGATCCTAACAGGGTGCATTCCAAAAGAGTGAAAAATATTTGTGGGTACCAATTCCCGCCATGGTTTTTCCCTATTTAGGTTTCCACGTGAAAATCATGGTGTTCATACGGTGAATGCTTTTGATGTGATGGTTTTCTTTGCTTTCAATTTATGCATGGTTAATGAGCATTTAATGTGAAACATTGATATATCAGTTTAGCAGATGTTTATCAGTAGATATAGATCTTGGTAAATAACTCTAGTGTTGATCTATATTTGATTTGGTGAAAGTTTTAAGAGTCTGAGTTTCTGATTTCAAATTATTGTTAATACTAATTCACCCCCTTCTCAGTATTAACTGGATCCTCTAAGATTAACATATATTGGTTTGGTGGTTGATTTATATATCGTGTGATGTAATTTTGTAATTAGGTCTTCAAGATTGAATCGACCTTGTAGTCAAGGTTGATGATTTGTATAAATAGTTGTCATATTCATATAATTTGGAGATAAGTATTGTGTCTACATTATCAAAGAGTAGTGAATTTGTGAACAAGTGAATTCATCTTTCGGTGAGAAGTGTAGAGAAGAGAGTATTGCAAGGTAGACAAATGTGGTTAACTGAAACTATCATTAGACATTTGGAGATACTTTTCTTTCAGCTCATGTAATCCAAATTGTTGTCTAATCTTTGTAAGGAAGTGAGCCTTCCTCGGGATTGTAACCCTTCTTATTTTTGAGCAATGAGCTCTAAGAAGTGTGCCTGAATGCATGTGCATTTCTCATTGTAATATTTTCACATACTACTATAGAGTATCATTTTAATGTGGGTAGGTTCGCACCGTGGTTTTTCCCTTAATTGGGTTTTCCATGTAAAAACATTGGTGTTATGTGTGTTGCTGTTATTGTTCTTATCTTTTCTCTTGCTGCAATTAATCAGATATGAAGTTGTGGTTAAGTTGTTAGATATGGTGAAAACTAATTCACCCCCCCTCTCACTTTTCTTTCATATTTGTTGCCAATAGGATGACATTTGTGGTATATGTATCTTGGAGTTAGGAGTTGTTGTTCTTGGAGTTTTGTGCTTATGGGTCAGTATCTATGGGTTTGGTAGACCACTGTTTGGTATTGATAATTAAGGTGTATGCATCGGTAAATGAAATGTGTGAAGGAGTGTGTAAGAGATCAAGTAAAGGCCAACTTTGTTACATGTTTTTGGTCAAGCATTTTCTAGATAATTTGTTGATTCGAGCAGCTTATTTTTGTATAAATCATGTGTTTGTTCAACATATTATCTCAGTGTATGAGCTTACTTGCATATATATTAAGAAGGTGTGTGAAGAGTATGAGATAGAAACTAGAGTGCATGCAATATAGCAAATTAAGAGGTATGTAAATGATAGAGTTGTTGATATCAAAGTAGATGTAGTGTGAAGAATAAATGAGCCAAAGAGTTTATAGTAGAGTCAATGTGTAGACATTGTTGCAGTAATCCTTTAATAGATCTGCGATGTATGTTTGATTCAACAAAGAAGTGCAGTAATCCCTTATTAGTTTTTCGACGGTTGTTTATGGATAGTGGTAAAATGATCCTTTAACAGATCTACTATAAGTTTTGTGAGTTGTTATCTGAGCTTAATCTGGAACTGACCCCATGCATTAGGAGATGTAATTTTAAAGCTGTGAGATTTCCACAATCCATATTGTATAATAGTTTGTTTTTCTGGATTTGATTGTGTGTGTTATTTTTCCATCAACGTTTCGAATCACACTCTGTGATTCATCATCCATAATTTTCCCAAGTTCAACTTTTTCTATTATAGTTAGCATTCTGACAGTGAGCTGCTTTTGTAATCTGGCAGTGAGCCGTCTGACAGTGAGCCACCGCTTTTGTAAATACCATATAACTAGTTATATTACCTTGAGAGCTAACACTCTCTATGGTTTTTCCCATTTGTGTTTTCCACATATAAAATCTGGTATTCAATTTGTGGCTATGTTATTCATTTATTCTGCATTTATTTTCTCATATTAATGAAATTGATATATCAGTAAAAGGTTTATAAATTGTGGAAATTTTTTATTTATTGTGGGAATATTGATTCACCCCCCCTCTCAATATTCTGGTCCATTCAACTAATTCAAGAGGAGGGCATTTCCCAATGTAAACAATTTTGTGAGTGCCAAAATTTGGTACTCGCCAAATTAAAAAATGTATTTTTTACCTTTGGTGAGCACTAGATTTGACACTTTCTAAATGTGAAATGGTTTTTTTTCATTTGGTGCTCACCAAATGGTTTGCTTTGGTGAATGCTATAGTTTGGACACAAGTTAGACTCAATCCCAAAAGAAGAATATATACAAAAAATTTAACGTTTAAGTATAACATTTCTTATACTTTAAGTTATATTATATGTGTATATTGGTAGGATGTAACTTAAGAGTGGTTTAAAATATATAAGATATTTAATATAGATTCTAGGATTTAGAAGATCATATAATTTTTTAGACATTCAAATTTTAGTAATCAACATTCTCCTATCAGGATTGTCTTTCTCTTTACATTCTCTCAATCACTACATCTCTGTCCTACCCTTTTTCTCCCCATCTCTAGGTCTCTCCCTCCCTTCGTCTTTATGTCACTACCTTGTCCTCCCTCTTTCATTAGGTCCACCACTCTCCCTCTACATCTCTCACCCATCTCCCTAGGTTCGAGGTTTCTCACTTCTATATCTCTCCCCTCTTTAGTTATTTTCCTCCCTCTCTCTCTCTCTCTCTCTCTCTCTCTCTCTCTCTCTCTCTCTCTCTCTCTCTCTCTCTCTCTCTCTCTCTCTCTCTCTCTCTCTCTCTCTCTCTCTCTCTCTCTCACCTCTTTAGGTCTCTAAGTCACTCCCTATTTACATCACCCTTCCTTCCTTCCTCTTTAGCACTCTATCCCTCTTTTTAATTCTCTCTCATTTTCCATCTCTCCTTTCTCTTGGTCATCACCTCTCCCTCCCTTGTAAAGTGTCATGCCCAAACTTTTGGGCACAAACGGAATAATTTTTTTTTTTTAAATACTCTACTAAGAACGATTAACTTAAATAAAATAATGCAACTTAGTTGGTCTAACTATATTTTGTGTAAATCAGATAATTAATCTAATTGGGTGATGAAGTTAGCTAAGTCCTCAACGAGCTAATATTTCTCCAAAAAGGTTATCACTATTCCCCATTATTAAATTATTAAGATCTCAAGCATAACGATTAATCTCAAATTTAAATGATCCAAAATTTATCTTATCATTCTTAACCTCCTAGGTTCTAAATTTAATTGTTCTAGTTATTAAACCACCTTATTAAGATAAAATCCCCATGAATTAAAATACTTTATAATTTTAGAGTTAAATGAGCCACCTGACCCTACAATTATCGTTGTGATATTATTATTATTATTTTTCCCTTTTTTTTTTAAAGGGCATGCTCTACCCAAGGATTTAAAATTTTCCCCTTACAATGCTCCTACATTTAATTTCTAATTTAAAAGAGTATTAGATAATGTTTCAACTAACCAATTGAGTTTTCAAACAACTATGACAAATTTAAATTACTTATATATATTTCTTTATAAGAATATTCCTTATTTTAACATTTAACTACTTGCGTTCCAAATAAATAAAGGAATGAAATCACTTGTATATATATATATATATAAAATTACTATATGTTTATGAATATATTTAAATGGAGGGAGGGGTTTATATTTTATTTTATTAACAACCCCTTTTATACCTCCCACACACACATCTCAGTTTAATAACCTAAATGTGTTCGCCCTAACCCGAAAATAGGGTTAGGGCATGTGTGTAACAACATACTTATCTTTTTGTGTGTGTGTGTTGTGTGTGTATCCGCTTAATTTTGTGTGTGCAGGTGGGATTTGGGCGGTGGCCATGGGAGGCGGCGCGCAGGGCCGAACCGGAGGCGTCCCCTTCTATTTTGTTTGTTTTCCATGGCGGAGGGATGAAGGGAGGTCAGGCGGAGGAGGGGAGAAGGCGGAGCGGGTGGCGTTTTTTCGTGATCAAGCGGGAGTGGCGGCGGCAGTGGGTGGGGGGTTATCCCCGGGCGCCACTATGCTTGCCCACAGTGCGGCCGAGCACCGCCCACTGTGGGTAAACACAGTGGCGGCCGGGCACCTCCCGCGCCACCACTGTGGTTGCTCATAGTGGCGGTTCTCGCCGTCCACTGTGGGAAACCACAGTGGCGGCGCAAGCCGTGCCGGCCACTGTGTTTTCACAGTGGTTCGGCTATTTCTTTAACCCCCTTTTTTTTTTCTGCGATGATTAATATGCATTTTTTTTAATTGGTGTTTACAAAATAATAAAAAAAAAAAATCAATCAACATAAAAATAAATATATAAATATATATATATATATATATATTTATGTATATTAATAATCCATATTTTTTTTTTAAAAGGATTTACATGCAATGATTTTCTATAAGACATGATCTAGCTTTATATATATATATATATATATATATATATATGTATATATATGTATATTTATATAAATATATGAGTAAATAGATTCAGAAAAATTCATCCCTGTTTCTTTATTTGTTTTATAACAGAAAATCAGAATAACATATAAGGAAATAAAAAAAATATATATATATATATATATATATATATATATATATATATATATATATATATATATATATATATATATATATATATATATATATATATATATATATATATATATATATATATATATATATATATATATATTTTGCTACTCTTTAATCTATGACCCATTTAGGCTTTTATTTGAGTTTATTATTTTTGTGAAACTTCAAGATGCTTATAAAGGATTTCCTAATTGTTATTTGCAGGTTGAATAATGTGGAAAAAAGTATATATATATATTTTGATAACAAATAACTAAAACTAAATGCTAACTTTTTTTTTGAAAGGAAATAGGCTAACTATAATAAAATTTATTTCTGTTTTAAATGGAACAGTAATGACAGATTTAATTAAATTTGCAGCATCATATTTAACTTAAAGAAATAAGGAGTAACAACTAATTTTAATTTCAGTTTACACAAAAGTGCATCTATTTCCTCTTTTTTTTTTATGTAAAACATGAAGATTTAAATGCAAACTAACACATTTCTTTCTTCTTTTGCAAAACTACCAAAGTAGGAAAAACATGTGTATTTCATTAGCAAATGTAGATACAAAATAAATATGGATACAAATGGGTTTGAAAACCCAACAATGTTTTTCTTTTCATGGTGATATGAATGAAATACTACACTTCTTTTCTTGAAAATAAATACTACAATAGCTCACATTCTTTTTTTTTTATACAAACTACAACATTGAATACATTTCTTTTTTTTTCTTCAACACTTTTCTTCAACATAAAATAGCAACAAGCTTTTTCTTCTTTCTTTTCCCAACCTAAGCAACCTGCAATAAAATACAACTTTGACCATGGAGAGCTCACCTCCCAGCCTAGGCTTACTAGAAGCCACCCCCGAGCTTGGAGAACCAAGCACTAGACAGGTTACAAGCAAGCAAACAAACAACACAACATATATGGCATACACTCAACAAACATCTTCCCATCCCAAGCTACACTTCACCACACTTTGTGATGTTCATTCCACGGGTGGAAGTGGACCAAGTACCAATGGGGAGATTGCAAGCCAAATACAACTCAAGCCACCTCATGGCAATACAAATGCAACAAAAATACATCCACATACCTTATGCCCCCCAAAAGGCTCAAGGCAATATTTACTCCCCTTATGACCCCCAAATGCATACACAAGACTATGCAACAAGGGTCACAAAGGACACCCTTGAGATCACTCTCCATAAGGAGAGCCTCTCACCCAAGGCTGTCATACTCCTTCCACCCCAAGACCATCCTACTCTCCCAAGAGTAGGAGATCTTGGACACTCCCAAAAACAACAAGAACACAAACAAAACACATAGAAATGTAACTACACATTCTTTTTTTTTTTCAACAACAATTTACATAAACACTTTCTTTACAAGCCTTTCTTTCTTTCAACAAAACAACATAAACTACATAAACAACATAAATAAGAGGAGATAAAAACCAACCTTATTCTGCCAATAGGTATGCTAGATTTAGTTGGGGATGAGCTGCCCAATTCCACACAACTTTTCTTCAAACTTTTTCCAAAATTTCTATTCTACTACTAATTTTCAAAGCAAAAGCATAATCTCCAAAAATGGAGAGTGGGTGATTACTCACTAAGTCTCCAATTCTTGCCTAAGAAGGCCTCTCACACACTTCCCAACCCCTTGGGTGAGGTGAGAGTTCCCATTGGTTGCTCTTCGCAAACTCTTACACATTACTAAAACTGGAAAGGGAAAAGGTGAGAGAAGATGGGGAAGAGAGTTTGACATCAAAAGGGAAGGTTGTCTATCCTAGGAGGAACTTTCTAAGTTGAATTTTCGTTCACCTTGGAAACACCACTTTTTGAGGTGACTAAACAGTCACATGGGAGAAGTCACATGCTTCAAAATACCCCTAACCCATAGGTATACCCTTTGGACCTTTGGAAAAGCCTTAAAACTGCACACTATTATTTTTAGCAGTGGTTTTTGACTAAGTTTGGGTTTTTATTTATCTATATTATGATTTTCAATTCAACAAGGTTTTTGTGTACATAAGATAATAATAACCAATAAGTTCCCTAACTTTGAGAGTCATTTCAACCCTAGTTGTTTAGATCCAATCTCATTCATATATGTTCTCACATATTATCAATGTGATTATGTCTTGTAGACATAAATGTGTTTGTTTTCACATTTCCTTTACTTGAACTAGCCTTTTATTTTAATTTTTAGAAAAATCATTCAAGAAAATGGCTTTTTGTCCATTGTATTATGTAGAAAAAGATTTGTGTTTGGCATCTACTATGAAATATATAATAAAAAAAGCTTAGGACTCTAAAACATCATCAAATTATTGATAATAGAGTTTAAACAAATATAATACAAATAATAATGATAAAATCTGACTATTTAATTAAAGATTCATGTTATTAATCATGCACCAAAATTATGGTCTTGATGACCACTTATATCTAGAACTCATGTTCCAAGATAGCTTCACTAAGCATACTCATATCTCTCTTCATAAATATCATGTTCATTTTCTTTGTGATTCCACTCTACCATGTAGTATATTAACATGTCTTGTGTATCTCAATCCTATACACTTTATATAATATATCAAAATATATGGAACAAGATTCACTATGATTATTAGTTCTCAAAAATTTAATATTCACATGAATCTACCTTTTTCATGCATCTTAAACTTCCTAAATTGACTATAGATTGTATTACTTATACGAAAATACATTCATGTCTTTCCAAAAAAAATTATTTATAAAAAAGTACATAATACAAAATGCATAAAAATCAAAGGTAGTTAATATGACCAAATAAATTTAAATGAATCAAGTCTAATACCCTGGAATATTGATGACAACTATTAGAAAATTAAATACAATTTTATTCTATACAGATAATGTTCACATAAACCAAATTCAAGAGAACAATCATTTATCCAATCAACTATTTTCTTTTCACTTAATGATACTTAAATCATCTTCATTTAGATGAATTATTTTAAGTTGTAATATCATTTTCTCTTCTATAGTGTTGGGCCCATATAAAATTTCCATTTCATATATGTCCTTGTTTGAAGTAATGCCCATCTAATCCATTGGTCAAGTCATTTGCTTAATGTTCCTCATATAACTTGGCCACTGTTAAGTTTCACTGCGTTGAATTGGAACCTTGAACTTGAACCTTTTTGGTTCAAGGTTCAAAGTTCAACGGGCATTGTTTTGAATGTTTTTTCCTCCTGCGCGGTTTTAAGTCTTTGCTAGTCCTTGTCGACATTTTACATTCTTTGAACCTTGAACTTGAACCTTTTTGGTTCAAAGTTCAAAGTTCAACATTTGTATTGTTAATTTTGTGTCATGATTGTTTCACAAAGTTTAGAGTTCGATGTATAGGTTTATCGGAAGACATGTGACTTGGTGCGAGGTGACGGCACGCATTTCAAGAGATGATTAACGACCACAGAGGAAAGGAATATTCTTTCTCTAATGATTTGAAATTTTTCATTTATAGCAAGTATGTGTGAGGATCCGTAGTGTTAGAAGTGAAGTGATCTAGCATTTAAGGCATGCTTCGATACAATCATTTCAGAGTAAGGCCACACGAACGAAGAGTAAGGGAGGCAGTTTATGGTAATGATGGGTAAGATTTTCTTGGCTTTAAAATTGAGTAGTTGTCATGCCGAGATTATTATTTTCTTGAGAAGGTTTTGAGAAGGAGTTTTTGGAGTGGAAGAAATAGGCTGCGATAGGGGTTTACAGAGGACACAGGAAGGTATGTTCAACAACTTTCTAAATTGCTGCAATTTATTTTAAAGATCTGGATATTTTGTTAGCTGTTTGTTTCCGTTTCCACTTTCCTTCTTTGCCTAGGATTAATTGGAGAAAATCATGAGCTAAACATGAGGCCTATTTTTCCCAAATTGATGAGCTCGTCTTCCCTTGTAAGCTCTTTACCAGAATTAGGTGATACAACATTAGTCCAACTAGATTTAGATGATTTTCTAGAAAGAGTTTGGAACCCAGCCACAGATCCTATGATGAGAGATGTTGCACAGAGCGGGTTATAAGAAGCAGCCGCATTTCCTATAGCTGCTCCTTGCCCTGAATTAGTTTTAGAATGTATGAATCACTATGACAAGGGTAATATATGCATAACAAAAAAAATGGTGAGGTCTCGTTATCCATCGATAGACAGACAATAATGGTAGCCATGGGTATCCCACACCGGGAACCCTATGAAGATTGGACGATTGGAAAATCCTATGGAATTTTCTATGAGAAAAAGTGGTATTATAGAACTGTTATTGCGCGAAATTGGCTTCTGAAAATCTAGAAAGGAGGTTCAAGGCTGCTGAGACCTATAACCCGTGAACATTTAATTCCCTCAATACGAGACTTGGTAATATTGTTGAGCAGAGTAAAGGGTAATTCCCACTCCTTCTATTGGGAGGACTGGATGTATTTCTTCATCCAGGTCACTCTAGATAAAAATTGATTCATTGACTAGGAACCATTATAGTGGAAAGGTTACATGAAGGTTTGAGTAATTACCTTGGGATGACAAACTTCCATATGTCTTCGTACCTATTTTATATGCTTTCTTGTGTGAGGGAATGGTCTGGACTGTCTCATGCAAAATGGGTTCAAGGCATAAAGATTTATGAGTATCATCCTAATTTGACCTTAAAAGGGCATGTTGATGATTATCTTTGCTGGAATGATATTTTTGCTGGAAGGTTGACCTTTGAATTAGGTAACTTGCATAGGAGGATGTCCGCTGAAGCCGTTGAACTTGTTAACATCTATGGCAGTTTCTTTACATAGTTTAGTCACTTCACTTACCTAAGGGTTGGAGGATTTAAAGGTGAACCCTTTAGGCTACCCAGGTATGTTTCAAACTCCTATATTTTGATCGAAGTTTCCAGGCAACTTGCCTATATTGCAAAGGATTATGGTGAAGACTCAGACACAAGTGGGATTTTCCCCATCGATTTAGGCCATTATAGGTGTAAGTCTGTCTCTGACGCATTGCAGCTTGAGCTAGAATTCAAAGGATTTCATTTGAAGACCTTTGTGAAAAGGGATAATTTTGATAGTAAAGGTTTCATCGCTCAATAAGTGAAGAAGATGGTGCCTGATCAACATGTGTCTTAGTTAGAAGATTATCGGGAGGGTTGCCCAGATGAATTTGAAATAAGGAAAAGGAGTTGGTCCAGGTTAACCTTGAAACAAATACATGACATGAAATTGCCAATGGACACTTCAGGTGTCACCACTGATGATGAAGATATACTTGATTCTGAGTTTCTGAAGCAGGTGCATAATGAGCCTCTTCCAGAGGTGGACTGGAGTAAAAAGATGGAGGATAGTATTCAGACACGCACCTTCAACGTAATTCGCAAGACATAAAATTGGCTTAGGAGTTGCCGATTTTATCCAGCAAGAGCAGGTGGTTCAAAAAGAAAAAGTGGGAAGAGGAATACTGCAAGAAAAACTTCTGTTTTAACTAACATTCTCGTTTTTGTTGCAAGAAAAAGGTAGGCAAGGATTAAAGAAGAGAAACTTGACACCGAGGTTAAGCTTTCTATTGGTGGTCGAATTACCAAGTCAAGGTCTAAGAAGAGTTTTCAGCTGCCGGCTCCCCATCTCATTCCTGATTTGGATGCAAAGGAAGCACTGTGAGATATGGCATCCCCTGTTTCTGAAGCAAACAAGGTTTCAACTGGTGTAGATACTACTTTCCAAGATCCAGGGACACTTGATATCTAGTCTCATGCAAATGGTGCTGCACCACCATTCTCAGCAGGATTTCCACCCATGCCATCTAAGGAACTATCTCTGGCACCCAAGTGGTTAAGTGATTCAATCACCAAGAAAAGGAACGTGGTTCCTATTTTGGTATCAATGGAGGATGCTATAAGTAAATGTCTGGGAAGGTCTACAAAGCCCAAAAAGATAAAAATGGAGGCCATGATTGATTTTGATGAAAGCACGAAGCATTGGACTGCAGACATTGCCAAACCCGCGTCCGACAAAGATGCTATTATTGCTTCAGAAGTAGACTATGCTATTGAATGAGTTGATTTGGGGGTCGCAACCAGAGCCGTAGATGTGAAACATCTGGAGACTTAAACTAAACAAATTATCTCTCGTACTTGGAAAGATGAAAGAGACAAGGCTGAGTTAAAATAAAATTTAACGCAAATGGCTCAATATATTCATGCTCTGCAGAACAACCCATTACCATTGTCTCAAAATTCAGAACCATTTAGCCCAAAATCACCTGGTAATCAGAAATTCTTTGATGCAGTTCAACGAAATAGGATGATTGCTGAGGTTTTCTCAAAATGGCTCACCACGATCATGCATCAAGCAACCAATTACATAACAGATTTAGTCCAGATCTTCAAAGATGCTAACGAAGTCACCAAAGCATTGGACTCCAACTTAATCTCGTGGGAAAAAGAGAAATCTAAATGGGAAGTGATTTCAAAATAGATGCGCAATATTCAGTGTTATGGTCTCATGAATTTTCTTGCTGAAAATCAAGTGTCAGGGTTAAATGAAGATGTAATGTTTATTTGCAAAGAGAGTATTGAGTGGCGCAACCAAATTATTGAATAGGGTCATAATGAATCAGCCAGTCTGCATGGTGAATTAACAACCTTAAGAGCGACCATGCAAAAGGACCTGCACTATGTGGATGTTCAATTCCTTAAAGAAGATAGCGAAACCGTGGAAGATACCACAAAGATGATTAACCAGTTTAGCACCCACATTAAACAAATCAAAGTGGAGAAATCCTTGGCTATGGAAGATTTCATGAGGATTTCCAAAGTAGAATCGATGCTCACAGTTTGTCTCAATCACCTGGATTCCCATAGAGACAAAGTGTAGATGGTGAAAAGAAAGAAAGAGCTCTGGAAGCAGAGAGTAATTAACATTAGTTTGCCACATGTAACTGTAATTCAAGAGTTTTCAAAGGTGCATCGAGAGTGGAGCGCGACAAAGGCAGTGATGGTGTCTGTCCAAAACACCAACCCAAGTGATCACACCAGAACCAAGCAGACGATATGACTAGCACTACTGGCACTTGTTTGCCAGCGAGTCTAGTCATTTTCCTTAGTTTCGGTTATATAGTTAGGGTTGTTTTTTATTAACTCTTGCGAGTTAATTTTACTTTGGTTAAAAAAAACTATTTCTCTGGCGACCTATATATATGTTTTGTAATGACTTTGAAAGGGTTCACTAAGTTTTTGGAAAGACTATCTTTTAAATTAGCTAAAGACTTTGTGTATGTAGAAGGTGGATGATCATTAATGAATGAAAATCTCATTAATAGTTCTCTTTAATTTCAAATCTGTGCGTTTGTTATTTTGGAATTTGATTTCTGTGAAAATCTATTTCAAGGAAGGAGCCGTTATACTTTTTACGTGTGCATAAAATTATTAGCAAATTTCATCTTTAAAGGATTTTCATTTTGTTTTAGTGTATGTGTGAAGTCTGTCGGCTTTATATAAAGGGTTATATATGAATCAGTGCTTGCATTCATTTTGTATTGATTGGTGAATGCAATTACCTTTTAGTGCTTTCTAGTGAAAAGCATTCTATTGATTGTGTGTAATTTGGAGTTGACTGAATAATTATTAAAGGGAGTTGTACCTTAATTCAGAGGTTAATCAAATATAATGATTTTCCAACTGATTGGTAGGAAATTTGTCTTTCTTTCCGTGAGCCATAATGTGCAATGGTAAAATAAATAAAGAAAGACCAATTTGTTTACCAACATATAGATAACTTTCTCATTAAAGAAAGAGATCACTTAAGTACTTAGAAATGACAACCATTGATAGTCTAGACAACACTCTCCTTTGTTGTTGGTTATGATAGTCAAGCTACATATTTTATAAACTATAGGAACAAAATAGTCATTGTATTGGATAGTGCATGTTCTAATTGAAATAGTGCATACAAAAACACCCTTAGCAAACATTATAGCTCCTTCCACCATCTTACATGAGATCCACTAGATAAAATGATCTACATCCCTACAAAATTCAACTTGCCAAATATTGATAGGATAAATACCAAACCATGTATGTGCATTACACTATTGATCAGCTTCACTTGATATAAGGGAATCAAATTTGGACTTTACTAAGGCCAACTAAGCTTCAATGTAGTGTCCCCTTTTTTTAATAGGATTTCATAATAGATTAAAATATTGGAAAACATATAATATAATATAATTAAAATTTAATTAATTTGAAGGAAAATTAAAAGGCATGCAATTAAAGATTGCAACCTACTCTAGAATAAGATAAAAGGGGGATTCATTTCTGTGGGAGGAGTCATAGAAAAGAGGAATATACTAAATCACAATAGGGAATGGAAGAAGAAAATATTGAGCACATGAATCAAGGAAGAATTAATAGAAACAAATGGGAAAAAAAATTAAAAATGATTATTTCAAAGGGTGGGAATGATGAAATATTGTACTCTTTCAAAGGGAGGTACTAGTGAAAGGTTGTGACTCTTGCAAAGCACACATATGATTAAGAGGTGTGAATTATCTTTCATATTGGATGATACATTTAGGCAAGAAGATTTCATTTCGAGATGACATAGAAGAGAGATAAATTTGGAAAGTAATATATTTTTATTAAAAATTAGTAATGGAGGATGGTCACACAAGTCTTATGAAAGGTGATGACCCTTTCACTAGTGAAGTATATAGGATAAATCATTAAGAGATTCCAAGGACTCACCAATACATCAAATTCTCACTCAATCAATCATTACTCATGAAACCAATAAAAGTTATCTTCAAGTATCAAATCAAGAAAATAATCAATCAACAAATTGTCATCATAAATTATTAATTCACTAATTAATCAAACACATAATCATCCATAATTCCAATATCAATAACATATTAGTGCACATTGAACATTTAAAATTATAGAGGCTAAATATAACAAAAAATAACATGCCTATAAAATTTTATTAATTTTCTCAAGTTATATTTAATAATATTATTCAAGAAGTCTTTATTGACATTTATTATAGCAGATGTCCATCAAGAAATCTATTTTTAATTTATAGTAATTTATCTTATAAATAAGAAGGTCGGTTGAACCTCCAAGTGAACAAAATTTCAAGCATGTCACCCTAAGTTTGATGGATAAGAGATCCTGACATGCTCATGGCCCCGGTGGTGTTGAGGACATGATATTCAAGCATACCCATGTTCTTGAGGGTCTTATCAAGTAAGCCACCTAAGATAGATGTTTTGGCGGTGTTGCCATGCTATTGAGTTTGGATGTTTATGAGTTCTCCTAAGTTTGATCAAGGAGGATGGCTAACCTCCAAGGTAGATTGAGGGATGGAGTGGACCTAAAACATTGTCATGTTAATAGGCTAGGGAGTATTAAGGATCTATGATCTTATCATGCACATGTACTTTAAGGTCTTCTCAAGTATGCCATTAAGATGGATGAATGAGGAATCCACATGTGGTCTTACAATATAAGTACATTTGTCATTGAGATTGTGTTTTTATATATTTATAATGAATTCCTAGTACAATTGACTATAAGAGTACACTTTAATAAAAATAGTAATTTGTATATGTTGTTGTATTGAATTATTTATTAATGATAAATATATTGATTTAAATGATACTTTGAATTATTAATATTAAATTTCCTAAAATTAATTTCTAATGATTAATGGTGTGTGTAGGCCCTAAACCAAAAGTATTTAAAAAGGGACCTTACTGTTGACAATTTTATTATAAGCTTATATGAATGAAGATAATGAAATTCTCATCTTGATTTAGAATTATTATTTCAGATCTAAATTTAAGTAAATCCCAAAGGGAATGTTATAATTGGTATCAAAGCAACGATATTGCTAGCCTACAAAGTGGAAGACAAATGAAAAATCTAACCTTTCTTTATCTCTACTAGTTCTCCATTTTCATCATTTTTCACCTTTTGTAATATCACTTCTTCACAATTGCACACATCCCAAATATTTCCCAATGAATATTTCTAGCAACTACTAATTTTTATTTTATATTAAAATATCTTTCGACATACCATAGATGTTCAACAATTCTCAAATTTGCACTAAACATTACTATTCTAACTGCACCGTCAATAGTATTCCTTTTGTCTTCTTGAGAGCTCACGTATCCTTAGATCACAATTATTATTACTATTATTATTTTTATCTCCGTCATCTTATCAATATGATATCAGCAAAGATATGTTTTCACCTTTCAACCAATAATAGATTAATTTTTGTTCTTCCATGGCACCTTTTTATATCCTCATGGCTTTGGTCATTCAACTTTGTATAGATCACAACTGTTTCAAATTTAATAAATGCTTAATTCCAATGAGTTATCATATGTAAATAAAGAACCACGTTGTTCAATGGAAGTACAAAGTTAGCCCAAAAGTAAAGATACAAGCGACTAATTGGTCGAAACCTAATTTTTATAAATTGGATTTTGATAGAGAGAAAAAAAGAAAAACCAATATCATATTTCTAAAGGCTTTTTCCTAAGGTTAGATATTTCTTTAAGAATTTTCCAACTAATGATAAGTTTAATTTGGAATTTGATCTGATTAAATGTGAAGGAAAATAAACATATCGCAGATGATATTGATAGACAAAATATATCTCACATTCTAATTAATTCTCCATTGTCAGTGTGAAGGAAAATAACTCATTTTAATTGAGGTTTCAAATTATTTAATGATTTAGAAGAATTACCATGTACACCTCATCCCAACTATGAAATTTTTTGTTAATATTATACTAAAGTTGGAAATCTCTTCCATCTCCAGTTTAATTTTTGTAAAACTAGAATTATATTAAGTCATTCTTGATATATAGATGAGTACAAGTAGTTCTAGACCATTTTCAACACTAGTTTTTTACTTACTTCGAATTTATATTTAGGTGTGTTGTTGTGATTTTCAATTCAACATATTTTTTGTGTATGTAAGATAATAATACCTATCAAGTTCCCTAACTTTCAAGGTTACTTCAACCTTATTGACCCAATTTATTCTTTTTTTTCAAGGATAATTAAGATCTTATGTTAATATCGGCATATTATCTTCTTAAAAAAACTCCTTTAAAACCTAACTAGGGTCCATGAAACTAATTGATGCAGGAGCATCCCCAGTTCATAACAATCTTCCATCAACCAAAAACCATTTTCCTTTCTATTTTACTTTCTGTGTCTCAGTTTTGGCTCACTGGATCTTGTGGAGTTGGATTCTACTAGAAGGTTTGATCATCTTTCTTTCTTCCAAAACGCATCACATTTGGATCATTTTCCAGTAAGATATCACTACCTACTTCCATGATAGTTTCTTGTTATTGGTTGGTAGTCCTTTGTTACCGATTGTCTCGACCTATTTTGGTGATCTACTGAAACCCCCTTTTGAGGCTTGCAGATCCTTGGGCATTGATTCCAATGCTCCTTGGCATGTGGTTGACCTTTTCCCATGATCTATGTTTCATCCTTTGGATTTTCCAGAGGAATCTCTTGGTGGAGGCCGACCTTGTTATTTTATAGGTTATGTCCCCTTCTTCGAGTTTTGATCTCTTTTAGGCCGGCTTGATCCTTTGGATTGATATATAATTGTAATTGTGGAATATAATATAATCAAGGAGAGGATCAAGTATCTAGATTGTGCATAGAAGATAGATTTAATGATTCAAGGTGTCGGTTGTGACCTATTCTATATGTTCTACTAGGCTGGTGAGCTGGTATGTTGTAACCTGGTTGCTATTAGTTGGATGTAATCAATTTTCATGCAATAAAACAATCTGTTTGCATTGCCTCCATCATATCTTTGAGTTTCCATTGTGTTTACACTTGTTGACCATTCCGGATTGATCTCTTTTAGGTCCCTGCTAACCGGTGACTGCTTCAAGTGGTATCAAAGTGAAGTTTCATTTCAGAGGTTGCATGCCCTAAAATTTTGTTGTAGGGTGGCGGATTGGAGATCCGACCTACAACTACAAAGGACTAGTTTGAACGATGGCACAAAGAGGAGCTAGGAATGGTAGATCGAATGGGAATGCAGACCATGTTGTGATGGAGATTTTGTGAGGTATAGTAGCCCATTTGGAAACCTTGGAGACAGCCCAAAAAAGAGGTCAACATATTAAAGATGTAAGTGAAGATGAAGGAGAAGAAGCCCTGATAGAACAAGAAAACCTATCCGCGGTTGATCCGGATGAGGAAAGTTTTTGAGGGTTTTGAGTAGGGCGAATAGTAAACCTCATTTTACCCCAATAGAATATGATGGGAAGTTACCTTCAGATGAATTAATGGATTGGGTCTTGGAGATGGAGAAATATTTTGATTTTGAAAACACTGTAGAAGAGAGGAAGGTGAAATATGCCTATACCCAGTTAAAAGGTCATGCATCTCTTTGGTGGGAACATTTGCAAGTTGATAGATAGAGAAGAAGTAAAGAGAAGGTTAACACATGGAATTAGATGGTTCCTAAGTTGAAGTCAATGTTTGTGCTGGTGAATTATCAAGTGGATCTGTTCCGAAACTTGCAAAATTTAAGATAGAAGGAATCTAGTGTGAAAGAGTACACCACAACATTTTATAAGTTGAATATCAAGTCCATACATGTTGATGATGAAGTTGAAAAATTTACAAGATATTTGAATGGATTGCAGATGTCTATACAAGATGAACTGAGGTAATTTTTATTTGCCATACTTTTTTAGACTTTGATAACACAATAATAATGACAATTTCATAAATAATATGAAAGGACTCAAAGTCTAAACCTACAAACAAGTCAAGGGATTATGTGTTAACGGCGGAAGAAAAAAAATAAAAATTATTTCTATGACTCGACCTTGAGATGCCAAGTAAGAAGATTAAAGGAGATGAGATTTATGATCCTACACTGATACAAACACGTGAGGAACAAATTATATCCCCAGAGTATAGATCGACACACTTGAGGTGGCTTTCACCTTCACTTTAAAACACTTTCAATGGTTTTGAGAAATAAAAAATGTTGTTCACTCCTTCACCATGTATAAAAAATGAAATAAGTAGCTTCAAAAGCTTTAATAACAACCGAGTCCAATTCAAGCATTTATCAAGAATGGCAAAAGATTATGATTAGTAATATTTATAGAATATCCAATAACTCGTTCAAACATTTTGCCTCTAGTACAACACCCCAATGACATCTATCATGAAATTCCTATCTCTTCCACCATTCAATGAAATTCCTATCTCTTCCAAGTTAAAATAATAAAAATAATATGTGGTTATAATCTTGTGTAATTTTGTTAAATGCATATTACAGATTTATAGGATTCTAACATCTTATTTTATAGGAAATTCTCTAAAAATATCTCTAAATTTCCTAATTATAATGAGTTGTTAAAACAACTCAACTCTAAATACATACAAACAAAATCTAACAAATAATTATTCTCACATTAATAATAGTTATGTGAGTTGTTATCACAACTCACATTATTAACTTATGTGAACAGTATCATTTAATTTCCCACCAAGAAGATCGTTGATGATATAGAAACAAAGCTACATATCAATTCCATAGAATGCACTATGAAGATGAAGTGGTCATGTTGAAGAAACAATTGAAAGAGACAAAAGAGAAAATTGACAAGGGCTTAAAACTTAAAGGCAACAACGATTTTCTTGATATGATGCTAAGTGCATAGGAGCAATCTAAGGACAAAGGCTGACTTGGTTTTGACAAAGGCTAATATTCTAAAACTCTTAGTAAAGATGACAAAGGAAAGGAAAATTCAAAGGATGAATTCAAGAAGTCTAATGAAGATCAAATAGGTTTTATTGTAGTCTAAAACAAGAAGAACTTTAGGAAGCCTCCTCTTGCGAAAAAATTACTCATCTTTCAATGGAAATTATTTTTCATGTGTAATAAGTTTGGACATACAGCTAGTTAATGTAGACATCAGATCAAATTTTGATTATTTAATGGTCAATGATACACCTACAATAATTTTAGAGTTAAGTCAAATGAGTACAGAAGTAGGATGGTGTGGAATGGATATGTGAATACAAACTATGGTAGAAATATTCGATCTTTTAATGGGTATTTCTATTCATACAAAAAATTTGGGCGCAAGGTCTAATATTACAAGGGATGGAAGTGATCGACAATAAGATTTGACTTGTTATAACTGTAATAAATCAAGATACATTGCTAGATTTTGTAAAGAAAAGAATGAGAAGGCATCTGATCTAGTAAAGAAGATTGATGCCAATAAAGTAAATGAGAAGATGAAGAAGATAGGGGTAAATAAATGTGATGAGAATGTAGAAGGAAAGGAAAAGGATGAGTCTATACCTATTGGTGGTACAAACGATTCATCCAAAAAATAGATAAAATGCATTGTCTGAGGGGGAGAATTCATTGAAGACCTTAAAAGAACCCCCTTGTAGTTTGGATGTTGGATTGTTTTTAGCATGAAAAAAGTTAGGAAGACATTTCCAAAAAAATTAGGATTTTTGTAGTGATTCTTAGACATATTTGTGATCATTGTTATTACAGAGTATCATATTTTTAGTATGTAATGGCCAAATGTATTTTAGAGAAAAAATTGTAAGTTGTTAGAGTTAACAGATAAATTATGATTTGAATTCATGTTGATCACTTGTGATCTTGCAAATTTGAGAGATATTATGCACAAATAAATGTTTCTTGTGCAAACCCTTGTAACATAGGTATTTATACAAAAAAAAATTCTTAGTTCAATTTATTTTATTGAGATAGAGCTACACCTATTGTTGTTACCATGTGTTTGAAGCCATGAATATAATTTAAAAGTTATCCATTTGTGGCAATGGAAAAAGATAAGGAAGCTGCTTTATCAAAGGTATTGTTGGATGTGGTATCCATAAAGGACATTAGGGAATATATCCATGCCCCTCTAATAGAGGTTAGTAATGTAATAATCAATGATTTATGGAAATGGCTAGTAGAAGATGATCCAACAAATTTCAAGCAACAATATAAGAACATTTTAAAGATAGTTATGAACATATGGAAGGAGCTCCCTAATTTTAGCTATGAGCATGCATGAATAAGGATCATTCTGAGTCACATTCATGGATATGTAATGTATTTAGATCAACCACACAATATTATATAGGATGCCATTAGGGATTTGATAGGATTGTGCTCCTCTAATAGTAACCCTATTTTTAAGATGGTGAAGAATGACTTAGTTTTACAACTAATTCATTCAATATTTGATAAGAGATCAATGACAATTGAGGACATCATTGATTTTGGTGTTTAGTGTCTAGTCAAAGGCTTGGAAAATAATTTCTATTAGAATTGTGAGGGTTCTACCATGGCCACCACAATATACTTTGCATTTCTTAAGTGGTGGTTGAAGAAGAGAAGTTTGATCTATATGAGCTACTAGATCCAAGGACTACTTGGCTTCTCGAGTTACCTTATGATATATCTAAGGAGTATACGGAGAAAAACATCGAGACATTGTTGTAGTTGTCGGTGGATCCATAGGAAAGGATATTTAGAACAATAGCTGAGATATTAAATATAATAATCCGGAAGAAGTTTGAGGTAGGAAATACAAAGAGGATGGAGAATTTGTACAAGAAGATAAATCGCCAATGGTGGCAGAAGCTCTTGAAAAGCAATCATAGAGGAGAACAAGGTCAATTTATACTTTTGGAGGTTTATAGAGGATTGTATAAGATGCCCCTCCAGCAGAGAAAGTAAACATTGGGAACACCATTATCTAGTAATTATTCTTCACTCTCGAGATTCTTAAAACAAATAATAAATATCACAGATCTCGGACATCTTAATTTTTTCTGTAAATTAAAATATAATCTGAGTTGAGTAGGCGTGTTTTTTTCATAATTCAAAAAAATTATACAAAGTCTAGTAGGCATGATTTTTTCACAATTCAAAAAAATTATATAACAACTACTTTGATTACGAATGTGTATGTTTTTCCACTCAGACACTACTTCGATTTCGAATGTGTATGTTTTTCCTCTCAGACTTTACATAAATATGTGACATCTCTATTAAAAATATAATAGAAAGAGAATTTGTAAGATGTAGTTGAAAGTGCCCTGATAGACACTTATGCAAAAATCTAGAAAAATAGAAGGGCAAGTTAAGTGTTTGGCAAAAAAATATAGAAAAAGAGAAAGCCATGTTAAGTGTATGGCAACATACCTCAAAAGAAATCTCGTCTAATGGAATGCCATGTTTACAAGATAAGTTTAACTTGGGTTTGCAGAGAAGGCTAAGAAACTTCTAAGAAAACTATTAAGTTACAAAATGATATATATACCAAGCAAATTGTTATGCTACAAAAAGATATATACACCCTATCTAGACAATGAAAAAATTGAAAACTATTGTGACTAGATTAAAATTTTCCATCGTGACTAGATAATATGCTCTACTTTGAGTGCATCTATCTTAGCATGTAGTTGTTGCACCTCTACTTTGAGTGCATCTATCTTAGCACATAGTTGTTGCACCTGTATCTGCATTTGTCTCCCCCTCTCTCGGGCCTCATCAGGTTGGACCTGCAGACTATCCCGATCTGCTTGAGCTTGGTCTCTCTCAATTAGGGCCTCATCTCTCTCAATTAGGGCCTCATCTCTCTCAACCTCTGCCCTTGCTACTCTCTCATAAAGCTGATCCCTCTCTGCATATATGTCTTCCATAAGATCCAAACTGTGAACAAATTGGCACGCTACTTCCATTGACCCATCGCACTCTCGAATGTTAGCTGCGATACACAAACACCAAACAATGTTAGTTCTATCTATCTCAAATTTCATCAAATTCTAACTAATTTCTAAACACAAACACATACTCATCTATGTCTATGAAAACTATGTGCTCGCAAAAACATTTTTTAAGAGGTGTGATTGTGGTGTAATGATAATCGGGTAAATTCACCAGTGATTACATTTGGAAGTCTTCAAAAATATGATCTTCAAAAATAAAGAAACCTTTAAGGCTCACCATAACCTTACCAAATATTTTTCAAACAATAAATGACAAATCATAATGCAGTAACTACGAAAGATAGACTTACCAATTACTGAAGGTGCAGGTGTTGTTACATATGCCTCTGAAGACGATAAGGTCAAATGGGGATATGCAGCAGAATTGGTAGTGGAAGCTGGTCCTGATGAAAATGGCATGTTTACAGCATCAGAAGTAGTGGTCTGTGCTAGCGCAGTCGCTTCACCAGACAAAGGAATTGTAATTGTAGTTGCACCGGTGGTTGAAGAAGACGGATCAAAATTGCAAAACGCAAGTGACTGTTGAGATGCAGAGGAGGATTGAGTCGCTGAGGTTCCAAAAGGAACTGAAGTGGCCGGAGTAACAAAAGTCGAACTAGAATTTCCCGCCGGGGTGTTGAAAGAAGTGGGTGGTGTAGGAAATACTGTGCCCGGAGTGCTGAAAGACACGTTCACATCCCGTGCACAAGATTGCGCGGGGATTGGAAAGAAAGGCTTAGGCGGGCGAACCATAGTACTGGCGCCAAAGAGAGGCGTAGGCATGTAAGCTGCACTGCCGCCGAAGAAAGGCGCAGGCGCGTAAGCCGGAGGGCCACCGAAGAAAGGCGTAGGCGCGCAAGCCGCAGTGCCGGGGAAGAAAGAAGTGGGTGCGTAAGCGATCAGAGGCCTAGGCACGTAAGCCCTAGTCTCAGTGACGCCGAAGAGAGGTGTTGGTGGCACAGAAGCCGAAGATCCAAACGTGACAGGAATTGATGACAGGAATTCAAATCCTCTGCTTGCCATGGCTAAAGCGCAAGTAATGCCGAGAAAAAAAATAAATTGAAAACTGAAGCCTTTAGACCCTAGATTTTGTAAAATAAACAATCTGTTGTTCCTCTACGCGTGTTACCTGATTTGGTTTGTTAAAACATTTCTCGACTGGGATTTAAATGATATCATAGGACACCGGTTGGGTTGGGTTGCGTTGGCCAACTATATAATAATAGAGGATTTGTTATTTTTATTTTGAAAAAATCTTAAAGATTACTAGGGGAAACAAATTAACCTTAATTTATAATTTAAAATAATATTTAATTTGTAATAATAAGAATAATTATAAGTTTAAGATTAGTAAAATGGTATTAATAATTAGTCATGAATAGAAAATATGAATTGTGTCGAGCAACTAGCCAAGTAAAGTATGTGAAGAATTGTGCCATGAGGAAGAGTTGTGGAATGAGACTCAATCATCATTTATTTGACCATAGAATATCATCAGCTCTAGGGCTTCTAGAATGATATTTTGTAGGAAGGCAATCAGTTCTTCAATAGCTTTTGAACCATTTTTGCTTAGTCTCAAGGCTTAGTGACAACATATGGAGTAGGGTTTCTTCTATAAAATATAGAAAATGTGGATTAAAAAAAAAAAAAATCAAAGTACTTTTATCGTGTTTCCTTGGTTTTGTATGAGAGCATGGAGGCAAAACAAAGTATTTGGTATTTCATTTGTTGTGATGGATACTAAACTTGGATTCTGGTAACAATCTTATATCCCAGTTGAATCGTCTTGTCTCCAATTTTGTATGACTTGATATAAAGTTAAGTGTTTTTTCTTATATTGAAGAAAGCAAAAACATAATATATAATATAGTATAATAAAAATTTAATGTTCATGAGATATTGAGATTTTAATAAGAATGGATGAATTGTCATCAACCAATAGAATATTTATTCTTATGAATAAATAAAAGTGCAATTTTTTTTTTTAAATTTTCAATAAAAATTATTTTTAATATTTAATCTTACATTTAAATTGTTAGTCAACAGACAACTAAATCATGACATAGAATATAGTATAATAAATGAAAGTTAAAGTTCAAAAGATTTTGGGATTTAATAAATAATGCATGAGATGTGATTAGCCATAGAATATTTTCTCTTATATATAAATAAAAGTGTCATTTAATTTTTTGAATTTTCAATACTTAATTTTATCTATACATTATTAGTTAGACGCTTATTTAATGAGAGCATCAATAGGACAATCTTTGGGTATGGTGCCCCTAATTTCGATACTATTTATAATATAATATGAACATTATAGTGAAAATATGTATTTTTCTTAAAAGCATAATCTTTATTTAATTTAAAAATATATAATTATAATTATTAATTAAATAATTTAATTATTTAATTTAAGTAGTATGAATCAAATCCCTATAAAATAGCTAATTAGTTTTATTATTATTATGTTCTAAGAAATAAAAAAATGTTAAAATTTATATATTATATATAAAAAAATCACTTTATTTACAATATTATTGATAGATAATAAAAATATTTAAATGGACATTTTTTGTTATTATTGCATTAGACTAGTACTATTGCAATCACTTTACATTTTTAACTAGTGTTTAAAAATATTGTTGGGATCAATTATAACATAGTATTTTTTTCCATCTTGTTATATATTTAATCTTTCTATAATCTAAATGCAATCTCTTAAGTTTTAAAATTGTGAAAAATATATAGTACCTAGAATTCACTATGAAACCTCTATGTGAACCATCCAATAAATATGCAAAGCAATGGATAAAATTATCCAAAGATAATATTATGAAACCAAACAAAATGTTGCATCTAAATCTTCAGTCACTATTTTTGCTCCATTATTTCAATTCAAAGATGCTTTATAGGAGATTCAATTTCTAGAAACCATAAAATTTTTTTTTTTATCAAAGAAGCCAAATGAACTCTATTTTTTTTAATGTTGATACAATCTTTTTTCAAACCAAAATCAAATTTCATTTTAAAATTAAAATGTAAAATTGAATATATTCTGGCAAATTAGAAAAATCTTCTACTCTCACTTGATCATGTAAGATATTATTTTTTGGTAGATAATGAACCAATGACTGAATAATTTTATTAATTAAAAAAATCAAATTTACAACCAAATAAAGAGAACTTCCGTTCATGCCCAAAAAATAATCTTCCTAATAGACTATGTGCCAATGGAGACCATATAATTGTCAACGTAACAACTTACCAATTCCTTTCCAGGAAACGTGTATCTCTCTTACCAATGCCACCCATCTGGAATACATACTGTCGATTACCTACTAAAGTCAGTCCTGAACACACAAGCTATCTCCAAAAACAAGTATAAGTACTCGGGGTTAATATCAACATCCATAATCTCGAAAATCGGAACAGTGAGTAAAATACGTTCGACTAGCCCTCATAAAGTTACTAATAAGCATTCGGCACAAATCAACCTTACCATTATTTGGGAAAGCCTAGTCAAAAAGGTCGCCAAAGGCTACCGCTCTGCCAAGCTCAACCATAATAAAACTATCCTGTCAGAGCAACTCATCACAATGAAAATCCTCTGATAACCATAAGCGTCAATTATCCAGGAACACCAAAACCGCTCACTTCATAAATATAGAGACATGAAGAAGAGCAGAAGAGAAGGATACAAGTAAACAAAAATATATATAAGTGCAAACACAACATTAAAGAAAAATCTATGAGAGTCTAGATGAATATATAGATATCCATATATGCAAATCTAAATATATATATACAAACACCAAAAAAATATATAAGCATAAAATTATATATATATTTATATATATAGGGAGCTCTAAAAACGAACCTAGGAAATTGTTGATAACTGATGCTGCTCTAGCATGCAGCTAGATTAGTTTAGTTAATAGTTTTTTGTTTATTCATGCAAATAAAGCATGTACTCCAACATGCATTAATCCTTATGACTATTTCTAGTTTTATTTTTTGCATAAATTTGTTTTTTAGTAAATAAAGCATGTTGTGCATGCACTTATTGTATTCTTAATTTAGGGAGTAGTTTGCTTTTTTTAGTTTGGGAGCCTTAGTAGCTTTCCATGCAATGTTAGGAATATATTTAGAACTGCAGTTATTATTAATTCTTCTAGACTGCAAATTCTTTATATATACAGCCTCTATGTAATTTTTAATTAAGCTTCAATAAAGAAATTGGTGTGTGCAATTCCAAAATAGGGTTGTTGTTATTGTGTGTTCTTTGTTATTTAATTTGATTAATCGGTTGGCTCTGAGGAGACATAGTTTTAGATTCTACAAGTGGTATCAGAGTAGGTAAAATTGTTTTGGTTTAAAGTTTTATTGTTGGAATTTCGCCAAAGTTAATCATGTCGAATTCTAACCATATGCCCATTCCAAAATTTGAAGGGAATGATTATGATTATTGGTGCATTAAGATGTTGACCTTTTTGATTGGAAAATATTTGTGGGAGATTATTGAAACAGGTTATGAAGAGCCAACTGATTGGAATGCCCTTATAGCCAATGAAAAAATAGCTAGAAAGGAAGCAAGGAAAAAGAATGCTCAAGCTTTGTTTCACATTCAGATAGCTGTTGATAAGAGCTTATTTCCAAGAATATCAGGACCAACAACAACCAAAGATGCTTGGAAGACTCTACAAGAAGCTTACCAGGGTAGTGATCAAGTTAAAGTGGTCAAGCTTCAGACGTTGAAGCGAGAGTTCGAGAATTTGAAGATGCAAGAAGCCGAAAGTATAAGTGATTATTGTGTCAGAGTCAAAGATGTGGTCAATAAAATGGCTACACTTGGGGAAATTGTAAGCAATGAAGTTTTGATAAAAAAGGTGTTGAGATTTTTGACACCCAGATGGAATCATGTAGCAATAATCATAGAAGAAAGCAAGGATTTGACAAAACTACAGTTTGATCAACTGGTTGGATCCCTGATGTCTCATGAAGAAAGATTGAAAGATTCTACAAGTGGGTTTTTCTCTAAATTGCTAATCACAAAAAATGAAGATGCAAGCAGCAGTAGTGCCAAAATCAATCAAGGCCAAGGTAAAGGGCAAAGGTAAAATTCTTCAACAGGTAGAGGAAGAGGTGGCTCAAGAGGAAGTGGTGGTTTCAGAGGAAGAGGTAGAGGTAGATTTGATAAGAGAAGTGTTCAATGTTACCATTGTAATAGGTATGGCCACTTTGAAAGAGAATGTAGATTGAAAGAAGGTAAAAGTGTTAACTATGCTCAAGAAAGTAGTGACAATCCTACTGATCACTTATTTTTATCTTATGCCAAGGGTGAAAATACTAGTAAAGATGTTTGGTACCTAGATTTTGGATGCTCTAACCATATGACAGGGAATGAGAAGTTGTTCTCAACAAAGGATGGAAGTTTCAAATCCAAGATCCAGCTTGGTGATGATAAATCATTGGAGGTTGCTACCAAAGGAGCTATGGAGGTCCAAACAAAAGAAGGTATAAAGAGTATTCATGATATTTATTATACTCCACAATTGAAACACAATTTGTTAAGTGTTGGGCAACTATGTGAGAAAAATTATAAAGTAGTCTTTGAGAATAAGACTTGTACTATCTATGATAAGAATAAGGATATTAGGGTGATCACTGTTGTTCCTATGACAAGAAATAGGATGTTCCCCTTGAGGTTTGGTGAACATAACAACAATTTGGCAAATATGGCTTATGAGGATTCAAGTTGGTTATGGCATCTCAGGTATGGGCATTTAAATTTTCATAGTTTGAAGTTTCTAACCTCACATGCATTAGTTTCCGGTTTGCCCAAGGTTGAGGAACACAAGGAGATTTGTGAAGGTTGTGCTAAAGGAAAGCATGCAAGAGAAAAGTTTCCAAAGGGCAATGCATGGAGGGCTCATCACCCACTTCAGCTTGTTCATTCAGATATATGTGGTCTTATGCAGACTAAGAGTTTGGGTAAGTCATCATATTTCATCACTTTTATTGATGATTACTCATGAAATTGTCGGGTATATTTTTTGAAGGCCAAAGATGAAGCCCTAGATACATTCAAGAAGTTTAAAGCCCTTGTAGAAAATGAGAAAGCATGCAAGATCAAATGTTTAAGGACTGATCGTGGAGGAGAATTTTGCTCAAAGGCTTTCCAAAGTTATTGTGATTTTAATGGCATCAAGAGGCAACTTACTACTGCATACACACCTGAATAGAATGGAGTAGCTGAAAGGAAGAATCGTACTATGGTTGAAATGACAAGGTGCATGTTATAAACCAAGGGATTGAGCAATTCTTGTTGGGGAGATGCAGTTGCTACAATTGTGTACATCCTCAATCGTAGCCCCACCAGTGCACTAGAAAAGATGACTCCTTATGATGCTTGGTATGGTAAAAGGCCTAATGTTAATCATTTCAAAGTTTTTGGTTGTTTGGCTTATGTGCATGTACCTGATTAGAATAGACAGAAGTTAGATGCAAAGAGTGAGTCATGTATTTTTATTGGGTATAGTGAGAAAAGTAAGGCTTATAGAATGTATAATCCCCTCACTAACAAGCTTATTGTCTCAAGAGATGTGTTTTTTGATGAAGGGGGAGTTTATGGTCATAAAAAAGGCCATGTTGAGAAGCCAAAATCTATTTTGAATGATGATATAATTGCTGATATTGATCATGAGTAGCCAACTAATGTTTCTATATCTAGTGGTTTAACTCCACCAAGCAACCCTTCATCAAGTTCTTTAGTACCAAGTTCAAGTCTAGCTTCTTCTCCAAGTTCTATAAGGAAATTAAGGAGATTGAGTGATATCTACTAGAGGAGTGGAAATCAAGTACATGAAGAAAACCTAGTAGGTGAGACAGTGACTTTTGCTTTATTAGCCAAGGCTGATTTTGAATCATCATGTTTTGAAGATGCATGTACTAATGAGGTTTGGGTGAAATCCATGAAAGAAGAGATGGATTCCATTCACAGGAATGACACTTGGGAGTTAATAGAACTTCCACATGACAAAAAAAGGATTGGCACCAAATGGGTCTACAAGACCAAATTTAACAGTGATGGGAGTCTTGAAAGACACAAGGTAAGATTAGTTGCTAAAGGCTTCACACAGAAGTATGGAATTGACTATGAAGAGACATTTGCACCAGTAGCAAGACAAGAGACCATAAGAATGCTGATTTCTTTAGTAGCTTAGAAGAAGTGGAGCATACATCATATGGACGTGAAAAGTGCCTTCTTGAATGGGTACTTAGAAGAGGAAGTATATGTGGAGCAGCCATAAGGTTTTGAAGTGGAAGGAAAAGATAATTATGTCTACAAGTTGAAGAAGGCTTTGTATGGCCTCAAGCAAGCACCAAGAGTGTGGTATGCTAGGATTGATGGATACTTTCAGGAGAATGGCTTCCAGAGAAGTAAGAGTGATCCTACGGTCCTTTACTACAAACAAGAAGGTACTAATATTCTCATCATAAGTTTGTATGTTGATGATCTTTTGTATATGGGTAGTAGTTCTAAGATGAAAGATGAATTCAAAGCTGCTATGATGAAAGAATTTGAGATGAAAGATCTTGGTCTAATGAAATATTTTCTAGGAATGGAGGTTTATCAAAGTAAGGATGAGATTTTCATTTGTCAAACAAAGTATGCATAGGATATGCTGAAGAAATTTAATATGACTGATTGTAACCCTGCCTACACTCCAAGTGCTCATGGAGATTTGTTATGTAGAGATGATGGTGCTGATTTAGTTGATGAGACAACTTATAGAAGTATTGTGGGGAGTTTGATGTTTCTAATCCACACAAGGCTTGATATTGCCTATTCAGTTTCACTTGTTTCAAGGTATATGACAAATCCATCTGAAATAAATATGAAGGTAGCCAAGAGGATTTTGAGGTATGTGAAAGGGAATTTAAGTTTTGGTATTCATTACTACTCTTCTGAAAAGTTCAATCTAGTAGGCTTTAGTGATTTAGATTGGAGAGGTAGTATGGATGACCGTAACTCTACATCTGAAAATTGTTTTTCTTTTGGTTCTGGTTTGATTACCTACAGCTCGAAAAAATAAAGTATTGTTGCTCTCTCATCTACAGAAGTGGAGTATGTTGCAATTACCTCAGCAGGTACACAAACTCTTTGGCTCAGAAAAGTTTTGGAAGAAATTGGAGAAAAACAAATTCAGCCTACAGTAATTTCTTGTGACAATGTGAGTGCCATCAAGTTAGCTAAGAATCCGGTTCATCATAGCAGAACAAAGCATTTTGATTTGAAATATCACTTCATACGAGATTTGGTGTAGAAGAAGGATGTTGAATTAAAGAACATCAACACTCAGGATCAGCTAGTAGATATATTCACCAAAGCGGTTGCAAAAGCTCAGTTTATAGCACTACGAGATAAGATTGTCAGCCCTCTCAGCATCAAGGGGGAGTATATTGATAACTGATGCTGCTCTAGCATGCAACTAGATTAGTTTAGTTAATAGTTTTTTGTTTATTCATGCAAATAAAGCATGTACTCCAACATGCATTAATCCTTAGGACTATTTTTAGTTTAGTTTTTTGCATGAATTTGTTTTTTAGTAAATAAAGCATTCTATGCATGCACTTATTGTATTCTTAATTTAGGGAGTAGTTTTCTTTTTTTAGTTTGGGATCCTTAGTATCTTTCCATTCAATGCTAGGAATATATTTAGAACTGCAATTATTATTAATTCTTCTAGACTGCAAATTCTTTATATATACAGCCTCTATGTAATTTTTAGTTAATCTTCAATAAAGAAATTGGTGTGTGCAATTCCAAAAACAAGGTTGTTGTTATTGTGTGTTCTTTGTTATTTAATTTGATTAATTGGTTGGCTCTGAGGGGACATAGTAGTTTCAGATTCTACAAAAAATTGGATATATATAAATATATCGCTACTAGGAGGTCTCAGAGCAATACCATAGTGTTGCCCTTTGTATTTTTCCTTGATGACAAAAATACAAAGGGCAACACTTTTCTTTCATATTTGTTGCCAATAGGATGACATTTGTGGTATATGTATCTTGGAGTTAGGAGTTGTTGTTCTTGGAGTTTTGTGCTTATGGGTCAGTATTTATGGGTTTGGTAGACTGCTGTTTGGTATTGATAATTAAGGTGTATGCATCGGTAAATGAAATGTGTGAAGGAGTGTGTAAGAGATCAAGTAAAGGCCAACTTTGTTACATGTTTTTGGTCAAGCATTTTCTAGATAATTTGTTGATTCGAGCAGCTTATTTTTGTATAAATCATGTGTTTGTTCGACATATTATCTCGGTGTATGAGCTTACTTGCATATATATTAAGAAGGTGTGTGAAGAATATGAGATAGAAACTAGAGTGCATGCAATATAGCAAAGTAAGAGGTATGTAAATGATAGAGTTGTTGATATCAAAGTAGATGTAGTGTGAAGAATATATGAGCCAAAGAGTTTATAGTAGAGTCAATGTGTAGACATTGTTGTAGTTATCCTTTAATAGATCTGCGATGTATGTTTGATTCAACAAAGAAGTGCAGTAATCCCTTATTAGTTTTTCGACGGTTGTTTATGGATAGTGGTACAATGATCCTTTAACAGATCTACTATAAGTTTTGTGAGTTGTTATCTGAGCTTAATCTGGAACTGAGCCCATGCATTAGGAGATGTAATTTTAAAGCTGTGAGATTTCCACAAACCATATTGTATAATAGTTTGTTTTTCTGGATTCGATTGTGTGTGTTATTTTTCCATCAACGTTTCGAATCACACTCCGTGATTCATCATCCATAATTTTCCCAAGTTCAACTTTTTCTATTATAGTTAGCATTCTGACAGTGAGCTGCTTTTGTAATCTGGCAGTGAGCCGTCCGACAGTGAGCCACCGCTTTTGTAAATACCATATAACTAGTTATATTATCTTGAGAGCTAACACTCTCTATGGTTTTTCCCATTTGTGTTTTCCACATATAAAATCTGGTATTCAATTTGTGGCTATGTTATTCATTTATTCTGCATTTATTTTCTCATATTAATGAAATTGATATATCAGTAAAAGGTTTATAAATTGTGGAAATATTTTATTTATTGTGGGAATATTGATTCACCCACCCTCTCAATATTCTGGTCCATTCAACTAATTCAAGAGGAGGGCATTTCCCAATGTAAACAATTTTGTGAGTGCCAAAATTTGGTACTCGCCAAATTAAAAAATGTATTTTTTACCTTTGGTGAGCACTAGATTTGACACTTTCTAAATGTGAAATGGTTTTTTTCATTTGGTGCTCACCAAATGGTTTGCTTTGGTGAATGCTATAGTTTGGACACAAGTTAGACTCAATCCCAAAAGAAGAATATATACAAAAAATTTAACGTTTAAGTATAACATTTATTATACTTTAAGTTATATTATATGTGTATATTGGTAGGATGTAACTTAAGAGTGGTTTAAAATATATAAGATATTTAATATAGATTCTAGGATTTAGAAGATCATATAATTTTTTAGACATTCAAATTTTAGTAATCAACATTCTCCTATCAGGATTGTCTTTCTCTTTACATTCTCTCAATCACTACATCTCTGTCCTACCCTTTTTCTCCCCATCTCTAGGTCTCTCCCTCCCTTCGTCTTTACCTCACTACCTTGTCCTCCCTCTTTCAGTAGGTCCACCACTCTCCCTCTACATCTCTCACCCATCTCCCTAGGTTCGAGGTATCTCACTTCTATATCTCTCCCCTCTTTAGTTATTTTCCTCCCTCTCCACCTCTCTCTCTCTCTCTCTCTCTCTCTCTCTCTCTCTCTCTCTCACCTCTTTAGGTCTCTAAGTCACTCCCTATTTACATCACCCTTCCTTCCTTCCTCTTTAGCACTCTATCCCTCTTTTTAATTCTCTCTCATTTTCCATCTCTCCTTTCTCTTGGTCATCACCTCTCCCTCCCTTGTAAAGTGTCATGCCCAAAATTTTGGGCACAAACGGAATAATTTTTTTTATTTTAAATACTCTACTAAGAACGATTAACTTAAATAAAATAATGCAACTTAGTTGGTCTAACTATATTTTGTGTAAATCAGATAATTAATCTAATTGGATGATGAAGTTAGCTAAGTCCTCAACGAGCTAATATTTCTCCAAAAAGGTTATCACTAATCCCCATTATTAAATTATTAAGATCTCAAGCATAACGATTAATCTCAAATTTAAATGATCCAAAATTTATCTTATCATTCTTAACCTCCTAGGTTCTAAATTTAATTGTTCTAGTTATTAAACCACCTTATTAAGATAAAATCCCCATGAATTAAAATACTTTATAATTTTAGACTTAAATGAGCCACCTGACCCTACAATTATCGTTGTGATATTATTATTATTATTTTTCCCTTTTTTTTATTAACAACCCCTTTTATACCTCCCACACACACATCTCAGTTTAATAACCTAAATGTGTTTGCCCTAACCCGAAAATAGGGTTAGGGCATGTGTGTAACAACATACTTATCTTTTTGTGTGTGTGTGTTGTGTGTGTATCCGCTTAATTTTGTGTGTGCAGGTGGGATTTGGGCGGCGGCCATGGGAGGCGGCGCGCAGGGCCGAATCGGAGGCGTCCCCTTCTATTTTGTTTGTTTTCCATGGCCGAGGGACGAAGGGAGGCCGAGCGGAGGAGGGGAGAAGGCGGAGCGGGTGGCATTTTTCCGTGATCAGGCGGGAGTGGCGGCGGCAGTGGGCGAGGGGTTATCCCCGGGTGCCACTGTGCTTGTCCACAGTGCGGCCGAGCGCCGCCCACTGTGGGTAAACATAGTGGCGGCCGGGCACCTCCCGCGCACAGTGGCGGTTCCCACCGTCCACTATGGGAAACCATAGTGGCGGCCCGAGCCGCGCCGGCCACTGTGTTTTCACAGTGGTTCGGCTGTTTCTTTAACCCCCTTTTTTTTTTCTGCGATGATTAATATGCATTTTTTTTTAATTGGTGTTTACAAAATAATAAAATAAAATAAATCAATCAACATAAAAATAAATATATAAATATATATATATGTATATTAATAATCCATATTTTTATTTTAAAAGGATTTGTTTCTGTATATTAATAATCCCTGTTTCTTTATTTGTTTTATAACAGAAAATCAGAATAACATATAAGGAAATATATATATATATATATATATATATATATATATATATATATATATATATATATATATATATATATATATATATATATATATATATATATATTTTGCTACTCTTTAATCTATGACCCATTTAGGCTTTTATTTGAGTTTATTATTTTTGTGAAACTTCAAGATGCTTATAAAGGATTTCCTAATTGTTATTTGCAGGTTGAATAATGGGGAAAAAGTATATATATATATTTTGATAACAAATAACTAAAACTAAATGCTAACTTTTTTTTTGAAAGGAAATAGGCTAACTATAATAAAATTTATTTCTGTTTTAAATGGAACAGTAATGACAGATTTAATTAAATTTGCAGCAGCATATTTAACTTAAAGAAATAAGGAGTAACAACTAATTTTAATTTCAGTTTACACAAAAGTGCATCTATTTCCTCTTTTTTTTTTTTTATGTAAAACATGAAGATTTAAATGCAAACTAACACATTTCTTTCTTCTTTTGCAAAACTACCAAAGTAGGAAAAACATGTGTATTTCATTAGCAAATGTAGATACAAAATAAATATGGATACAAATGGGTTTGAAAACCCAACAATGTTTTTCTTTTCATGGTGATATGAATGAAATACTACACTTCTTTTCTTGAAAATAAATACTACAATAGCTCACATTCTTTTTTTTTTATACAAACTACAACATTGAATACATTTCTTTTTTTTTCTTCAACACTTTTCTTCAACATAAAACAGCAACAATCTTTTTCTTCTTTCTTTTCCCAACCTAAGCAACCTGCAATAAAATACAACTTTGACCATGGAGAGCTCACCTCCCAGCCTAGGCTTACTAGAAGCCACCCCCGAGCTTGGAGAACCAAGCACTAGACAGGTTACAAGCAAGCAAACAAACAACACAACATATATGGCATACACTCAACAAACATCTTCCCATCCCAAGCTACACTTCACCACACTTTGTGATGTTCATTCCACGGGTGGAAGTGGACCAAGTACCAATGGGGAGATTGCAAGCCAAATACAACTCAAGCCACCTCATGGCAATACAAATGCAACAAAAATACATCCACATACCTTATGCCCCCCAAAAGGCTCAAGGCTATATTTACTCCCCTTATGACCCCCAAATGCATACACAAGGCTATGCAACAAGGGTCACAAAGGACACCCTTGAGATCACTCTCCATAAGGAGAGCCTCTCACCCAAGGCTGTCATACTCCTTCCACCCCAAGACCATCCTACTCTTCCAAGAGTAGGAGATCTTGGACACTCCCAAAAACAACAAGAACACAAACAAAACACATAGAAATGTAACTACACATTCTTTTTTTTTTTCAACAACAATTTACATAAACACTTTCTTTACAAGCCTTTCTTTCTTTCAACAAAACAACATAAACTACATAAACAACATAAATAAGAGGAGATAAAAACCAACCTTATTCTGCCAATAGGTATGCTAGATTTAGTTGGGGATGAGCTACCCAATTCCACACAACTTTTCTCCAAACTTTTTCCAAAATTTCTATTGTACTACTAATTTTCAAAGCAAAAGCATAATCTCCAAAAATGGAGAGTGGGTGATTACTCACTAAGTCTCCAATTCTTGCCTAAGAAGGCCTCTCACACACTTCCCAACCCTTGGGTGAGGTGAGAGTTCCCATTGGTTGCTCTTCCCAAACTCTTACACATTACTAAAACTGGAAAGGGAAAAGGTGAGAGAAGATGGGGAAGAGAGTTTGACATCAAAAGGGAAGGTTGTCTATCCTAGGAGGAACTTTCTAAGTTGAATTTTCGTTCACCTTGGAAACACCACTTTTTGAGGTGACTAAACAGTCACATGGGAGAAGTCACATGTTTCAAAATACCCCTAACCCATAGGTATACCCTTTGGACCTTTGGAAAAGCCTTAAAACTGACCCTAGGAGTCCATTTAACCCTTGAGAAACCCAACTGAACTTTACCTACGGGTCAAACCTGAGTTGACCACTCCCAAGACTCCCTACCCAAGGCAAATTTGGGACCACACTCATGTTTTTGAATGGCTTTGGTAGAAACAAAACTCCCTCCGAGAGACAAGTCAAAATCAATGACACTAATCAGCACATGTGTCAAGTGACACAATAAAAATACAATATAAAAATCACACATGGAATTTGTCTCTTGTAGGATTACACATATACATAAAAATTAATTTTAACACTCAAGCATCATACACTTCACAAATAAAATACATTACAAATGGGGTGTTGTCTCTCCAAATAGACAACCCCCGGCTTAACAAATGTACATTGGTCTAGGTTTGGTTCTCCATATAAATTCCATGGTCACATGGATAATTCTCCTACGCATCTCAATTAACACATTAGTAATTCCAAATAGTCACAATTATACATAATCAAATACATGGATTTCATTGCACATCAAACACTTCATACATTGGCAACAATAATTCAATATCTCTTTCAATTAAATTCGATTTCACATAAGCAATTAACGTAATTCTCAAAATTGAACCATTCATAAAATAAGCATCATTTTTCTATCATCAAAATGAAGTCCTGCAATACCAATAATGACATTCACCATTTCAAAATAATTCTATTCTAGCAACATGTAAAGTTTCATAATCATCAAGCATAAAATAGAGCATCATCATATGTCAATGTGATCCAAATCATGGAAATCATATAGTTTCTAAATCCATAAAGCATAAAATAGAGCATCCATAATAGTCTCAATATGCAAATAACTGAAAATGTCAAACTGAGTCGGGGTAGGGCCTCACATAAAAATTTTAGATAATAGAGTGTACAATATAGGGTTTAGGGTATAGGGTATAGGGTACATAGGGTCGGTAATATTTCCCATATTTATACTTCCATATACCTCTCCCTCTCCCTCTCCCTCTCCCTTTATTCTCTTTCTCACCTCTCTCTCCTCTCTATGTATCTCACTCCTTTTCTTCCTCTCACCCTCTCTATCTCGTACTCTCTCCTTACACTCATATATATCTCCCTCCTCCACTCTCTCTTATTCTTTCTCCCTCTCTTATCTATCTCTTACCTCTCTCCCCCAATCTTGTCTCTCCCTCCCTCCCTTTTTACTTCACTACCTCTCCCTCCCTCCCTTTTTACTTCACTACCTCTCCCTCCTATCTTATTATTTACCTTTCTCCCCCCTCTATCTATCTCACCTCTATCTCTCTCCTCGGTCTCTCACCCCTCTCTCTCTCTCTCTCTAAGCTCTAGGTCTCTCACTTATATCTCTTAACCCTCTCTCCCAAAGCTCTAGGTCTCTCACCTTTATCTTTTTTATCTCCCTTCTCTAGCTCCTTCCCTCCACCTCTCTCCTTGCCTCCTTACACCTCTTTCTCTTTTTGTGAAATTATTTCCCCTTTACCTTTGCACATATTCCCTCTCTAGGCCTCTCTATCAATCCTTGTATACCTCTCCCTCTTCTCTCCTTATCCTTCTCTTTCTCTTTGTTCTCTCTCATTTTATCTCTCCTCCCCCCTTTGTAGTTATCACCTTTCCATCTCTTGTATATGGTTTAGGGAATATAGTGTAGGATATAGGGTTTATGGTATAGGGTTTACAGTGCACAAATTATGGTATAAGGTTTAGGGTACAAAGGTTTCAAGGTGTTTCTCATATTTAGAATTCCCTTTATCTCTCCCTTTCACCCTATCTTTGTTCACTTTCTCACATCTCTCTCTCCCCTCCCTCCTTACCCCAATATCTATCTCCCTCCCCAACTCTCCCCTATTATGTTTCCATCTCTTCTCTCTCTCAAATCTCTATCTTCTCTGTAGGTCTCACCCATCCTCTCTCCCTCTCTATCTTTCCTTCTCTCATTACTCTCACTTCTATTCTTCTCTCTCTCTCTCTCTCTCTCTCTCTCTCTCTCTCTCTCTCTCTCTCTCTCTCTCTCTCTCTCTCCTTCTCCCTATCTCTTATTGTTTCTCCCCCTTCTCTCCATTCTCTCAATCACTACAACTCCTTCTGACCCTCTCTCTCCCCATCTCTAGGTCTCTTTACCTCGTTACAACACATCCAACTATCCAACTATCACCCGTAGAAAGTTATAACATGTCCAACTATCCATACATTTAAGGTATAAAAAACATATAGATTGAATCTCATGTCATTAAGATATACAACCAATGACGTGCAATCATAAAGCATATAAAACATATCTAGTGAATCTCATGGGATTCTATTTGGAATTGAATATCTTTATATTGCAGCTCTTGTTAACCTGGACATGCATGTTTAGTGCCTTTTGAATTTCTTGTTGAACTTGGATCAACTCTTGCATTTTGTCATGCATCTGCTCTTTTGTCGGCTCTTTGGCATCTTTCTCCATTTTCATTTGAGCCTGCAAGTCAACTATTTCTTTCATAAGCCTGTCTTCCTCTATTTGTGCCCTTTGTTCGGGCTTGCATTGATAATTGATGGCATTAAAAAGGGTCACTAGGATTTGCACACCAATTATTGCTCTCTTGCCTATAGTTTTTCTTATTTTTCTTTCCTTTTTGTGGCAACCATGGTTGTAGCATCACTTAGCTCGAATTGAAGTCTAGCTTTCTCTACTTGTTCTTCCTGGAGAGCAACTAATGTCCATTCTTGTCAATCCCTTCTCAACTCACTAATTTTTGAATCCTTTCCCTTGATGTCAGCTTCTCTTCTAATGAACAATACCTACACTAAATAACATAACTAACTATTAATACTATTTTATTAAAGTTAGAATTATAATGAATATTACATAATTAAATATCACTTTATTGAAATGAAAGTTATAGTTTATAAGACATAAATATAATTAAAATTATATAATTTTAAACTAACAATAATCCAAATTTATAATAATCAAGAACTGCTGTGTAAATATACACTAGCCCTACATTGTAAATTAAGGTTAATTTGTTTCCCCTCGTAATCTTTAAGATTTAAAAAATAATAATAATAAGTGCTCTATTATTACATGGTCGGCCAATCCAATCCAACCCAACCGTTGTCCTATGATATCATATAAATCCCAGTCGAGAATGTTTTAATAAACCAAATCAGGTGACACGCTTACAGGAACAACAGATTGTTTATTTTACAAATACTTAGGATCTAAAGGCTTCAGTTTTCAATTCTAATCTTTTCTCGGCATTACTTATACTTTAGCCATGACGAGCAGAGGATTTGAATTCCGTGTATCAGCCGGGAGTTCGTCAATTCCTGTCACGTTTGGATCTTCGGCTTCTTCGCCACCAACACCTCTCTTGGGCGTCACTTCGGGTTACGCGCCCAGGCCTAATTTCTTTGGCACCGCTGCGCCTGCACCATCCTTCCGCTGCACTGCGACTTACGGGCCTACTTCTTTCTTCCCCAGCCCTGCGGCTTGCGCGCCGACGCGTTTCTTCGGGGGCAATGCAGCTTACATGCTTACACCTACGCCTTTCTTCTCAAACCCCGCAGATTCTTCTGCACTGGATGTGTCTTTCAGCACCCCGGCGGGAAATTCTAGTTCTACTCCGGCCACTTTCTCAGCGACTCAATCCTCCTCTGCATATCCCCGTTTTACCTTAGCGTCATCAGAGGCATCTGCAACAACACCTGCATCTTCAGTAATTGGTAAGTCTCTCTTTCGTAGTTACTGCATTATGCTTTGCCATTTACTGTTTGATAATTATATTGTTAGTTTTCGGAATGTTGGCGGAGGCTATAGGCTGCCTTGAAATGATATTTCTTTTGCTTAAATCTCAGGCAGGACTAGATCACATATCTGAAGACTTCTAGATGTAATCGTTGGTGAATTTACCCAATAAAAATTATACCACAATAACATTCCACACACTAAAGAACAATTCACTTTTAAGTCTACAGTCAAAATTTAGTATCAAACTTAGTATGTATGATTTAAGCTAGAACTTAATTTGTATGATTTAAGCCACCCGATTAATAATCGCATAAATCAAATATGTTTTGGCAGCTAACTTTGGAGAATGGGATAGGCCAATGGAAATAGCGGGCCAATTTGACAGTTTTAGTCTTATGTCGAGACAACGTATGGAACAGAAGTATGCTGCTATGGTACGGAGGGATCAACTTTATGAGAGAGTAGCAAGGGCAGAGGTTGGGAGAGATTGGGCCCTAATTGAGAGAGACCAAGCTCAAGCAGATTGGGATAGTCTGCAGATCCAACATGATGAGGCTCGAGAGAGGGATACACAAATGCAGATAGAGGTGCAACAACTACATGCTAAGATAGATGCACTCAAAGTGGAGCAATATAGTGTGCGAGGAGAGCTCGAGAAACTTCAACAGACAGAGGTGCAACAACTATGTGCTAAGATAGATGCACTTAAAGTGGAGCAAGATCGTGTGCAACAACTATGTGCTGAGGTAGATGCACTCAAAGTAGAGCAAGATCGTGTGCAACAACTATGTGCTAAGGTAGATGCACTCAAAGCAGAGCAAGATCGTGTGCGAGGAGAGCTAGAGACACTTCATCAGTTGAGAGTAGCAGATATACAAGTATCGCAGAGGATGGATGCATTGACAATGGAGAATGCTAGCTTGAGAGAGGCATTAAGGCGAGCACAGGAGCATCGAGAAGGGTTCGTTTTATTGTAGTCTCCAAATCCTATACCACCTATAAAATTTGATCTCATATTTTGTCATAGCCGTAAGAGAATATAAATTCTGTCCTCGTATTTTGTCATAATCGTTAGAGATTGAGTATTGTATGGGTATATGGATAATTAATTATTGCAAGGACATTTTTAACGAATAATTTGATTTGAGTTTGTGTTTATGTGACGATGTTTTTTTTTTTATGATTATGATATAGAAACAAATAGGTGTTATTTTATGATGATATTTTGGTCCATTTTTGTAATTGTTTAAGAAATAAAAAATAAATTATTGATTCAACTTAATCATGTGTAAATAATAGAAAGAAACTTAGATAACTAAGAAACGTAATAAAGGAAGAGAAATATCATTTTTAGTAGTCACCTAATTAAGAAATACAAAGGGTAATATCATTACAAAATACTAATACTATTAAGAGTTTATAACATACATAAACAAATACACAACAAACATATGAATTGACATGTCAAGTTTCATTTAAACACATGTTTTGGAAAGAATGGAGGACCATAGCTTATATAAGGAATAGGAAGGAGCATAGAGGTACCCATAGCATTGAGATGTACAAGCACTATGGTAAGAAAAACTATTTCACAATTGACTTGTGTCACAAATAGATAAGTCTAGTGGAATATATGTAGGTAAATAGGCCATATATACATGAAACTTGAATAGAAGTATTTTTGGATCAAATATCATAAAGTCATTACATATCACCGGAAATGCCTAAGAATATCTACATCTAGGCACTGCAGGAGGGTGCAGTCTCCAAAAATATACAGATCCACAAGTATCTCCACTTATGGGAAGATGATTACAATAATTACATCATATTTTTTATGAACAAAAGGAACAAAATAGAGAGTTCTAACAGACTATATGAAAGAAATTTCAGAATCTGTAGAAGAGTTGTCTCCCACTGGTGGGATCCAGGCCACCCTGCCCATGTTCCATCCTACCATACTTCCATACGGCCATCAAGTATGTCCTGCTTGTGGGGGTGTGAGGTGCTCTCATGAATCAAGTCAGCTTCCTCCCGATAAATTTCCATGTGTAGGTGTCTATGGTCCATCTGTCTCATGAAGGCCATGAGTGCTTGCTCAAATGCAACCTTTCTTGGTTCATCTCTCTCCCATGTGAAGCCATGGGACAACTCTCTGATGTAAACAGTGGTGGCACCTTCCTTTATCCATCTATCAAACTTTTCTGAGTCTAACTTTATAACCACGGTGACCTGCATTGAGACAATATGAAAAATGAGTCTCCTAAGAGACTTAGTGAGGTGCTTGGTGCTGTTATTAAAGATATCATCATTATAGTATTTCCAAATGAGCCAAAGAACTTCCAAAGATAAACATGACCAGAAGATATTTGCAGTTTTCCTACAGCCCTTAATGTAGCCTAAAACAACTTTTATGATTTCAACACAGTTAGCTTCCAGATTCAGATCGAACAAGTTCCAAATTTCCTTTGCAAAGTGACAGTAAAAAAAGATAACTTGAATAGAAGTATTAAGAATTGAAATTGAGAAAATAGAAAATGATCGCACACAAAATTGTTGAAGGGGAGAAATTTTAAGATGTTACTTCAAGTGTTGTTTTCTATGCATAGATAGAAGTGAATATGACATAAGTTTCCCTTTGAAACTATCTTTTGCATGTGCATTGCATTAGTTTTATTTTACAATGGAAAGAGTAATGCAAAACATGTTGATAATAAGGTCATACAAGTTGCTTGTGGAAGATTCAATTGTACCAAAACATTCACGCAATCTCATTAGAGATCTTGAGTTCTTGGTGGTGACACTTATTTTACATAATGTAATCAATGAGTAGGTGAAGAAACAATTGAAGAGAAGAAAATTTGATCTTTAGAGACATAATAACTTTAAGATGATAGATCAAATTAGATATACACATGCAAAAAAATGCAAGTATAGTACGTCTATAAGGTAGGATGATATGGATGCCAATTTTTACTTTTTTGATCAACAATTTTAAATAAAATAATTCATTTATTTTGAGTGAACTACATCAACTCGGCAGATTATAAAGAGTTGAGAAGTGATGTTGGGTATGGATCATATCAATAAACTACTTCACTTAATAATTCTTGAAAGAAGAGTTATTACTATATTTTGAAATAAAAGAAAAGTTAAAATGTAAAACAATATTTTCCATTCAAACATTGCATATGACCTTAGCAATAGCAAATTTGAGTAGAATTTCTCCCCCTTGCTTTTTAAATAGTCGATCATTATAATGATAAAGGTGTAAACTAGGAGAAGAAATATTATTGATAAGATCGAGGGCCTATATATAAAGGCCAAGGTCAATCAATATGTTGAAGTTATTAAATAGGAGAATAAATAATATTGCTATGTTTACATTGAGCATATTTCTTGACAAATTCATGGGAGTCTTACTTCATATTTGCCAATGATGTTTTATATAGAGGATTTTTCATGTGTATCTTTCCATTTAATTATTCACTAGCACTATTATATGCCAATCGTAGAGCAATAATGGTTTTTTCCTTTGTCAAGCAACATTATTAAAGGTCATTTTACTTGTGATAGTACAAGACATAAGAAAGTAGAATGTATTGAGAAATATTCTCGTGTATGTGCATCTATGAATGTGAACGTTTTTAGCGTAATTAAGAATGGTACCTATTCCAAGATAATATTCATAATATTGTATCATTTTCTTGCAACAATCATATTCCAAGAAGTGAAGTAGGAAGAAGAGGATTTGTCATTGATGGTTTAAATAATGAAAGTGTGATTAATGGTTAGTGCTTACACTAACCATGGTTTTAGCATGAATTTTTTATTTTTGATGAAGAATATTAATATTGTAAGATAAAAAAAATTGAGAATATTTTAACCATGTCCTATCCATTAACTAATTAAATATTTATTATTAATATAACCTTCGCTGTTATCACTTAATTGAATTTATATTTATTTTAAAAAAGTCTAGCCATATCCCCAAAATATTCAACGGAATCTTGATTCCTAATTAATTGAGTGATTTAGTCTAATTAATTCCTACCACCTTTTTTTCCAATATTTAATTCTTGTAGCTTATCCCTCAATAATTGTTCATATAATTTTAATCATTGAATTAAAAGCTAGATATCTAGGCTAGAATAAGTATGTGAATTCAGTTTTATGGAGGTTTAAAATAAAAGATTGTAGATCATTATATGTTCCCTTTATAGTTGGAACAAAATTATCTATTTTTGATTCTTCTAAATCTCCATTAGAGATGGAAGACACAAGTTGAGTGTCTTACCAAACTGTAGTTGGAAGTTTCATGTATGCTATAGTCTGTACTAGACTAAAAATTGTCCAGCTAGTTGGATTTCTTATTAGATATATGTCTAATCATAGTAGAGTTTATTAGGATGTGGTTAAAAGATTATTTGGATATTTGAAGGGTGCTTTAGAGTATTCTTTTATGCTATCATTGTAATTTGATAAGAGATAATATTTTTAAAATATTCATGGTTTTGTGGGTTCAAACTAAGTAGGTGATGTTGATAGTAGAAGATTTGGCACTGGTTATGTGCTTACTTTATCTAGTGTTACAATTAGTTATATGGTTAAGTGTGATGCAGGAGCACCGAATTATTTCAAACCAACACCTTTATTTTGATCCCGGTGAGACATCGATCCCGGTGTTTGCTCGATATTGTTATGTTCTTACCGGTTGGTTTTGCAGTGTATCGAACGAAGATGAATTGGGTTGCAGGTGGTTTACATAACTTGTGGATCATTAAGTGATTTTGTTTTATATATTTGAAGATGTTCTTGGTGATTTTGGCTGACATGTTATCGTTTGCATGTTTCACCATGAATTGGTTGGTCTTTGGCTGACTTGATCGAGTTATTATTGCTTGCAGATGGTATAAAGGGAAAGTTTAGCAATTTATTTGGTAGGAAAGAGGTCGAAGAAAGTAGAGACCGAGGGAAGATGTAGTTTCCAGAAAGATTCTGGTCTGGGGGGATTGAAGTTTGTAGGGATTGAAGTTTGGATCAATGCAGAATAGTGTAGGTTGTTACCAGAGGCTTATTTATTTAGCAGAAGATCTGTGAATCTTAGATTTGTGTTGTATGAGTTGTTTTGTAATCTTGAGCTGTAGTCCAGCTTATGTAATTTGCTAAATGATTATAATAATTGATGTATGATGTTACCGATTATATTGTGTGTTGTTTCTACCGGTTAGAGAATCTACTGCAGTTGGATTTATTTGAAAATGATAAGGCTATAGCTGAATTCATGGGTTCTAGAGATGGATTTCCCCTTGATGATCCACAAAATCCAAAAACTAAGGAAATTAACATTGGAGATGTTGAACACATCTTTATCCGACTCTTCAAACATAGGCCAATGAACCACCTACACAAAACTCCTTGAGCCTATGAATAACATGCACCTTAAATGATACTATCTAAGGGATGAGTTAATTTAAGTTTTTCTTTTTGAATTGCATATAATTTTATTCAAAGCATTGCATCACATATACTTTCTTTTTTAAATGCATCACATTCACAAAATTTCTATATTTCCATATAGCAACATTAATAAAACAAGGCAACTGCCCAAGTTTATAATTTGTTTGCATTCAAGAGAAACAAGGGTCATCTCCTTTCTTATATATTTAGACATGAATTCTTTGAGGTCCTAAGGTCATTAATTTTCAAAATCACCTCGTGACAATGCTTTACTTATGGTTGGGTAGTGATTTCACTATTTGAGACTTGTTAACCCAGAATCTATCAATTGCTATATCTCAAACACATTAACAAAATATCTAATTCATTCTAGACACCTAGTTAATCATATGAATAGTAAAAAATATAAAATTCTACTTCAACGCCACTGTAATTGTCACACCCAAGTAGGTTTCATTACTTAAAAGTCAAGGCAAAGAAAATAAAAAAGAAAAAGTGCTATGCCAAATATTCATCTGAAGGCAAAAGAGAAATGATATATAACTGAAATATCATGCACACGGATGTGACAAAAAACTTAACTATGGGAACATGCGAGTAACTCCATGAGGGCTATGAAAAATTGTTGGCAATGGGTCAATATCTGAGAAATTATAGTCTATAACCTCTTCAGAGCTCTAAAAGTTTGCTGGTAGCGGGGCTCTATTCGGGATGCTTTTGAAGTTAGAATAATCTACGTATCTAGTCATATAGGATGCTAAGGATCTTTAGTGAGCACAAGAGAAATAATTAACTCATTTTCACATACATGGGAAAAAAATATCAAAATTTCAAGAACCAATAGGAAAGTTGTCTGTGTCTCCATTTGTAAATCCTAGTCACTAAGTGTGATAATTTGGATGTTCCAAGGGACCTTAAGGATTGATTGATCACTTATCTATTAATTTTTTTGTACCGCTAATTCAAATGGTGTATTATGAAATGCTAAACAAATACAGTCATCCTTGTTCGAATAGGAAATGCATCTTTATCATGCATATTTCATTAATATAGGTCATATCAAAAATTCATTATCTCCACATGCATTCTGTAGATCATCATGTCATATAGGTATGCATACTAGGGGCATAGCTGAAAAAATCCCCAAAAAACTCAAATGAAGTCCTTGAAAAATCCTAAAATCATATAAAGTCCTAAAAAAATAAATTAAAAAAAAAAGAAAAAAAAAGAAAAAAAAAGAAAAAAAAAGAAAAAAAAAGAAAAAACAAAAAATAAATAAAAAAATGAAAAATCAAATGCCTTGTTGAAAACCTGGTAAACAGGCACCTTGGTAGTTAAAAAAAGAGAATCTTTACCAAGAAGGTGAAGACCTGGTAAACAGATGCCTCTTGTACTCAAGTGCTCCATCTATCAATGCAAATTTGGCATTTCTTATTTTATTTCCTGCTTTCTCACATCTTTTCTTTAGCTTGTACATATCTTTCAGTCACTTTTGTGACACCCTGGTTCTTTTGGAATCCTCATGGATTGAAATTGATCAACATCCTAGTCTTAGGGTAATGGAGTGATCAATCTAAATTTCCTAAGCAGTTTAACCAAGTCATCTTTCGATTGGTAGTACCAGGTCATCCAATCCAAGTCAATTAACTATCTCGTAACTACTATAGGGTTTTACCACTGAGTAAATATACAAAACAAGAACAATGAAAACAACCACTAAAACTGTTTGAGATATGATTGGAATTTTCTTTTTATCCTATCTTTTAATTTGGTTTTCATTTATTATTCCCTTTGAGTAACTCAAGGAAATCTATGTTTACTAAGAGGAGCAAGGACTGGGGGAATAATACTTTTATTTGTTTTCTTCTTGTTGGAATAATTTTGATGATTTGGAAACATCTCATAAGCTGGGTGTCTGTGATAAGTGCCTTCACATAAAGGTGAAATTGCCACACATACCTCGACTCCGTTTATTTGTATGCTACATGGAGGTTAGAACCATTTCCTTGTTTGTTTTGAGTAAATTTATTTATTATGTAATCTAGATGCATGCTTAATATGTCCTAGAATATGAACGATAAAAGGGTCATTGCGAACAAGATAATAAGTATTGCATATGAAAAGGAAGGAACTCTACTTTTTCTGGTGTGTTTGCATGCAAGAAATATTCGAGCCATCCTAGGTCTTCCTGCCTTGGTGCTTACCTTCACTTGCTAGATCAAAAGGATGTGGCATTCATGTCATCTTGGCTCTTCATGCCTTGGTGCTTATGTCTATCTCCGACATTGTAAAACACTCAGTGATGATAAATAGCATACCAAACCTAGTGACTAAGTTTTAGGTTGCATTCATACTAAGCTTTGTGCATTTCAAGTGATTTCAACATGGTAAAATTGTTCTCTTCGTCCTTTGAATAAAATATTTAATTTGAAACAATCATAATTTCTTCGCTAAGTGGTCAATTGGATATCATCATCATCAACACGATCGAGTGCTTGTGTATAGACATCACAAATCCTACGTGAGATGTTAGCTGCATACATGAGAACATCATATAGATCGAAAAATCCATTAGATATCCATTTACATCCATATTATTACATCGAAAAAATGAAAAAAATATAATAAACATGGAATTCACATATACATTTGCATCATCATGTTCATCCATTATTACATTCATTTGCATGATAAAAAGAAAAACATCCATGATAATAAGCAATATAGACATACATATAAATCATCTCATATCAATCAACACAAGTACAATGAGGTTAAATCATGTGTCATATATATATATATATATCTCATCAAAAATCTCAATGTCAAAAGATACAAATGATCTCAAAATATCATATACAATGTCTATCGGAGAAAGAAATATATTGACTACAAAAATGGGGTACATAATCTAGGGAGACATCTAAAATCTAACTTTCTGCCTCTCCCTTGTCGCCTAGAAGAGGAGGTGATGGCTTCTATGTAGGGGCATCATCCTGTCTTGGTCCCCTAGCTCTATCTTATTGAGCCATGTACTGTGAATAAGGAATTACCTGCATATTTGCTAGCACCACTACACTATAAGCTGCCACGTAATATACCACCTTGCTCGTTTGATGTACAACCTCATGTTGAAGGATTTCACACCCTGCCCTCATGCTCTATAGTTGCTGATTGCACTCTGCTCTCATACTCTATAGTTGCTGATATCTCTTTGTGATTTGTTGATCTCTTTGCTATCTGTGCCTGCATCAATACTGTCTATGTCTACAACCCCTTGAGTCTCCCTCTTAGTGTGAAAATGATATCCTGAGGTGTCTTCCCTTTGGGTATATCCTCCTCACACCATCTTGCTAGCTCATCCATCCATGGCCTAACTTGTCGAGCTGCCTCACCCATCTCTACATCCACCCTGGCCTCTTCTCCTCTATCACCACTTGCATCACCTCTAACTGCTCCTAGTGATCCTCCCTCTCCTCACCTCCGCTGTCATCTTGTGACAGGTTCTCTACTATTTCTCACACCTAGATCTCCTCCTACTCTCCTAGCCATCACCTCTCTTTGTGCATGCAGTGGGATATCATCACCCTCATCTATCCGAGGTGCCTTATATCCTAGATCTATAAAATGTCTAAATGGATATCTCTTAAACCAATCTCTAAACTAGGGAATTACCCTTGCATTTGCAACATCCTCTAAGTACTCCCACTCCTGTGGTTGTATACCTGCCAAATCCTACATAGTGAGGGCATATGATATCCTGGGCCCCCATACTTGTCTCTCCTCATCAATGAATCATGCATATGCAGTGAAATCTTGAGAGATACTTTGTGGTCTTCCATACTATCTCAAAACTCTGTTCACCACAAACCACTCAATGATCACAGAGGATCTACCAATCAGTGGCCACGTCATGAACATATCCTTCCACTGCCTCATCTAATCATCCCACTTCTCTAGACCCCTGTATGATCTCTAGACTACTACTATCATATCATCTAACTATCATCTCCAATAGTCAGTCTTCCCTAGGTGGGGCTGTCTAATATATCCTACATATATATAAACAATTGGTTGACCCTCTTGTCACTCATTATCTACAATCAACCGACAAACTAGGATGTGCTCCCATCCCCAAATCTGCAAAATTAATACAGTAGTGGCCATGCTCTTTGCCCCTCTACAAGAGATCTCATACATCTCATGGTATATATGGGATAGTAAACATGAACCCCAACCTAACCTCACGAGGTGAGTATGTAATCTCTCCAGCATCCTACCCCATCAACACAAAAATCCCTGTTGCCCCTATCTGGCATTACAAAGCAGCCTATAATACTAGCCAATACACAAGCAAGGGGGAACCGTGCTCCATAACTGATCATCAGATCATCCCAGGTGATAGAACAATCCAAGATAGTGTAATCATGAAATATACATCTTAGTACCTCAATCCCCTATCGTAGAGTAGCATTGTAATCCACCTTATCTCCTGCAAATGGAATCTCCAAGATCCTATATACATCCTCAAGAGTGATGGTCATCTCCCTAGTCAGTAGGTGGAATGTGTTATGCTCACTATGAAAAAGATCAACTAAAATTGTGAGTAATCTGTGATTCACACTAATATCAGGCATCTCTACCAACCATCTGAATCTGCACAAGCCAATGTGACCCTTGTGTGTGCTTGACAAGTCTCGCACTAATCTCATCATTGATGGATATGTGCATCAAAACTGAATATCTGTTAATCTTAGAGGATCTACTTAATACTAAGAGGGGGGTGAATCGGTAATAACAATAATTTGAAATAAAAAACTCAGACTCATAAAACTTTCACCAAATCAAATATAGATCAACACTAGAGTCATTTACCACTACCAATATCTACTAATAAACATCTGCTAAACTGATATATTAATGTTGCACATTAAGTACTCATTAACCATGCATAAACTAAAAGTAAAGAAAACCATCAGATAAAAAACATTCACCATATGAACACCGTCATTTTCATGTGGAAACCCAAACAGGGAAAAACTATGGTGGGAATTGGTACTCGCAAATATTTTGCACTCTTTCAGAATGTGCCCTATTAGGAGCCAAGCCTAGTTAGAAGTTTACAATGATGTCCTGTTAGGAGTCACCCAGTTAAGGGATTTACATCATCCTTGTTAGGAACTTTGATCTGTTAGGATAAACCTCGCAAGAGGATTTAGAACTTAGATATTGAGTCACCCTATTAGGGGATTTTACAATGTGAGGTTTGTTAGAACCTACCTAATTAAGGGATTTTAGCTACTGTAATTGTTAGAGAACAACAGTGAATGATGTGCATGTTTAGCACTCAACTGCTTGCTTGATCAGATCCAATTAAGTTCTAAGTCTGTATCACTCTGGCAAATATTATCACATACTTGTTCGGCTTCATACACTTCTCTAAATCACTGACACTTGAAGACATCAACCTTACCGATATAAATAAGCTTTACAACTAGGTCGACATCAAAACCCTAAGACTTACTACATAGGTCATCATAGAACTTTACAACTTATTATAGATCATTATATGAATCATTACAAACAATTAAAAATAAATATAAACCATTGAATGATCATAAATTGTCATAGCAAGTCGATCTAGTACAAATTCAAACCCTTAGCTCATTCCGCTAAGTACTTTGCACATGCCCCAGAAATTCACTCTCCCAGCGTGCCAAAACATATTTCAAATACATCATGTGGTTTGCATGTGAACTTGATGTAGATCATCACCAAACCAAAAATCATTACCAATCAAGAGAATTCTTTGCCGGTCCTTAAACCCTTCTTAAACCCTAACAAAAACTCAACATAAGTTATAAACATAACTTACGGTTGTCACAACATGATGTGGTTCTGGTCGAATACATATTACAATGATATAAACTTACATTAAAAAAAGCAAAGCCTCAAACATCAGTAATCGCTAGATACAATTATAATATTTCCTCGTTTATCGGGTAAGGTCCTGATTCTCAGTTTCTTGATTCTTTACCAGTAAGCCCTCTTCGGTAGACCAAACGATTTGGTGACACAATATAACATAAGTAAACATAAGTAGACATGAATAAACATTAGATTCCATCAATGACAACATAAATAACTGATCAAATATCCATCATGCAATATCAATCTCTACATCACAATGTCATCTCAAATAGTCTTGTACCCATTCAGTCATTATTCTCCATCTGTATCAGTTATGTTGAACATGCCAACATATTTGGCAACTGAACCTACAAATTGAATAAAAAATCATTAGCCCATGATCAATTTTAAGCTAAGAATGTGTCAAGAATGCTAAACCGTCCAAATTTACACAATGAAGATCAAAATTTGACGATTGGACCTTCAAAAATACCCGTTGTTTCCCATACGAGTTAACAAAGAAAAGAAAAAACTCATATGACAAAAGATCATGAGTAATAAAAATAAACTATGTCATACAAGATAGCATTCCATATAAGATGATAAAAATGATCTATGATGAATAAACTTAGATGATTTAGGGGTATTATCCATATGATAAATTCAATATGATCATGCAACAAAAGAATAGTTACCAGATACTCGTACGACAATACCTAGCTAACCATATGATGAAATGACTAGGCACAAACTAAAGAGAAGTAAAGAACAAAAAAATCAATAAAAAATCATAAACTTTGGAATTCACAAGGCTTAATATTGATCACTTACTACCGGCGGATAGTTTTGAGGTCGGTTGTGGCATCTCTAGTGCTCAAATCAGTGATCTTGAACTGGATTTTGTATTTTGCTTCAGAGAAGGTTTTTGAAATTTCAAACTTGGAGAGGTAAAAATGAATTGAAAATGAGCCCTTCAACCTCTTATATAGGAGAAACCCTAATTTTCAAACTTGTTCTGATTGGCACAAAATTTGTACCCCTAGCTCATCCTGAGTACATTTTCAAGATCGAAATTGAATCTAACGTCAATTTTATAGTCAAATTTGCACAACATTGTCCACTTGGCACTTTCATATTCAGGTCAATTTTCGTATCATTTTGTGCTCAAATATTTTCCACTCAACTCTGAATTTCTTAAATTTATCTCAAATCAATTCTTACATCAATCTTCATGCTCACATTATCATCGACAAATTATTTTATTTGTTATTTAGAGGATCGAGTTAATACTGAGGGGGGTGAATCAATATTAACAACAAACTAAAATCTTAAACCAAACTGATCAATACTTCACCAAAACAAATCATAACCAGTATCGGTAGCCATTGAAATCAATCTACTAATCAAATTTATCAAACTGCTCATTTAAGTGTTCCATATCGTGCATGAAATAGAAATATTTAAACTTAACACAAACACAAATATTTCACCATATGAACACTAGGATTTTCACGTGGACACCCAAATGGGAAAAACCACAGTGGGAATTGGTACCCACAAGATTTTGCACTCTTTCGAAATGCGTCCTGTTAGGAGCCTAACTCAGTTAGGAGCAGACCTTGTTAGGAGTCCCCGGTTAAGAGATTTACCTCAGCCCTGTTAGGATCTTTATCCTATTAGGATTAACCTTGTGAAAGGATTTATAACCCAATCTAGTGAGTCACTCAATGAAGGGATTTATACAATCAGGCCTATCGGGACCTACCTGGTTAATAGATTTTGAGTCTGCTACAATTTTTAGGGAACAACAGATGTATGATATAAAAATAATACTCTTTGCTTGATTGTACAAATCCATTTTTGCTCCATTCTTCTTCTCTTGTAGACACACACACTGGTTCAACCACACACTCTTCTTTTGATCACCGACACAGTAAATCAACATAGACTATCCCTAAATAGACTTTACAACTTAGTCGGTTACAAAATCCTAACCTCATACTAATATTTATATCATAAATCATCACAAATTTTTATGAATCATTATAGATCATCATATGGATTATTACAACAAATTACAAATTAATTACAACCGTTGAATGATCATAAATCATCATTGTACTTTGATCTGATCAGCAATCAAGCCCTTAAAATATTCTTCTATGTTCTTCGTTGTTTCCCAAGAGATTCCATCTTTAATTGTGCCAAAACAATATTTCAACACTTCACATAGATTCAACCATGTCATCGCCATCTTACAAACATAATGTAATATAATGTCAAACTCAAAATAATTACGGGTTATAAGATTTGAATACTGATTCTTAAACCCTACTAAAAATACATCAGTCAATCACAAACATGACTTTCGATAGACAAAACATGATGCGGTTCTGATCATAACCTCATTACAATGTAACAAACACATATTCGAAACCACAACACAAAATTCTTCAACAATCTCTAGATCCAATTACTTAAGCATAACATAGTTTCACATTTACCGATTAAAGTCCTATTTGCCAGTTAACTGTCAAATCCATTCCATAGCTTTTTGGTCAATCATAGAGGACTTAGATAATATGATAGAATAATGTAACCATAGTTTCTATCAATGACAACACAAACTGATCATCAAGTCATCAAATAATATCTCAACTATATTATCACCAAAAGTCCTTATACGGGTTCATCAATATCATCAATAGTTATGCCAATATGCCAACATTCTCCCCCTTTAGCATTGATGGCAACACTGAAAAACATCATCATGATGAACTGAACTGATCTGATATGTTCTGTACTTGCTCTTCTGCTCAACATCTCCTTTGTATTTCTTTTGCTGGTTATCTATTTCATCTTCTTGTAAATTAGTTCTTCTCCCCCTTTGATAGCAATGCCAAAGGTGCAAATACCTCTATTGTCTTGATCTCTACTGCTACCATTTTTATTTATCTCATCGTAGTTTCTCCCCTTGAGGAGTAGCCCACTTCACATCAATCCAAAACTAAAAGATATTCAATGAATTCAGCGAATTGATGCATCACCAACATCTTAGTTGATTTTTGCAAGGGTACAACCCCTAATCTACCTCTGAGATATTCAAAGGTTGTCTTAGGAAAAGGTTTAGTGAATATATCTTCCAACTGCTCTTTGCTAAATACATACTCCATTTTTACTTTCTTCTCCTGTACTCTTTCCCTTAGAAAGTGATACTTCAACTCAATGTTCTTTATTTTTACATGAAATATTGGATTTTTTAAAATATTAATAGCACTATTATTATCACAATGAATAGTCATAGGTTCAGACATGTCTTCCTTTAAACCTTCCAAAATATTTCTCATCCATATAGCCTGAGTACAATTCATTGAAGCTGCCACATAGTCTGCTTTAGCTGTAGATTGTGAAATACAAGATTGTTTCTTGCTTATCCAGGACACCAATCTATCTACTAAAAAGAAAGGTACAATGGTCGTGCTTTTCCAGTCATCAACATTTCCAGCCCAGTCTACATCTGTGAAAACTTTTAAAGAAAAATTATCATTGTAAGGATACCACAAACCATAATCAATTGTTCATTTCAAATAACTGAATATCCTTTTTACCACTACCATGTGAATCTCCTTTGAATCTTTCTTAAATCTTGCAACCAATCCAACAACATGTGCAATGTTCGGTCTACTGTGAACAACATAATGCAACTTTCCAATCATAGACATGTATTCTTTCTCATCTCATCTTGTTTTGATAATTTACTACCTGTCACCATCGGAGTACCAACCGGTTTACAATCTTCCATGCCAAAAGTTTGCAAGACTTCTTTTACATACTTAGTCTGACAGATAAATATTCCATTCACCAATTATTGAATTTGTAAACTAATAAAGAATTTTATTTCACTGATAAAAGACATCTAAAATTGTTTCTTCATTTCATTTGCAAAAGACATACACATGTCATCATTTCCACCAAATATTATATCATCAACAAAAACTTCAACAATTAATATTTTGTCTCCATCAATCTTCAAATATATGTTAATGTCTTCACTAGTTCTCCAGAATCTTATCTTTGTCAGATGTGCATGCAATATTTCAAACCATACTCTAGGAGTTTCCTATAATCCATATAGTTCCTTGTGTAGTTTTCAAACCATATTTTTATCTTCACTCAATACAAAACCATCTGGTTATTCTATATATACTTCTTCTTCCAAGATACCATTCAGAAAAGATGATTTAACATCCATGTGATATGCCTTAAATCCTTTAAAAGAAGAAAATGAAAGCAAAATTCTAACACCTTCAAGTCTTTCCACCAGTGCAAAGGTTTCACCATAGTCTTCACCTTCTTCTTGTGCATACCCTTTGCAAACCAACCTTGCATTTTCTCTGAATACCATTTTGTCCCAATAACATTTTTGTCTTCCGGTCTAGGAAAAAGAGACCATGTATTGTTATTGATCTAGTCAAGTTCTTCATTCATTGCATTCAACCAGTCTTCATCTTTCAAAGCTTCTCTAATAGTCTTCAACTCAATAGTTGAAATCAGACAGGAACTCTATCTGATTTTTCTTCTTGTCTGCACACTAGCATTCTTCTCACCTATAATCTGGTCTTCTAAATGATTTAACCTTACATATATTGGGATTACCATTTTTGGTGTAATTATTTCTTCTTCATGTTCATCATCTCTTTATCTCTTATCGGTTGAGCTCCTATATCTGCATTGTTCTACGCATCTTCCTTCTCCACTTCCAGTTCAACATACACAAGTTTTTCTTTATCATCAGCAGGCTCAGATCTGTTGGACTCATCAGGTTTGTCAGAAAATTCATCAATTTTAACATTCATACTCTGAACTATTTTCTTTGTCCTTTTATTATAACATTTGAATTCTTTACTCTTGGTAGAATATACAAGAAATATCCCTTCATCATTCTTCGCATCAACTTTCCAGTAAAATCATCTCTCTTAATACAAAACATACTACCAAAAACTTTAAAGTATATGACATTAGAAGTCTTACCATGCCAAAGTTCATAAGGTGTTTTATCATTACCTTTCTTCACAAGAATCTGGTTCAAAGTATAAAACATAGTACTAACTGCTTCTCTCCAAAACATTTTTTGAACATCTCCTTGTATCAACATTGTTCTAGTAGCTTCCACTATAATTTTGTTTCTCCTCTCTGCAATGCCATTTTGATGTGGAGTCCTAGGTGATGACATCTATATCTTTGTTCCATGTTATTAACAATACCTATTAAACTCATAAGAAGTAAATTCTCTGCTTCGGTCAGATCTTAAGCACTTCAGATTCTTTTTCGGTTTCCTTTTCAACTAGGAATTTAAAGATCTTGAATTTGTTGAATGCCTCTAATTTCTCCTTCAAGAAAGTTAACCATATCATCCTTGCAAAATCATCACTGATAATCATAAAATGCTTATCACCATGAAAAGTTCTAGTCCTCATAGGACCATAGAGATCAGTATGCACTAAATCAAGAATATGCTCTGAAGAAAAAGATTTACTCTTAAAAGATGTCAAAGTCATCTTTCCCATCTGACAATCTTTGCATAACATATTATTTGGTTTAACAAGTTGGGGCATACCTCTCACCATATTAGATTTTCTGACAAGTTATCAAAGTTAACGTGACATAACCTTTTTTGCCACAACAAGCTATCTTCAATTTTAGCCACCAAAGAACTATTCAGATTAGCATTCAGATGAAAAAGGTTACCTCTAGTATGTTTACCACTAGCTATAAAATCTTCATTGCATCCCATGATCCTGCACACTCCTTTTTTAAACTCAAGGTGATATCCTTTATCATTTAGTTGTACAACAATCAACAAGTTATGTTTTAAACCTTCAACCCAATAAACACCATCTGTATTACTCTTACAATCTAGTGAAATAGATCATTTACCTTTTACCATGCAGGTAGAGTTATTGCAAATTCTTACCACACCCCCATCAAACTTTTCAAGGGATATAAATTTATTGTTATCACTGGTCATGTAATGTGAATAACAACTGTCTATTATCCACTCATAATTAGAGTCAAATTGAGATACAAAAGCCTTTCCATCAGTCAGATCTACCTTCACAGCAACAAAGACAAGTTCCTCATTGTCCTCTTCCTCAGATTCCTCGTCTGTCACTCCATCATCAACTACAACATAGCATTATTTCTTCCCTTTTCCTTTATATTTCCTAAAATTATCCTTTTTAATATAAGACACACAATCATTGCTGATAATCTATATAGAAAAGGCTTCGATTAGATATGCGAAACTCAGTCTTCTGGTCCTGCATTAGCAAAAAACTGCTCAAAACTGGGTACTATTGGCCAACAATAGAAAAGGACACTTACAAGTATGTAAAAAAATGCAAACATTGCCAAATTCATGGAGACCTGATCCATACACCTACTCAACATCTTCAACCAATTACATCACCATGGTCGTTCTCATAGTGGGGACTAGATCTTGTTGGGAACATAAACCCTACCTCCTCCAACAGACACAAGTTCATACTCATTGCTATTGAGTACTTTACCAAATGGGCTGAGGAAATCCCTATGACCTATATAATAGGAAAATAGATAGCTAAATTCATCTTGAACTATATCATCTTAGATATTGAGTCCCCACGTGCATTTTTATTGACAATGGGCGACCCTTTAAAAATTAAGAAGTGAGAGAACTTTTCCACTAGTTCCACATTCCAACGTTTTGCAACTCCTTATTATACCCAAAGCAATAGTCAAGCTGAGGCAACAAATAAAACCATATTAAAATTTTTAAAGAAAGTTGTCAATGAAGTTGGACAAGACTAGCAACATCAACTAAATCCATCTCTCTGGGCCTATCGAACTGGTGTCTGCACAACTACTAGTGCTACACCATATTCTTTAATATATGGTCCAAAATCCAATTTGCTAATCGAGGTAGAATTTTCATCACTAAGAGTCTACCTGAAACACATCATATCAGAGGAAGATTATAGAATCAAACGTTTGCAAGAATTAGAACTATTGGATTGCAAATGACAAGGCACTCTGAATCATTTACAAGGTTATAAAACAAATATGAGACACAGTTATAACAAAATAGTGAGACCATGTTTCTTCAAAATACGAGATATCGACGTCCTTAAAGAGAACCAAAGGAACCTCATAGATTGTGAAAAAAAAGGAAAAATTGAACCTAACTTATTAGGTTCTTTTTTAATAACAAGAGTGGTTGGAAATGACACTTATAATCTAACAACAATGGAGGGAGATCCACTCCCAAATCCCATGAACAACATGCACCATAAAAGATATGTCATTACCTTTACCTTATCGCAGATCCCAGATCCCATATGAACAACATTCATTTGTATGTCATTTTCTTTACAATATTTTCATCTCATATAGTTTCTTTCCTAAATGCATCACATTCACAATCTTCATAACATATACTTGCATCAATAAAACAAGGAGATTGTCTAATTCGTTCACTTGTTTGCATTAAAAGGAGAGGAGGTGGTCTTATTTCCAAGATATTGGTGGATAAAGTTTTAGGAACTCTTAGGTCATTCATCTTCAATGTTGCCTTCTAATTAAACTTTATCCATGGTTGAGTAGAGGTTTCACCATTTAGCCTTGTTACCCAAAATTTGTCAATTTCCATATCTCACATATTAATCAATTGCTCTAAGTCATTACAAATACCTTGTTGGTCATGTGGCTAGTGAAAAATCCAAAATTCTACTTCAGTGTCGTTGTAATTGTCATACCCAAGTATGCTTCATTACATACAAGTCAAGGCAAGAAAATGAAAGAAAAAATGCTATACCAAAATCAATATCAAATCAAAAGAGAAAATATATAAAACTAAAACATCATGCAAAGAATTAAAATAAAATCTTGACAAAGGGAACATGTGAGTAACTCCATCAGGGCTATGGACACCTATTAGCAATGGAGCAATATTCAAGAGATTATAGTGTATAACCTTGTCAGGTCTATAAACATATGATTGGCAGTGAGGCTCTTTCCAAGATGATTTTGAATTCCAAATAACTCATGTATCTAGCCACATAGGATTCCAAAGGCCTTTGATGGTTATAATAGTCATAATAAGCTCAATTTCACATGCATGGGCAAAAGAAGATCGAAGTATCAAGAATTGATGGAGAATTTTTCCGTGCCTCCATTCATAAATCTTGGTTACATAGTGTGTTAAGCTGTATGCTCCTAGGTCCTCTGAGGATGGATTGAACTCCTATATCTAAAACATTTCATACCTTTAATCCATTTAATGCATTACAAAGTAAAAAATGCATGGAATTATCCTCGTTCGAGTAGGAAATGAATCCTTATCTTGCATACTGCATTAGCATAGGTCATGCCTCAAATTATTTGTCTCCACATGCATCACCTAGAACGCCATGTCAAATAGGTATGCATATAGGGGAAATAGCTGAAAATTTCCTAAGAATCATATAAAATCCAACAAAATACTAAAAACATAAAAAAATCCAATAAAATACAAAAAAAAAAAAATCCAAGAAAATACCAAAAACATAAAAAAATCCAAGAAAATCCAAAAAAATTCAAATACGATCCTAATCAACCAAAAAACATCAAAAATCTCTTAAAAAAGAACTAAAAATCAAAAAATATCGGAAACTTGCAATAAAATGTCTCGCAAGAATCAAACACCCTAGTAGATATCCAGCGAACACTTCGCATGAAGTTTGCAAAGGATACAACTATCTAATCAAAATATGGGACCAAGTTGATCAAACTGTCTTATCAATCGACAACAATCCATGCCAAGTGATCATTATCTTGTCTTAAACAAAGATGGATACACTCGAAATCAGATAGGTTAGTCTTAAACAAGGTCCAAACTTTTTGAAACCAAGTATTATCAACTATCACATCAAACAATAAAACGAAGGCACAAATCAATGTGGCTACTGTATTTTGTCCTAGTTGGTTTTATCTTTTATCAATTGGCGATAGGCCTTGTCTCTATGCTGCTGAAGGATGTCCAAAAGTGACTAGAGGAGCTATGATGAGCACAAGCCTTTTGTTTGTTTATTGCTTGTGGTGTGAACCAATGAAATTTTGGGGCAATTGCTCTAGTGGGTTTCTATGAAAAGAGCGTTATGCTTGTGAACGCCACACATACCTTGACCCCTACCATTATTCCCAGAATGGAGGGTTCACTCCTTGTCTGCTATGTGTTTGATCTTTGAAATTATATATATATATATATATATATATATATATATATCTTGGTTCCTTATACCATGGTGTCCACAACTTCATTGTTACATAATAAGGATCAGTGATGAATATATATTTTACTATGAATAAAGACACAAGGTCCATATATCAATCATTTAATCTTATCATGTTGATCGAAAAAGAAAAATTCATTCTTCATTCAAGTGTCTTTTTTGTGGATTAACCTAATCACTCTAATTTTTCTCTTCATCTAACATTGTCTTTCTCATCAAATATCTCTAATATTTCATTTTAATAACACTTTTACTTCATTATATAAGTCAAGTGGCACAATCAAACAATAATCTGACATATGTTTATCACAAAAAGATTCAAAACCATAGTTGCATTCATATTCATTTAGTGAGTACAATACATTCATTTTAGGTGCATTATCACTTAGAACCATTTACATTGCATTCATTTTAGTTTCATTTATATATCATTATTACATCATTTTATAGTACGTAGCATTCATTTTAGTTTCAATTATATGTCAATTATCATTAGATCACTATAAACACATTCATATAATTATTGCATCATTTTTAGCATTTATGGCATTAATTTTTTAGTTTGAATTATCACATAGATTCATTCATTTTACATAGCATATAAACAACATCATATCATACACATAGAATTTTCATCACATAGAAAGCACAAGTAAAATCATAGAATCATACATCATCAATAGAACACAAAACATATAAACCAAGCCGACAAAACTGCATATCATATAACTCAAAAATGATAATATCTCAGAATGTGCAATAAAAGCCTAATACATAAAATAACATTGTCCATGAGTGTTAATCGACACTACCTCTATCTCCAGGAGGATCCTACCTACTAGATCCTACCCTAGGATGTTCTGATGGTGCCTTAGGAGGACCCATCACCCCTACGTTGCTAGTTTGTTGCAATGTAGATTGCCCAGATCTCCTCCCAAACATGTATGCACTATAACTTGGAACCCATTCTCCCTCTTGGAGGAATCACTCATAGTATCTATGCCAATACATATGCTCCTCAAATAAGTGAATGAGGTGATCATCACGTGCCAACATACTTATATGAGAGGCACTATACTGCTCATAGAAATCAATTGCCACCTTAGCCATCCTAATGACATCGCCTCTCTCCCTCTGTAGATGGTCTCTTTCAATCGTAATTTGATCCCTCTTGACCGCTAGTTCTATGTACTCCCTCTGGAAGAGCCCTTGTCTAACCTTCGCCAATGCATCCTCTAGGATCTGTACCGCTCTAAGGATCTGCACAGTATCACCCTCACCACAAGCTTTTCGTTCTCTAGCTAGCACATCCTCTAGACTCCAAATATACACTATCAAAACCTATGGATCATCATCATCTCTAGGTTGTACTTGACCACCATCCCCACCTCCCTCTATAGTGGGAACATCCTCTAACTTGATCATCTCAATATCCTATCCACCATCCTCATCATCATCCACTCCATTGCTAGATGATCCTGAAGTAGAATCATCACTCCCCTCCTCATCCCCACTACTAGACTCAGTGTCTCCACTGATGTTTAGCTCCTCCTCCTCCTTACCCATTGCAACAATATCTGCAACCTATCCTCCATCTCTTCCTCCTTTCCCTCTCTCTCCCTATGGCCTTTGATGATGAATCTGCTATGGTGATATGGGAACTATAGGATCTGTCAATGTGATAGGTCTACGTGATACCCACCGACCATCATACTAAAGAGTAGTACCCAAATTGACTACCCCAGTTGCCCTACCCCACTACATAGGATGGAGAGAATAAAACTAAACTATCACAACATAAGGTTGCACGCAAGCCCGCCAATCTCTATTCTCTCACGATATCCAAGCAAAGTATGTTGTAACATCTGGTATACCTTGTACCTATTCAAATGATCAAATTACGCATCTTGGAAGATGAATATCGATAATCCTGGTCTAATCTATGTCATGACCAATCAAATACCTCTACTGCCTACAATATGGTAAATGTTTAACATCATCCACCCAATTGGGGCAACCAAGGTATGGTCTCCATGTGAAATATTGTAAAATGTCAAACTGATGCCTCCAGTATAGGGTGTTCCTCGAACCCTTATGTATGATCCCTACTACATATTTGTAAGCATAATGCTACTCTCCCTCTAGATCCACATGAATATACAGTCAGGAAATGGCTATATTCTCCCATGCTCAAACCTGATGTAATGCAATGCCACACCTAATCGATCTCTGTCTCAGATAGAAAATACCATGCATTTGATGATATAATGTAGCAAGGAAACAAGGATGCCACGTGAATACACATCTATGTACAATCATGTCATGGATCACTCTACCCCAACAACCTGTAAATCCATGAGTCCTCCTATCAAGAATAAAAATACATGCTACTATGTTGCATAGTATGGTGGTAAGATCATCATAATCTATCACCTCCAAAGGCATCTCATATTGACCCCTAATCTATAGCTCCTCCTCAATGCACTCACAAAGATCACACATCTTGATTAGAACAACTTTGCAATCATAGATAACCCTAGTACCATGGATGGTAATGTGCAAGATGTGCCAGACATCCTCCAAAGTAACTGATGCCTCATTATTGGGTAAGTGGAAGGAACTGTCACTAAATGTCAGTGCTCAACCAACACTGTAATCATGGCCTTGTTGGTCCTAACCTCAGGTAAGTGTAAAACATGATATAATCCCAAATGTCGAATCAGTGCAACATCCTCGACACTCAACTTAGATTAGAGATCAAGACCATTAATCCTTGTCTGTCGATATACAACCACATGGTAATTCGCTTACATTGGAAAGAAAGAAAAAGTCAAATTAATTATTTGCACAACAAATTTTATATCAAATATGTTGAAAAAAGTATCAAAATCAACAATTTTGAATTACTTATGGGAAATGCAAACTATTTAAATCAATTGAGAATAAATTAAAGAAATTGCAAACTATGTAAATCAATTGCGCATCATGTATCAACAATTGCGAAATACTATAAGCAATAGCCAATCACTAGGAGAAAATGTGAATCAGTTAAGTAGATGCACATCACTTAAACCAATTACAAATTAACACAAGCAAATGTGCATAAATCGATAATCAATTGTGCATCACCTAAAATTTGGAACTATGAGAAAAATTTGGAAAATTTAGCATAAACAGGCAAAAACAAGAATTTTTTTGGAAATACCTACCATGCCTCCAATCCTAGGTGGTCTTTGGTATGAACAGACTCAATCTAAGAAGTGTAGTCATGCTTGGAAGTTGTCAAAAAGGTCGCAAAGTTGCAGAAACATGGGAGAATTTGAAGGAACTATAAGAACTCAAAGAATGCAAATGAGTTAATGAAAGGGTTGAATCACTATTTGTAGCTCAAAATTAGGGTTTTTACCACTTGAACGACCATGGATCCCTTGAACTTCAAATCACTTGTAGACTAGTCAAACGGACTCAAAATGGCGTGAAACTTGACACAATTGCTCAGTAGCATGGTATTGAACAAATGGTCTCAATTTCGTAATTTTTCAATTACTTTTTTCAAGGAGGCATATTTACACTATAAGCATCACTGGGTCATACTGGGTGGAGTTTCTTCATTTTCTTTGAAACAACATCATTTCGACATTCTATCAAAGAGGGACAAATGTAGATACCTAAAAATGTCTCATCACATACTAATTATTCATCTAATTAGTTAAATAATTCTTTAATTATTTAATTAGGCTATTTATTCTTCTAAACTAACTCAATCATCACCTTTCAACATTACTAATTATTCAATTTCTATCCTTTAATCGTTTCATCATTTAACCCTATTTTAAATATTAATTAAATATCATTTATTTAATTAATTATGATTATTTCCTTGATTAAACAATTTTTATTATTTAATTAATTATATTTCCAATGATTGAATAATTTTATTTAAATTATTTAATTATTTAACTTATTCTTTCAAATCCCCAAATTTGAATTTCAACCCATTCCAATTAATTTCATTTTATCAAATCTGCATTTCACCAAATCTGCATTTTAATAAATTTCATGTGCATTTCAACATTCGAAAATCAAAATTCAAATAAAAATGAAAATGAAAATGAAATCTCCCCTTTTCACTCCAAACCACCTTTTCTAACTATTCAATCATTTTAGTCTTCTGGCTAATCAATTGAGTCAACTATCTAATCAATCTTGTTAATAGATCAATCAATCCACTTATCTGATCAATCAAATTCAATGAACTATCAATCAACACTCCAATTCCAAATCTCACTGTATCTCACCTATAAATCTATAAAAGCAAGATCAATTCATCATTTTCAACAATCACAATCTTTGAAATTATTGTGTCTAATCTATGCAAGAGTTCTAGAGCAATATCTGAGAGCCACCTATCACACAATTCTAGATCTAGGAACAATGGAAGCCATGATGCAAAGTAGGGATTTTTATATAGTCTGATCATTTGATTTGCATCTAATTTCTATTGATTTATGTTTGAGTTTTCTTAGTTAGTTAAGGATTCTGTGATTGACCTTATTTCCTAATTAGCTCATATGACTTTTAAGCATGCAAATGACTTATATTAATATTTCAATATATTAAGTGCATTCCTTATACCTCCTTTATAATTTCTATCTTCTTTTCATTATTATTCTATTCCAATCATCATCTATCTTACTCCTTGGTAACTATATACTTATATCTCCTATTAGGGACACAACCCTTAGATGATATGCCTAAAGACTAATATATTTCCTAAGTTACATATTTTAGGATCCTGTTATCAGATTACACCCTTCTCTCTCTAGACCAGTGTCTGTATACCATTTTTTTCTAAATAATAACTGTAATAAAGCTTCATTTATTTTTACTATATATATACAATTTTTTACATAATTCAAATTCAAGAATACAATCATTTATCCATTTAACTAGTTTTTTCCCAAATTCTTTTAAAATATTTAAATCCTCTTCATTTATATGAGTTATTTGTTGGTACCATAACATTTTTTTCTTCAAAAGGCGACTTGCTCTTTAAAACAAGATCCCTCTTAAGTACTTCTAAATGATCACCATTGTAATTAGAGACATGAATCATTTTTCATTTGTTATGGTAGTCAAGATGCATACTTTATAAACTATAGGAACAAAATAATCACTATATTCAAGAGTATATTTTCTAGTTGATTGTGCACACAAACGTCTTTAGCAAACATTATATCTCCTTGCAACATCTTACATATTCTATAAGATAGAACAACCTACATCCCTACATAATTGAATTGGTGAACTAATGATACGTTCTATGTCAAACAATGTATATCTACCACACCATTGACATGTTTCAATTTTCCATCATGGAATCAAATTTGGAATTTTCTATTGCTAACTATACCGAAATAAAAAATATTATTGAGATACACCTTCCACGATTATATTCATCATAATTTTAAAATCACCCTTGATGAGACATTGTTGGTAAACATATTTGTCATTGTGATTGTTTCATTGAAACTGACCCTGTTTGCCCAAAGAGCAATGACAATTGTGCCAATAGTTTGAGAGATTGCAGTGAAATTGCAATCTTCCTGTGCATTTGAGAGGGGCAGCTCCCTCGTATGATGGGGATTTTTAGGATTTTTGTGTACTTTTATCCTAAAAGTACAAAAAGGAGACAAGATAAAACTAAGGGAATATTAATAACATAAACCCTACTAGTAGACATACGAGGACCAAATAGGATTCCATAACTGATAACCTTTACAAGGGGGTATGAACATAAGATAAGTTTTGATAGGCAATGATGATGAAATAAAGGAAACACATTTCAACATATGAGGAAACAAGTTTCCTTAGCACTTTCAAACCAAGATACTAGGGTATGATTGTGTTTCATCATTTACATATATCATTTGAACTAAAGATCAATAAATTGCACAAGTACACAAAAACATTATCAATTTAACATATGAGAAATTGATAATAATAACTGAAAAACACATTCAAGAAACACAAATTAAATGCATTCTTTATTATTCTTTTGAAAATATACAAATTAAAAACTTCGAATACAAAATGTGAAAACTAAAAGTTCTCCAGAGTTTCCCCTATGTAAGTGTCCCCTTTGCAATACAAATGTGAAAACTAAAATTGTTCGAGATGTATTGAAAGCCCTTTCAATGAGTCCATTTTGTGTACAGATCGTGCAATCATGCATTTCACAGGACAAAATTCCTTTGGAGGCATTTTATCAAAATGTTTCATGTGCTTGGTATACACTTTATGCGGCATTTACAAATGATTTACATGTACCAAGACAACATGTTCCCACAACGACTACGATTTAACTGGCATCATAATAATAGCATTTTGGGTGTCCTCAAGATAACCACCGAGAGCATGAATGTCAACCACAAGCAAACAAAACTTACAATGCTAGGATGTGTTTGAAGGTGCTTCACTAGTTCAAAGCTTTTGGGACCTTCCTTCATGAATTTGTTTGGTGCACATTCTGCAATCATTTGATTTTGTTCCAATGACATCTCTTCCAGGACTGTCCAACATTTCAGGCGTCTGTTTTATGATGCCACGTGTTGGATGTATGCATGCGAGAGCATTCTCAACCATAAAAATTGACAAAAATCCTTGTGCCAATATGCCATGATGAATGTCAATGACCTGTTCCAAAGACCCTATATTATAAATATTGTGATGTTTGGATTTACGCCTGCGAATGCATTTGTTTGGAAGTTTTTAAAGCCTCTTCAACAAATCCATTTTGCACAAACCTTGTGTAGATTATCTTCAAATGCATTTGCATGAGATGCCAATTCTGAAGACATTTTCGCAAATAATTCAGGTGCTCTACATTTTAGCATGCGCGTAGTAGGGAAACTGCAACTACCACACACAAAAATCATTTCCCCTCCTAGTTTTCAAGAATGCTCATAACCTATTCGAGCCTTTCATCCTGTGCAGGAGTATGCAGATAACCAATACTTTCCAAGAACTCTTCTTTCCAAGTAGTTAACATAACTACTTTTAGTTGTTTTTCCAAAATTTACAACTCACAACCTAGATGTGAATTATGAAAATGTATTTCACGACTCACTACATTCAATTTTTAAAACTCGAAACTGTTTTGTATTCAGTTTTCATTTTTTACAACTTATCTGCGTTTGGTTTTTACTATCCACAACCTCTATGATTGACTTTTCAAAATCGCAATTAGTTGTGATTTGTGATTTTTGTTTTCACAACTAGTTGTGAGTTGTGATTTTGGATTCCACAACTCAATAACCATTTTTATTTGAGAAATAAACCTATTTAATTTGAATCTATTTATATTTGGTCACTTCTTCTTACCCTTTTTCAAAGATTTCAACTTAACTTTTGTCCGAGGAGGAATTTGGGCTTGAAATTTTGAATGAACACTAAGAGGGATGAGGTTACCATAACCCAAATGAATCTATTCATGATAAATAATTAAATAATGAGATTTTAATATTTTTTAAAACTAGGTTTATAAAAAGTAAATATTAAAATCTCATGAATGGTTGGGTGGGTAGTTGTGAAAATTGGCCTCGTAAATCAAAATGATAAGCCAAGCATTCATTTTGGCTTGTAGAAAATGGGCCTTGTAAATCTCATTAATACATTCAAAGTCATTTTATTAACCATTTCTTTAGTCATTTTTATTTCAAAGTAGTGCTTTAGTCATTTTTATTTCAAAGAATGTCCTTGATTTTGGACCCATAACTCAAAGTTCATTTTGATGAACCTCTCTATTTGTATGTTTTTATTATAAGTTGTCACTCAAATCAAAGTTAAAACAAGAAAATATTGATCAGGACATCTAAGATTTGAGCTTATCAAGCTCTATATCAAATTAAAAGATGTAGAAGTGGAAAATGTACTCAATATAATAATTTATGAGATAAAATATGTGAAAAAATCATAATTACAAGGAAATAAACACAAAAATCATATGCCGCATCTTAGTGATTTGTGCAAAGAAAATCTTTTAAAGAGAAAAATCTCCCTCCAAAACAATTCAATGCGTTATTCAATAATCAAATGGTAGAGGAAATGTTGCTAAAAGTTTTGTCCCAAACAATATATAAGATTGAAGAATAAGTTGAGCTGGAAGAAAATGTCAATCCTCAAGATATGCCCTTCAATGAGGATTCCTTATTTTCAAGACCTCCTCCTTTATTATGTTTCCTAATTATCTAAGTTTCTTTCCATTATTTACACATGACTAATTTGAATCTATAATTTTTGTTTATTTCTGAATCAGTTACAAACATAAGCTAAAATATTGTCATAACATCACATCTGTTTATTTCTATATCATCGTCATACCAAAAACACATCATCGCATAAACACAAACTGAAATCAAATCATTGATTAAAAAATGTCCTTGCAATAATCAGTTATCCATATACACATACAATACCCCATCTCTAACGACTGACAAAATATGACGACAAAATTTATATTCTCTTACGACTGACAACATATGGAATCAAAATTTAAATGTGGTCTAGGATTTGGAGGCTACAACAAAACCAACCCCTCTGGGTGCCCCTTTGCTCGCCCTAATGCCTCTCTCAAGCTAGCATTCTCCATCGTCAATGCATCCATCCTCTGCGATACTTGTAGTGGATAACTACAAGTATCGCAGAGGATATGCAGCGGAATTGGTAGTGTAAGTTGGTCCTGATGAAAATGGCACGGTTACAGCATCAGAAGTAGTAGTCTGTGCGAGCGCAGTCGCTTCACCAGACAAAGGAACTATAACTGTAGTTTCACCGGTGATTGCAGAAGACGGAGCAGCACTGCAAAACACAGGAGACAGCTGAGATGCGGAGGAGGATTGAGTCGGTGAGAAAGTAGCCGGAGTAGAATTTCCCGGCGGAGCGTGGAAAGGAGCAGAAGCCGCAGTATAGTTGAAGAGAGGCCTGTGCGCGTAACCCGCAGTGGGGTAAGGTGTAAGGTTGTAGGCCGCAGTGGTGCCAAACAGAGGCGTAGGCGCACAATCTGCGGTGGTGCCGAGGAGAGGCATAGGTGGGTAAGCCGCAGGGGGGGGGAAGATAGGTGTAGGCGGACAAGCCGTGGTGGCACCGAAGAAAGGAAAAGGGGCGCCGAAGAGAGGTGTTATAGGCGCGTAAGCGAGAGGCCTAGTCACGTAGGCCCCAGTCGCAGTGACGCCGAAGAGAGGTGTTGGTGGCACAGAAGCCGAACATCCAAACATGTCAGGAATTGATGAACTCCCGACTGATACAGGGAATTCAAATCCTCTCCTCGCCATGGCTAAAGTACACGTAATGCCGAGAAAAGATTAAAAATTGAAAACTGAAGCCTCTGATCTATTGTTCCCGTACGCCTGTTACTTGATTTGATTTTGCTAAAACTTTCTGTAGTGGGATTTATATGATATCATAGGAGGCCGGTTGGGTTGGGTTGGGTTGCGTTGGCCGACCATCTAGTGTATATATGTGGCGATTCTTAATTATTATGATTGTGTACTGTTGTTAGTTTAAAATTATATTATTTTAATTCTAAGATTAATAAAATAGTATTAATAATGAGTTAGGTTGTTTAGTGTGGGTATTGTTCATCAGAATCAAGTATTTCCCACTCTCATTGTGTATTTTTTACATCTGAAAATAAAACATATATTATTTTATGCTTAAAATAAAATGTCAATTGAAATTTTTTTTTTTCATCTCATTAGTTAACTAAACATAGAAATTAGAAAATTGTTCACTTCCAATTAACACCATAATCTTTTACGAATTTTATTTTCCTTCACAAGATTGACTTCCTCTTGCAATAGAAACTTTATTCTCTCACTTATTATTAAATAAATTGATAATTCATTATTGTCGTGCTCAATTAAAATGATAATTTTTTGATTCCATTGAACCAATATATATATATCTTTGGGGCAATCGAATAAAAATCTTCTTTCCTTGTGGTTAATTATGCCTACGAAATTAGAAACTTCTTCTTCCCTCACAAGTTGACTTCATCTTCCAATAAAAAATTTGCCCTCGTTTATTATTTATTAAATTAAATAATTCATCATTATCTTCATTGAACTGAAAGGGTAATTTTCCAATTCCATGGAACCAAAAAATGCCTATGAATATAGAAATTTGTGGCAAGAAAATCTAAGGATGCAAGCTCAAATGGATTCTCAATCATTTTGATTGTTGTATATTAGATGCAATTATTTCTTCTCTTTCATGGGCATACACTAGCTTGTTCTATCAAATGACCTCTCTCGTTTCTAGTCTTCCTAGGAAATAATTATCTTATTTTATTTCTATAGCGTTGTGTTGTTAATGAACATATCCATTGCAAATGGGGATCCCTCTTTTTTCTTATTAGGCTTAGTTTTTCTTATCTTGGTATTAGTTTTGGTCTCTTGGCTTCCTAGCCTGAAGGACGATTGTAAACTCTTGTCAGTCTTGAAATCAATGGTCAATCCTTGGAACAGGTAGGAGTGCAAGGTTTATCTTAGGTAAGTGTGAATTGCAAGATTCCTTTGTCAAAATGTCAAATCCTAGTGAAAATACATAGGTCCTACCTAGGGCCACCTTAGTGGTCCAATGTTAAAAGAGTGCAAAGGAAAATATGACAAATTTGAGTAAGAGTGTGAGGTTTGTCCTGGAAGGTGTGATCAAGCCTAAAGTCCATGAATGAGTAATCTTCTAGATGAGGAATGTAGGGATTAACTAGGAAATTTTGTGTTTGAGAAGTCAGTAAGAATAGTTGATAAAGATGTTATCAAATATTGTGAAGAAAAAATTTGAAATGATAAAATTCAAGATCATGTCAAAGAAAATTTCTTATTGAGGTTAGATTTTTGACCTTGAAAAGAAGGAAAAATGAGGTAAATTCAAAATCCCCTGTGCAAAAATGTAAATAAAAACAATCCTTGTTCATCCACACTCAACGTGAGGTTTGCACAGAAAAATCTACAACTATCTTTGTCTAGGTACAAAATTCTTGTTTGAAACATTGAATTCAAGTTTGAGATGTTGAAATGTAGAATTTAAGTATGGATTGTTTGAGTTATGGAAATTGAAATGAAAAATTAAGATGTAAAATTGAAATGTCAAATTCCAAGTTTGTCATCGAAAAGTCCATGTCAAGGTCAATTTTCCCTTTTCAAGTTGAAACTCAAAGAATTAACTCTTAAGGTAAAATATAGACTTCCAAGTTGAAATGCTTAAATCCTAAGTTAGGATGAGGAATTAAAAGTTGAAATGTGAAATTCAAGGTTTGCAAAACACGGAAAAATGCTGTCAAGGTGGAATTTCTCTTGGAAATTTATACAAAAATTCCTCTCCACCAACTATTTGCACAATATATAGTCCATGGATAAGCCTCAAAAGAACTATCATAATCCATGACCACGTTGAATTTGTGCCAAACTATCCTTTCTTGGGGTGAAAACACACTAGATAGTCTAGAACTATCTCTGATTTGTTCACAAAAATCCAAAACTACCTTTAATTTACACTCATTAGTCGAAGACTACCTCCTAAATGGGCCATACATACCCTTGGATGACTTTATTTTACACACTAATTATCCTTGTATTTATATGAATCTTACCTAGGGAGAGAGTTGAGCAAAAGAAGACTTAGTTGACTTGATCAAGATGATGCAAATTTAAAATTTTGCAGTTTGAAAAATAAACATTAATCTAGTTGACTTGGCATGAAGGTAATTGATATTTTAAAATGCAAACAAAGTAGTTATGATATTGGCCTTTGTGATAGGGGAATTGTAATTCTTGATGGATTTCCTATATAGAAACAAGATTAAAATGTCATCACCAATAATTAAAAAAAAATCAATCAAATTAGAATTTCAAGTCAAGGGTGAGGTGTAGAGACAAGCAAATTCAACAACAAAGTGGTGAATATTAAAAAAAATTAGTCCAAAATAAATCCTAAGGAGATACAACTAATATCATAATAGATACAATCCATAATAAATCAGGAAAATTCATATTGGATCTAAGTGAAAATAATGATAGAGCACAAACAAGAAGTATATTCCAGCATGGATTTGAATTTGTTAAGAAAAATCAGATTTAAGGAGATGAATTGCAGAGAAGACAATTCACTTTCAGATGAAGAAGAAAGTTTGCTCACTAACTCAAGTATTTTCTAGGTTTTGAACTCAATTTCCAGATTTTCCATGTTTAAAAGTGCCATTTCATGATTAAAAAAGTCAAATGAGTAATCATTAAGGTCTAATTTTTATCCAAGCCGATCTGGAGAACCTGAAAATATTAATAGCCTCATAATATCACATAATCAACTTCAATGTGTGGAGTACCTAACATGATTCTAGTACAAATTGAACCATGTCAAAAGGAGGTCATATGTGGAAGTTATGCTCGGTCAAAATTTGGTCAACACATGGTCAAATGGAAAAATTGATAATCATGGAATATTTCTCTACCAGTTCCATCACGTAGAGCTTGATGTGAGCATTCCGAAGCAGTTTGAACGGACCAAATCTGAGTCTATAAGTGGAAGTTATGATTGGTCAATTTTTTGGTCAAACTTAGCCAAAATGATGACGTGGGTTGACACTTGGCTGTTGACTGGATGCTGATGTGGTAAGTATAGGTGATGTGGAAAAAATGTGGATCCTCCTAAATTCACATACCACTACACCATGCTCTATTTTTGAGAAATAAAGTGGTGGAGGTTTATTTTATTTCACAAAATCCATTTTTGTGGGATCTGAAAGATTTTATGGGATTTAAAGGCTAATCTCCTAAAAATTAATAAAAGAAAAATTAAGCCATTTAAAATAATTTATAAGTAAAATAACCTTTAATGGTTATTAAATAATAGACAAAAATATAATGAATAAAAACAAACTCCTAGAACCAATATAGCCTATGAATGGAAAATGATATGGGCTTAAAAACAAATTTAAATGGTTTTTAATGTGGCTTGTTATTGTTTTATTTGTAAAATAAGGGATATTGATTGTAAGGGGGTTATATTGTTGTTTTGATGGTTATACCTTATTAAAGCATATTCTTATGTATAAAAGGGGTGTGAAGGTATTTGAATTTTGGATTGAAGTGATTTTTGACATGAAATTCTCTTGAAGAGAATTAGTCAATTGGGAGGATTTTTCCAAGCACAAAGACATTATGATTTTGTAATATTTTCCTTTGTAATTGGATTATGAGGCAAAATTGAAGCCTAACCTAAGTAGGAGAGGAAGAAGGTGACTTGAGGTGCAAAATAGACACTATGAGGGATTCTGGTACAAGACTAAAGCTTGGGTGATGTATAGAAGTTATAATTGCTTGACATCATTAATAAAGTGGTTCCTCATTGAGAAGCGGACCTAGAGACGTAGCTCTAATTGAGAGAACTCCATTATCAGGCATGATCTCTCTTCTTCTTTTCTATCTCATAATTCTTTTCAGTTTTTGATTCTTTGATTTTTCTAATTACAACATTTAAGTAATTAGCTTATGTCTCTTTAATCTGGATAAAGTACAAGTGAATTATATTTTCCATAATTTCAATGGTTAAGATACATAATCACGCAATTCTGTTGGATCGAGAAAAAAAATGTAATTAGGAGTTCAGTGTAATTATTTTGTAAACTTATAATTCTAGATCAAATTTCTTAGAATGTGAAGAGAAAAATGTCATTTTTAGACTTTTAGAGGAATTTGTGAAACATTGTATTAAGGATTAAGGTTTACTAATGACCTTTTGGAAATCCAAATGTGTTTGGTACATTAAAGTATAGTTTGATTCACAACATTCTTAAAGACTAATTATCATGAAAATATCTTTAATTTCTTCAATGATTGATGTATCCAGTGAATGATGAAGGGGTGTTCTTAAATAAACATCAATAGGATTGAAATTCAAGGAACAATTGCATTGAGTAAAGTAGAAATAAAGAGATAGAGAATCTGAAAGCAAGATAAGCTAGTGATAGGATAACATTGAGAGACGATCAATCCCCAAAGTATAGAATCTTATTAATCCATGCAAGTAACCTTCAAATATACACAAAGAAAATAACATTCACGCTAAACAAAAGATTCAAGTGAACTAGTTGTAGAAACATTGTGTTGAGAAAATGGTGCCAAAACCTTGCATTTACATGAGGTTATTATTTGTAATAAGTTTTCATTTGAGCATTAAATGGTGATAAATTATCCTAGAAGCTTCTGGTTGGTTAGATAAGCATTCTGGTAAAGTTTCATCACAAGATCACAACTAGTTTTGAAGATATTAAACTTTCAGTTTCAGAGGGGTGCGATGAAAAGTAATTTTTTTTTGAGGACTTTAGAGGCTCTAAAATGCCCTAAAAATTGTGCATAAATGGTGTAGTAGTTTACGAGGCAATAGAGCACTTCATGATCTTTTTGGTGCTTCAAATGGTTTGTGAATCAGATACCCCATTCACTATTATGGCCTCCAAAAGTTTGTACTCATGAAATAGGAAATATAATTTGCATCAGACACATAAAATGAGCTGTAAAAGGGAGCAACATGTGTTGATGTGTGTTTTAACACATCAGAGAGCATCTAGATCTGAGGTGAGGCTTCCTATACTTTATTTGGTGGTTTTAGTGCATGGTTTTGTAATACCATTTGACAGTTTCTTGTATTGTATCGTCTATATATGAGGTATGTGAGATAGAGGTTGTGTGTAAGAGTCTTATGGCTATTGAGTTACCTTTGAATCTCTAGTTAGTGGTATTCCTATAGAGATCTTGCTTTGCAAGTATATTTTAATCTATAATTCATTGTTAAATAATATATTGGGCATCTTTTGGAGTGTGGAGTTTTTCTCCCGAAAGGGTTTTCCCCATGTAAATCACTGAGTTGTGGTATGAATGTTATTTATGGGTATTTCTATTAAGTTTTTGTAACTATTGTGATAATTTGTAAAAACATTTGCATTATCATCCTCTCAAGGTTAGCATAGGAAGTTGTTCCACTACTTAACTTCCTTACACCTGTATGTAAAAATCTCTCAACCACTAATATCATTCTCGATATGTTATAACAAGCGAGCAAGCGGAGGTATAGAAAGAGCAAGGACACACACAAATTAAGAGGAGATGAAGAAACCATGATCCAATAATAGCCAAGTGTGTTATGCTATGGGTTCATTGGGAAGAGACAAAGAAACATAGATTCTACTAGCTAGCAAGTTATGTTATGCTAGGCAATCCATGTGAAAGCGAAAGGAAGAGTCAAAATATTCTAGCAAGTCGTGTTATTCTAGTTCGGCTCATCCTACAAAAGGGGTGCCGATAATTTTTTTCTCATTGTGAGCGAATTGATTGGAATATGTTTGGTTTTGGAAATAAAGCATGATGATGCAACAACCTAAATGAGATATTTTTAAAAATAAAGCATGAGGATGAAGCAACCCATATGATACAAATAATAGTTGATAAATATTGAACTAAAAAATGCAACTATGAGGCGATATTTATTCCCCCACCTAATATGTCAATATAGGCCCATGTTGATGCGTAAGGTAAAATAAAAACACAAGAATAATGACTTTTATCAACAAGGAGATACCATTTAGTCAAAATTGTATGCATTCCAATGTAGAAAGAAATGGTTGAATAGGATTATTTTCTTTAAGCAAGGAAGAGATAATTGTAAAAGAGATATATCTTGCAAAAAATGTAAAGATAATGAAATGGTTTCAATAAATTTTCAAAGTCTCATGGGTTATTATAGCATTTTTTTGTTGCACACACACACCCTATCTTTGACAGGGACCCCCCCCTTTGTTGTTGCTTGCTTTGTTGGTATTTTATCAGAGCTTTGTCTTATAGAGATTGATAGAATGAGAAAGAAGTTAGATAAAAATGCATCACATAACCAAAAGAGTATGATAGAAAACACATCATATTCTAGCATTATGTTAACTTGTATGAGAGAGAAGGTAAATTCTTACATTGCATCTATAATTTAAAGACATTTGTCTTAGGAGTATCTATATGGAATACATTTGATTAGAAGTCTTCTAGGAACAAGAGCTTTCAAATGGAGAACCATGGTGGTGACAAAGTGCATGAAAGGGGATTTTTTTAGTACAACTTGATGATCTTAAATTTATAGTTTATTTAAACTTGGACTTGGAAGCCTCCTCAACCCTTTAAAATTCAACTAAAAGCACACTGCACTCTCAAACTCGTAATTTGCACAACATTTTGAATTAATATGTCAATCCTAAAATTATTCCTACCCCCAAGTTTTCAACCTCAAACATGAGCACTTTGTTCCAAACTCGGTTGTATAACTGAAAAAGTAAATAGGTTTTAATACTAAAATTATTCCTACCTTTGAGTTTTGGTCTAAGATTCCTAAAGTATTCCAAGAATGGAGCTCTAGGGAGAGTTTTATATCATCCAAACTAGATTCTTGTGAGTTTGTCATTGTATCTTCCAAGTGATTATTTTATATCATAGGCTTCCATTGGCCAAGTTTCAAATGAAGATTTCCTCAATGAGCAACAAAGTTTGAAATCCTAAAAATTTTCCTAACTCCAATTTTTAGATCAAGTTTCCTAATGGCTTTCCACAGTTTGAGTTTTGAGCATAAATTAAAAAAGGCATTCCCAACTCTGAGTTCCCCATTTAAGTTCTCCTACCTCTGATTTTTACCTTGAGAGAGGCTTTTATTTCAAAAACTTAAACTTTGCATCAAAATCAGTATTAGCCTTATTCCCAAAAAAATTCCTAGGTCTGAGTTTGCCTCCTTATTTTAAATTTTATTCCTAGGACCATGATTGGGTGTATTTTCCTTATTCCTACTCTACTATCTAAATTTGAGTTTGGCGCCTTGAGGTTGTATATAGCTTGCAACATTTGCATTTGTCAATCAAAGGTCTAAATTAGTTTCCAAATGCAAGTGTCCAAAGCTTTCCAAATTAAAAATTTTCCTTAGAGTATTTATCTGTAGCCCAAGGTTCTTGAAAGTGGCATATCCACTAAATTATAATTAAGAGAGACAACAATATAGGAAGATGAATCCTTAAATGAGTAAGAAGACAACTTGAAAAATTTGTGAGGAGATGGATTGTGTGTGTGTGAGCAATTTTTAGTATCACATGACTTACATAAATGAGAAAGGTGTTTGAATTACTAGAAATCCTTAAGATAATTAATGAGATTTTTGTCCTTACAGATTAAAAGGAGCGTGAAGATGGAGGATCTAGTGCATAGATTGAAGATATGATCATAGTAAAGAGTAGTTTCGAGAAAAAGGCCAAAGGAGAAGCATCATCCAAAGGAGCTAGAGACTTAAAGACTTTCAAATATTATTTACAAGTGGCTCTATGAATTATTTTGTAAAATATGGGAATGAAGAAAATTTCATAAATATGGAGAGAAATCACAGAGATTTAATAATCACCATCATAGTATAGAAAATAAAACAATGTCATTTCCATAATTTTAGAAAATAGTAATTGATTCTAGAGAAATGCTAGAGGAATGCTATAGAAAAAATACAAAAAATAGATCTAGATGACAATTGGATATGAAATGGGGTATGATTTATTGTAAGAATGACATTTTTTGGCTAAATTTAATATAATACAATAAATACCAAAGTTAGTTATTTATCAAGTTGACAATTTCATCGTTTTGTGACAAAAGTTGTTATCTTGTCCTAGGAAACTTATAAATTTCGTCTTGTAGTGGAAATAGTTGGAAATATTTAGGAATTGGCAGACAATTTCCAAGGTTATGTGCATACGTTAAAGATTTTAAAATTTGGATTGACTTGCACAAAATCTTGATTCTGAAGGACTTGTATATTAACGATGAATAAACCCACTATTGCACTTATTGGTACTTTTCGTTCTTTCCTTTTCCTTTCCTTGCAAAATAATTCAAATTTTGTTTGTACCACCTACCACTGTATTTCCCAGGCTTGTCATTTTCCCTACTGAGTTTTCTATTCTATGAATATGGGTGGAGTTCTAATTTAGACTAAACTTGATGAATGCTTCAAATTTAAGAATAATGGCAAGATTTAGGATGAGGTGATTAAAGACAATATGACCATCTATGTTGAGGGGATGACTGACCGCAATCCTAATCTTCTTATTGTGCTTGTTCAAGCCTAGGATAATGGTAACGTGAATATTAAAAATGTCACTTTTTTGGTTTAGGTAGAGACTATCGTGAAGGTGGCTGGGTTGGCCCTTGACAATGTTTTCTTCCCCAGAAACCTAAACGGAATTATAAGGAGGATTTTGATTGATTCTTTGAACCAGCTGAAGGGGTTTCCAAACTTCAAAATGGTTACAATAGGGAGGAGCTACAAGACATTTGGAAGGATGTTAATTTGTTTTGTATGAGGTACTTCACCCTAGATGACAAGAAAAGGAGGTTCCATTTGTAGATCTTTCCCATGTTGAACCATCTTTGCCATGGGGTAAGAATGGATTTTACTTTTGGGTTATGTTATCGTTATCTCAATCTGTTTCTAATATCATTGTTAAAAATAAACTTGCTTTCTATTAGGGCCTCATTCGTAGATTGTATGATTACCACTTGGTTTTGACCCCTTCTTGTGGGCTCCCTTTTATTAAGATTGGGTCCACCTATGACCACAATTTATATATGGACCTTATTGTTACCCCCTCTAATTTTTGAGAAGTTACTCATTTGGGTTCTAAAATGCCCACTAGGAAAAATCCTTCTAGAATGGCCATTTCATTTAAGGCCATAACCACCACTAAAAAGGACCACGATGTGGATTTTGAACATGGGATGCAACAAAATGTTGAGATTATTGATGATTAGGGCTCTTAGTCATTGTCCTCATATATGTTGGGCTCCTTAGATATGGGGTTGGATTCGTTCCTTGATAAAACTAATGTTGTTCCTAGCCCTCCCCCCATAAACCCTCCTTCCTCTACTAGTACCAAACCCTCAAGCTCAATCTTTGCCCTAAATAAAAATGCTAAGGCCCTGCATGAGGATGTGCAAAGACAAGAAGACCTATTAAAATGGTTCTATGCCGAGATGAATCTGGCCATAAAAAAATCAATCGACCTTGGAAGTGGCAACTGAGGGCTTACACATTGATTGATGATTTGGATAATAAGAGAGTCTAAAAAATTGCCAATGATATTATTGGCATTATGGAGTAATGAGATAAGGTGGGCTACAAGATCAGTGATTTAGTTTCCAAGATTAAGATGGCGAGGACCAAGTTCGAGCTAGAAGAGGTCAAGAAAACCTAGGAGGCCCTTAAAAAGAAAATTGAGGAGGTGAACACTGTGTGCAGATATGTAACCAATAAGAAAAATGCCTCCCTATAGGCTATTCATGATGACATGAAAAAGATGAGAGAAAAGAAAATAAAATGCATGGAGTCCCTGATCGCTAGCTCTAGTCTCAGGGTTTCCTTGGTTAAAGACACCCCTTACTCCATGTTCTTTTCCTCTGGCTTTGGCATTGGGTCAAGTAAAAAAGTTTCTGTTTGATATTAAGTGCTTAGTTTGTGCCAAGATTCGCAAGAAAATGATACCCCCATGTAGTGGATCATCTCTTTGTGTCTGTGCTGGGTGGTTGTTCTATGGTTTTTGGTTGTCTCAATTTTCTCTGTTTGTTGGTCTTTTAGTTTATCTTTTGGGTTTTTGTTCACCCTAAAGGGTTTTTGTTATCTTTAGTGGGCATTTTTTGTTGGTTTCACATCCCTCATGTTCTATAGGTGCCACTTTGAAATTATCTAATGGTACGGGCATAGTCAAGTTTTATTAATCAAAACATTGAGGATAGCCAGAAATTAAAACACTTTGTAGAGAAATTTTATAGCCTAGATGAAAGTGTCAAGCCAACACTACTCATTGCTTTGTTGGTTCATGGGGAAGAAGATGATTTAGATAGACTATAGGAGGACGACATTGTTGATGGGGATTTAGTTGTGTAACAAAAAAGGGAAGAAGATCCGAGTAAAGATCTCCTTACTATTTTGGATGGAGAAAATGCAAAAGATATGCAAATTAAGTTGAAGGAGTATCCTAAGATGATATTTTAAGATCAAACTATCAAAGTGGCCTTAGTTTCGCTTTGCAGTTATGTAATTTGGTATGGGCCTATCTTGATTTTATTAATCAAAATATTGAGGATAGATAGAAATATAAAAAGATAAACTTCATAGCCTAGATGAAAGTCTTGAGCCAACACTACTCATTGATTTGTTGGTTCATGGGGAAGAAGATGATTTGGACAAATTAAATAGGAAGAACACATTATTTAAGGGCATTTAGATGCACAAAAAGAAAGGGAAGAAGATCTAAGTAAAGATCTTCCTACTATTTAGGATGGAGAAATTGTAGAAGATATGCAAATGAAGTTAGAAGAGAATCCTAAGATGATATTTGAAGATCAACCTATCAAAGAGGCCTTAGTGTTTCTTTGCATTTATGAAATGGTATGAGCCTATCCCTTTTTATATTAATCAAAACATTGAGGATAGCCAAGAATTTGAAAAAAATTGTTGAGAAATTTCATAGCCTAGATGATATTCTCGAGCCAAGACTAATTATTTCATCGTTGGTTCATGGGGAAGAAGATGATTTATAAAAACTATAGGAGGAAGGTATTGTTGATGGGAATTTAGTTGTGCAACAAAAAAGGGAAGAAGATCTAAGTAAAGATCTTCCTATTGCTCATAATGGGGAAATTGTAGAAGATATGAAAATTAAGATAGAGGAGCATTCTAAGATGATTTTTGAAGATAAAATTATCAAATAGGTCTTAGTGTTTGTGGATATTCTTACAAAGTTACATGTTTTATGTGATATGAACATACTCGAATGGATGAAATGTTTCATGCACCTAAGTTCAAACTTGAATTTGATTTTTACTCTCAACTACTCACTGATGAATATGATGTAAATTTAAAAAATTCTAAATGAAAGTGGGATGTTGCACCACCAATTGCGACTTGCCGAAGCTACTAAGGATCTCTTATCTCATGACACATTGTTGAATGGTAAACATCTTGATTTGTTGCATGATTCAGAAACACACCAGGTTGTCTATATCCATACTACTATTAATTCTAGATGTTATCAATTTGATTATTATTTGTAAACATATAATTTCCACAGTTCATAATAATATTATGTATATCTTCTGGTAATAGCTATGTTTGTTTATTTCCTCAACATTTCAGATCATTCTATTTTATTGTTTTTCTCTTCTTCTTGATGATGGATCATGTAGTTTGATCCAAAATGTTGAGGAAATAGACACACAAAGCTATTACAAGAAGATATATACAATTGATTATAATTATTTAGGAAAAACAACCTGAATATGGATCAATCATGGATCCAATGAATTATCTCAATTGTTGATATTTCCTGATGCTCTATTTGAGCATGATTTTGGCCCATTGAATTTTTTTCTTTTATAATACAAAGACGAATCTGTCAGACTTAGGACTATTCCCTTTACCTTGTTACTATTGTATATTCTTAGAAATAATCCCTTGTTAGGGGTTGACATGGATAGTCCACAATTTGTTTAGTCAACATTTCCTTGTACATAATTAGTTTAGTTTTCTATTTTTTAAGAGTAGAGTTTTGTTTTGTCCTTAGCTTAGATTTATTCCTTTTTTCTTTAAATTAGGTGTCTTTTATGTATTTATCTTAGTTTTCTTTCAATTTCTAGTATAGATTTCTTTTAGTTTCTAGAGTAGTTTTTTTTAGTTTGCTTTAGTTTAGGTTTTCCATCTAGAGGGGTTTTGTCTCTCTCATTTTTCAAAGGCTATATGTTCATTGTCTAGCTTCGGTGTATGAGTTCAAGGATATGCTTCAATTCATTTCTTTGATGCCAACCCCAGTAGAGAACTTAGTTAATGGTTTTCCTTACAGTTAGCTCATTTGGTACAAACGTCTATTCATTTTAAAGATGTCATTACATATTGTGTCTTGTCACCAATATTGTGAGCATTGCACATTTTACATTTAAATATTTTCTTAAATTTTGTTGTGGTTAATCAAAGGGAAGTTATGCCAAGTGAAAAATCTAAAGCTCTACTTTAATAACCACTTCCATTCTCACACCCACCATAAGCTTCACTGTTTATTAGTATAAAATGTAGAATCAAAAATAAAATGCATGAAGCTGTGTTCTTAAAAAGAAATGGATTAATGATCCAATAAAGGAAAGATGTGAGCAATTCTATTGGGGTTATAGATGCCCGACTGATGATAGAACAATGTTCATGAGAATTGCAGTGATGACCTCATCAAGGCAACATCTAGGTTAATTTTGGAGTTAGAGTCATATACGTAGCTTGCCATAATGGAACAATGATACCCCAACCCTCCTTAAGCTAGAATAAACTCAATCGCATGTACTTTAGAGTCATAACAAATGTGGCTTGATTCAATTTATAATTTCATTTGCACCTTGAATTCAAAAAATCGCTATGAAACCTATATGCCAACCACCCTATAAATGTGAAATCAATACAATAAATTAAATCATGATCTTCAAAACAATTCAAAAGATATCTTAATATTCAATCAATCTATATTTGAACTACATTATTTTTAGTCAAAGATGCTTTATGATGTGGAAGACCCAACTTGTTGAGACCATTAAATCTTTAATGCAAAAAGCCAAATAAACCCCATTTTCTTATTTTGAAAATTTCAAAAAAGACATGTTTTCACAACCTTTTTCTTATAACCTAAATCAATGTCTAATGTTAATATGGATTGACTCTATTATTTTTATTCAAAGCCACTTTTATAACGTAGGAGACCTTGCTTCTAGGATCCATTAACTTTTTTATCTAAAGTATCAAATATATTTCTTGTTTAATATCAAAAAATCTCAAAAATATCTACGAAACAATCTTTTTAAAACCTAGATCAACATTTAACATCTTAAAGTTATAAATTTTTTATTTTAAATTATTTTACTAAAATCTACAATATCTTCTCCTCCTAACATACAACATATCAATGAAAAACACTTAAATGAGACATAGAATCAAATCCTAGCCAAATTTTCAAAATGTTTATCCTCAGCCAACTATACATAAAAACAATCAGCAACCACCACCACTGGCAGACACAAAACTGATACTTATGCAAAGACACTATGATGGATCAAAAAAGCAAGCGTTTTGACTTGCATAAGTGAAATGCTCTTATAAATATGGCAAACATTTGATTGTATCTTCAACTGAAAAAGAATAAAAGATATCACATTTACCTGCACATTAAAATTCAAGTCGGATATTTATTTTCAATTAAAAAGAAATTGGTGTCCCCTATTCTCAACATGTATGTCTGAGATTTGCAATACAACTGGTATTTATGGCAGTAAGAGTATTCAATATTAAATAGAATTCATACACATTAAATATGGATATATTTACTTTTATAAAAATATTTAACATATTGGATATGTGAAAATCTATTACTGGTATATTGAGATTTGCAATACTACTGATATTTAATTTCTAAAATATTGGAATCTAAGGGCTGTCATTTAATATTTGTGTGCTTTAAAAATATATTGACCCTAATTTATTCTCTGATCTTTGAATATAAGTGTATTAAATGATTATCAGATTGTGAATGCAAGTGGATGAAGTTTTGTCACAACCATCATGATTTTACGAAGGTTTTTCTTTCAATTTCTCAGAGTTAAGTTGATTTTTACAATTAAATATAGAAGTCTTCTATTATACTGCTGATTATGCGCTCAAACCTTGCAAATACCATAGGCATAAAGTAAAGTGCTAGAAAAAAGCTTCTATGGAAAAATTACAGGTATTAAAACCCAATACATTTTCCAATTGCTGGGAAGTAGATGAGAAAAAAGAAACAGATAGTCTCAACAAAACATTACAATTACAAAAAAATGCCACCACCATTGCATTCTTATTATATGTGAAAGACAAACACAGCATCCATACAATCCACAGTATGCTTCAAACCGAAAGATAATAAATACGCATAGCTACACACAAACTAATATAAGGTGAAACCAAATTGCTTTTCAATGCCCTTATTCTCCCTCTTTGATCTTTTTGGCCTCTTCTTCAACCTTGCTATGACCATAATCTTCCTCTTTCTTGGCATGTCGTCCGTGAAGCTTTAGCTTGTCTTCCAGTCCACCCTCGTTTTCCTCCTCTCCTTTTCCAGCTTCTTCTTCGTTCCTAGGCTGTAAACACATTTACTTCATCGGATCAGAGAAACTGAAATGTACAATCTTTTTATGATGAACAATGCAAGTAATCTATGCTCAGCTACAGAAAATAGGATACAAAAGTAGGATGTAGAATTTTTTTTGAAGTAGAGAATGTACATTAAATAGATTTTATCACAAATAATAGGGTTCAGATAGACTAAAAAGTTATATAGTAAGGAATTGATGGGCAACCAAAATTTACAGAGATGTTGGTGTGATGCTGCTGTTCGTGTGTCTTCTTCTCATCTTCGCCATGGGACTTGCCCTCCTCCACAGGATCAGGGTGAACCTCGCCTACGTGTCCCTGCTCCTCATGCACCTTAACCGTGTGCTCCCCTTCATACTGTTTCTTCTCTTCACCTTCGCCATTGAACTTTCCCTCCACGGGGCCATGAGACACAGATGTAGGGTGAATCTCGCCTACGTGTCCCTCCTCATACTGATGTGTCTCCTCTTCTTTCTTCTTCCCAAACAAGCCGAACAACTCTGGTGCATTTTGCTTCGCCATTGCAAGAGAAAAAGACAATACCACAAAAAGAAAACACTTGAATAATAGTTTTGAGTAGCTGAAAAAGTTGGATGTGAAAATACTGTGGAGCGAGCGCCAATTTATAAACTTGGATTTAGCGAACGACGTGGGTGGGGCCAGTAGCATAAAGATTTCCTGTCGAAACATTCGAGCTTTATGAAATTGTAACGCATACGTTGTGTTTCAGCAATACGGTTACTAGCTTGCTGGAACCTAAGTTGAGCAAATTTCCTGTCCAAATTAATATCGTAACCAGACGCTTTACCTAAATTGAGCACTATGCGCTCCGAGCTCTATGGAACGTACTCCAACGGCTCTGGGTGGAATCTGACACATACGTTATGAAGTAGTGGAATCCACAAGTATGTCAAATGGATAAGAGGTATATTCGATAAGAGGTATATTCATTTCAGCATTCATTTCATTGTTACAGACATAACAATCGAGTATTTTGTGATGAATTGCAATCCAGCATAACGATATTATTATTAAGAGTTATATTCAAATAGTTGTTATGGTGAGCAATTATAACCCTTTTATAGACAATGGTGGATGCTAGTGAACATTCTTGGTTGTACTTTGTTAGCCACCAAACTTCTGCATATTCAATGGTGGATGTTAGTGAGCATTCTTGGTTGTACTTTGTTAGCCACCAACCTTCTCTTAGAATTTCTTTATGTTTCAAATCATTGTATTAAAGCTCATCAAATAACTTTAATTTGAATGCACATTACACCAATGAATTTGCTAATCAATGATACGTCTTACATCACATCATTGGCTGCTTTCACTTGTCTACGAGAAAATCAAATTTGAATTTAACTATGGTCAATCATGCTTAAATGTAATGTATCCTTCTAAAAATGAGATTTAATAAATACTATTTAAAAAAATGTATAATAAAATTAAAATTTAATTAAGTTCAATGACACATTCTTAACCTCTATTGACCAAAACAATCTATTCATTTTAATTGGGGCTTCATTCTTCTCAGATCTAAAGGTGAATAAACACACGGTCAAGATCCATTCAATGCAAAAGGAAAAATAGATAGATGGTTAGGCTTTGGCAGCTAAAACAGATAACTTATTTTGATTTGGAATTTTGTCTTATTGAATGTGAAGGAAAATAATTCAATGAAAATAAACATATGGTAGGTGACAATGATAACCAAAATATCTCGTACATTGCAATTAATGTTTCATTCTAACTATGAAGAGAAATAATTCATACATTTCAATTGAGGTTTCAAATTATTTATTGATATATGATTTATAAGAATTACCATGCACTCCTCATCTAAACTCTAAAGAAATTCTTTAATATTATAGAAAAGTCATAAAAGACTTCCTTTTCCATTTTAATTTTGGAAACCCAAATTATATTTAGTCCTTTTTAACATATAGATGAGTAAAAGTAGTTGTAAAGGAGAAAAGTGCACACTATTATTTTTAGCACTGGTTTTTGACTAAGTTTGGGTTTTTATTTATCTATGTTATGATTTTCAATTCAACAAGGTTTTTGTGTACATAAGATAATAATAACCAATAAGTTCCCTAACTTTGAAAGTCATTTCAACCCTAGTTGTTTAGATCCAATCTTATTCATATATGTTCTCACATATTATCAACGTGATTATGTCTTGTAGACATAAACGTGTTTGTTTTCACATTTCCTTTACTTAAACTAGCCTTTTATTTTAATTTTTAGAAAAATCATTCAAGAAAATGGCTTTTTGTCCATTGTATTATGTAGAAAAAAATTTGTGTTTAGCATCTACTATGAAATATATAATAAAAAAAGCTTAGGACTCTAAAACATCATCAAATTATTGATAATAGAGTTTAAACAAATATAATACAAATAATAATGATAAAATTTGACTATTTAATTAAAGATTCATGTGATTAATCATGCACCAAAATTATGGTCTTGATGACCACTTATATTTAGAACTCATGTTCCAAGATAGCTTCACTAAGCATACTCATATCTCTCTTCATAAATATCATGTTCATTTTCTTTGTGATTCCACTCTACCATGTAGTATATTAACATGTCTTGTGTATCTCAATCCTATACACTTTATATAATATATCAAAATATATGGAACAAGATTCACTATGATTATTAGTTCTCAAAAATTTAATATTCACATGAATCTACTTTTTTCACGCATCTTAAACTTCCTAAATTGACTATAGATTGTATTACTTATACAAAAATACATTCATGTCTTTCCAAAAAAAATTATTTATAAAAAAGTACATAATACAAAATGCATAAAAATCAAAGGTAGTTAATATGACCAAATAAATTTAAATGAATCAAGTCTAATACCCTGGAATATTGATGACAACTATTAGAAAATTAAATACAATTTTATTCTATATAGATAATGTTCACATAAATCAAATTCAAGAGAACAATCATTTATCTAATCAACTACTTTTTTCTTTCCACTTAATGATACTTAAATCATCTTCATTTAGATGAATTATTTTAAGTTGTAATATCATTTTCTCTTCTATAGTGTTGGGCCCATATAAAATTTCCATTTCATATATGTCCTTGTTTGAAGTAATGCCCGTCTAATCCGTTGGTCAAGTCATTTGTTTAATTTTCCTCATATAACTTGGCCACTGTTAAGTTTCACTGCGTTGAACTGGAACCTTGAACTAGAACCTTTTTGGTTCAAGGTTCAAAGTTCAATGGGCGTTGTTTTGAATGTTTTTTCCTCCTGCGCGGTTTTAAGTCTTTGCTAGTCCTTGTCGACATTTTACATTCTTTGAACCTTGAACTTGAACCTTTTTGGTTCAAAGTTCAAAGTTCAACATTTGTATTGTTAATTTTGTGTCATGATTGTTTCACAAAGTTCAGAGTTCGATGTATAGGTTTATCGGAAGACATGTGACTTGGCACGAGGTGACGACACTTATTTCAAGAGATGATTAATGACCACAGAGGAAAGGAATATTCTTTCTCTAATGATTTGAAATTTGTCATTTATAGCAAGTATGTGTGAGGATCCATAGTGTCAGAAGTGAAGTGATCTAGCATTTAAGGCATGCTCCAATACAATCATTTCAGAGTAAGGCCACACGAACGAAGAGTAAGGGAGGCAGTTTATGGTAATGATGGGTAAGATTTTCTCGGCTTTAAAACTGAGTAGCTGTCATGCCGAGATTATTATTTTCTTGAGAAGGTTTTGCGAAGGAGTTTTTGGAGTGGAAGAAATAGGCTGCGATAGGGGTTTGTAGAGGACATATGAAGGTATGTTCAACAACTTACTAAATTGCTGCAGTTTATTTTAAAGATCTGGGTATTTTGTTAGTTGTTTGTTTCCGTTTCCACTTTCCTTCTTTGCCTGGGATTAATTGGAGAAAATCATGAGCTAAACATGAGGCCTATTTTGCCAAATTGATGAGCTCATCTTCCCTTGTAAGCTCTTTACCAGAATTAGGTGATACAACATTAGTCCAACTAGATTTAGATGATTTTCTAGAAAGAGTTCGGAACCCAGCCACATATCCTATGATGAGAGATGTTGCAAAGAGTGGGTTATTAGAAGCAACCACATTTCCTATAGCTTCTCCTTGCCCTGAATTAGTTTTAGAATGTATGAATCACTATGACAATGGTAATAGATGCATAACGAAAAAATGGTGAGGTCTTGTTATCCATCAATAGACAGACAATAATGGTAGCTATGGGTATCCCACACCAGGAATCCTATGAAGATTGGACGATTGGAAAATCCTATGGAATTTTCTCTGAGAAAAAGTGGTATTACAGAACTGTTATTGCACGGAATTGGCTTCTGAAAATCTAGAAAGGAGGTTCAAGGCTGCCGAGACCTCTAACCCGTGAACATTTAATTCCCTCAATATGAGACTTGGTAATATTGTTGAGCAGAGTAAAGGGTAATTCCCACTCCTTCTATTGGAAGGACTGGATGTATTTCTTCATCCAGGTCACTCTAGATAAAAATCGATTCATTGACTAGGAACTGTTATAGTGGAAAGGTTACACGAAGGTTTGAGTAATTACCCTGGGATGACAAACTTCCATATGTCTTCGTACCTATTATATATGCTTTCTTGTGTGAGGGAATGGTCTGGACTGTCTCATGCAAAATGGGTTCAAGGAATAAAGATTTATGAGTATCATCCTAATTTGACCTTAAAAGGGCATGTTGATGATTATCTCTGCTGGAATGATATTTTTGCTGGAAGGTTGACCTTTGAATTACAAGGTAACTTGCATAGGAGGATGTCTGCTAAAGCTGTTGAACTTGTTAACATCTATAGCAGTTTCTTTACATAGTTTAGTCACTTTACTTACCTAAGGGTTGGAGGATTTAAAGGTGAACCCTTTAGGCTACCCAGGTATGTTTCAAACTCCTGTATTTTGATCAAAGTTTCCAGGCAACTTGCCTATATTGCAAAGGATTATGGTGAAGACTCAGACACAAGTGGGATTTTCCCCATCGATTTAGGCCATTATAGCTGTAAGTCTATCTCTGATGCATTGAATCTTGAGCTAGAATTCAAACGATTTCATTTGAAGACCTTTGTGAAAAGGGATAATTTTGATAGTAAAGGTTTGATCGCTCAATATGTGAAGAAGATGGTGCCTAATCAACATGTGTCTCAGTTAGAAGATTATTGGGAGGGTTGCCCAGATGAATTTGAAATAAGGAAAAGGAGCTGGTCCAGGTTAACCTTGAAACAAATCCGTGACATGAAATTGCCAATGGACACTTCAGGTGTCACCACTAATGATGAAGATGTACTTGATTCTGAGTTTCTGAAGCAGGTGCATAATGAGCCTCTTCCAAAGGTGGACTGGAGTAAAAAGATGGAGGATAGTATTCAGACACGCACCTTCAATGTAATTCATAGGACATAAAATTGGCTTAGGAGTTGCCAATTTTATCCAGCAAGAGTAGGCGGTTCAAAAAGAAAAAGTGGGAAGAGGAGTACCACAAGAAAAAACTTCTGTTTTAACTAACATTCCCGTTTTTGTTGCAAGAAAAAGGTAGGCAAGGATTAAAGAAGAGAAACTTGACACCAAGGTTGAGCTTTCTATTGGTGGTCGAATTACCAAGTCAAGGTCCAAGAAGAGTTTTCAGCTGCCGGCTCCCCATCTCATTCTTGATTTGGATGCAAAGGAAGCACTGTGTGATATGGAATCCCATGTTTCTAAAGCAGACAAGGTTTCAACTGGTGTAGATACTACTTTCCAAGATCTAGGGACACTTGATATCCAGTCTCATGCAAACGGTGCCGCACTGCCATTCTCAGCAGAATTTCCACCCATGCCATCTAAGGAACTGACTCTGGCACCCAAGTGGTTAAGTGATTCAATCACCAGGAAAAGGAACGTGGTCCCTATTTCGGTATCAATGGAGGATACTGTGAGTAAATGTCTGGGAAGGTCTACAAAGCCCAAAAAGATAAAAATGGAGGCCATGATTGATTTTGATGAAAGCACGAAGCATTGGACTGCAGACATTGCCAAACCCACGTCTGATAAAGATGCTATTATTGCTTCAGAAGCAGACTATGCTATTGAATGAGTTGATTTGGGGGTCGCAACCAGAGCTGTAGATTTGAAACATCTGGAGACTTCAACTAAACGAATTATCTCTCATACTTGGAAAGATGAAAGAGACAAGGCTGAGTTAAAATAAAATTTAACATAAATGGCTCAATATATTCATGCTCTACAGAACAACCCATTACCATTGTCTCAAAATTCAAAACCATTTAGCCCAAAATCACCTGGTAATCAGAAATTCTTTGATGCAGTTCAACGAAACAGGATGATTGCTGAGGTTTTCTCAAAATGGCTCACCATGATCATGCATCAAGCAACCAATTACATAACAGATTTAGTCCAGATCTTCAAAGATTCTAATGAAGTCACCAAAGCATTGGACTCTGACTTAATCTCGTGGGAAAAAGAGAAATCTAAATGGGAAGTGATTTAGAAATAGATGCGCGATATTCAGCGTTATCGTCTCATGAATTTTCTTGCTGAAAATCAAGTGTCAGGGTTAAATGAAGATGTAATGTTTATTTGCAAAGAGAGTATTGAGTGGCGCAACCAGATTATTGAATAGGGTCATAATTAATCAGCTAGTCCACGTGGCGAATTAACAGCCTTAAGGGCGACCATGCAGAAGGACCTGCACTATGTGGATGTTCAATTGCTTAAAGAAGATAGCGAAACCCTGGAAGATACCATAGAGATGATTAACCAGTTTAGCAGCCACATTAAACAAATCAAAGTGGAGAAATCCTTGGCTATGGAAGATTTCATGAGGATTTCCAAAGTGGAATCGATGCTCACAGTTTGTCTCAATCACTTGGATTCCCATAGAGACAAAGTGTAGATGGTGAATAGAAAGAAAGAGCTCTGGAAGCAGAGAGTAATTCACATCAGTTTGCCACACGTAACTGTAATTCAAGAGTTTTCAAAGGTGCATCGAGAGTGGAGCGTGGTGAAGGCGGTGATGGTGTCTATCCAAAACACCAACCCGAGTGATCACACCAGAACCAAGCAGACGGTATGACTAGCACTACTGGCACTTGTTTGCTAGCGAGTCTAGTCATTTTCCTTAGTTTCGGTTATATAGTTAGGGCTGTTTTTTATTAACTCTTGGGAGTTAATTTTACTTTGGTTAAAAAAAACTATTGGTCTGGCGACCTATATATATGTTTTGTAATGACTTTGAAAGGGTTCACTAAGTTTTTGGAAAGACTATCTTTTAAATTAGCTAAAGACTTTGTGTATGTAGAAGGTGGATGATCATTAATGAATGAAAATCTCGTTAATAGTTCTCTTTAATTTCAAATCTGTGTGTTTGTTATTTTGGAATTTGATTTCTGTGAAAATCTGTTTCAAGGAAGGAGCCGTTATACTTTCTACGTGTGCATAAAATTATTAGTGAATTTCATCTTTAAAGGATTTTCATTTTGTTTTAGTGTATGTGTGAAGTCTGTCGGCTTTATATAAAGGGTTATATATGAATTAGTGCTTGCATTCATTTTGTATTGACTGGTGAATGCAATTACCTTTTAGTGCTTTCTGGTGAAAATCATTCTATTGATTGTGTGTAATTTGGAGTTGATTGAATATTTATTAAAGGGAGTTGTACCTTAATTCAGAGGTTAATCAAATATAATGATTTTCCAACTGATTGGTAGGAAATTTGTCTTTCTTTTTGTGAGCCATAATGTGCAATGGTAAAATAAATAAAGAAAGACCAATTTGTTTACCAACATATAGATAACTTGCTCATTAAAGAAAGAGATCACTTATGTACTTAGAAATGACAACCATTGATAGTCTAGACAACACTCTCCTTTGTTGTTGGTTATGATAGTCAAGCTACATATTTTATAAACTATAGGAACAAAATAGTCATTGTACTGGATAGTGCATGTTCTAATTGAAATAGTGCATACAAAAACACCCTTAGCAAACATTATAGCTCCTTCCACCATCTTACATGAGATCCACTAGATAAAATGATCTACATCCCTACATAATTCAACTTGCCAAATATTGATAGGATAAATACCAAACCATGTATGTGTATTACACTATTGATCAACTTCACTTGATATAAGGGAATCAAATTTGGACTTTACTAAGGCCAACTATGCTTCAATGTAGTGTCCCCATTTTTTAATAGGATTTCATAATAGATTAAAATATTGGAAAACATACAATATAATATAATTAAAATTTAATTAATTTGAAGGAAAATTAAAAGGCATGCAATTAAAGATTGCAACCTACTCTAGAATAAGATAAAAGGGGGATTCATTTCTGTGGGAGGAGTCATAGAAAAGAGGAATATACTAAATCACAATAGGGAATGGAAGAAGAAAATATTGAGCACATGAATCAAGGAAGAATTAATAGAAACAAATGGGAAAAAAAAAAAAAAATGATTATTTCAAAGGGTGGGAATGATGAAATATTGTACTCTTTCAAAGGGAGGTACTAGTGAAAGGTTGTGACTCTTGCAAAGCACATATATGATTAAGAGGTGTGAATTATCTCTCATATTGGATGATACATTTAGGCAAGAAGATTTCATTTCGAGATGACATAGAAGAGAGATCAATTTGGAAAGCAATATATTTTTATTAAAAAGTAGTAATGGAGGATGGTCACACAAGTCTTATGAAAGGTGATGACCCTTTCACTAGTGAAGTATATAGGATAAATCATTAAGAGAATCCAAGGACTCACCAATACATAAAATTCTCACTCAATCAATCATTACTCATGAAACCAGTAAAAGTTATCTTCAAGTATCAAATCAAGAAAATAATCAATCAACAAATTGTCATCATAAATTATTAATTCACTAATTAGTCAAACACATAAACATCCATAATTCCAATATCAATAACATATTAGTGCACATTGAACATTTAAAATCATAGAGGCTAAATATAATAAAAAATAACATGCCTATAAAATTTTATTAGTTTTCTCAAGTTATATTTAATAATATTATTCAAAAAGTCTTTATTGACATTTATTATAGCAGATGTCCATCAAGAAATCTATTTTTAATTTATAGTAATTTATCTTATAAATAAGAAGGTCGGTAGAACCTCCAAGTGAACAAAATTTCAAGCATGTCACCCTAAGTTCAATGGATAAGAGATCCTGACATGCTCATGTACCCGGTGGTGTTGAGGACATGATATTCAAGCATACCCATGTTCTTGAGGGTCTTATCAAGTATGCCACCTAAGATAGATGTTTTGGTGGTGTTGCCATGCTATTGAGTTTGGAGGTTTATGAGTTCTCCTAAGTTTGATCAAGGAGGATGGCTAACCTCCAAGGTAGATTGAGGGATGGAGTGGACCTAAAACATTGTCATGTTAATAGGCCAGGGAGTATTAAGGATCTATGATCTTATCATGCACATGTACTTTAAGGTCTTCTCAAGTATGCCATTCTAAGATGGATGAATGAGGAATCCACACGTGGTCTTACAATATAAGTACATTTGTCATTGAGATTGTGTTTTTATATATTTATAATGAATTCCTAGTACAATTGACTATGAGTACACTTTAATAAAAATAGTAATTTTTATATGTTGTTGTATTGAGTTATTTATTAATGATAAATATATTGATTTAAATGATACTTTGAATTATTAATATTAAATTTCCTAAAATTAATTTCTAATGATTAATGGTGTGTAGGCCCTAAACCAAAAGTATTTAAAAAGGGACCTTACTGTTGACAATTTTATTATAAGCTTATATGAATGAAGATAATGAAATTCTCATCTTGATTTAGAATTATTATTTCAGATCTAAATTTAAGTAAATCCCAAAAGGGAATGTTATAATTGGTATCAAAGCAACGATATTGCTAGCCTACAAAGTGGAAGACAAATGAAAAATCTAACATTTCTTTATCTCTACTAGTTCTCCATTTTCATCATTTTTCACCTTTTGTAATATCACTTCTTCACAATTGCACACATCCCAAATATTTCCAAATGAATATTTCTAGCAACTACTAATTTTTATTTTATATTAAAATATCTTTCGACATACCATAGATGTTCAACATTTCTCAAATTTGCACTAAACATTACTATTCTAACTGCACCGTCAACAATATTCCTTTCGTCTTCTTGAGAGCTCACGTATCCTTAGATCACAATTATTATTACTATTATTATTTTTATCTCTGTCATCTTATCAATATGATATGAGCAAAGATATGTTTTCACCTTTCAACCAATAATAGATTAATTTTTGTTCTTCCATGGCACCTTTTTATATCCTCATGCCTTTGGTCATTCAACTTTGTATAGATCACAACTGTTTCAAATTTAATAAATGCTTAATTCCAATGAGTTATCATATGTAAATAAAGAACTACGTTGTTCAATGGAAGTACAAAGTTAGCCCAAAAGTAAAGATACAAGCGACTAATTGGTTGAAACCCAATTTTTATAAATTGGATTTTGATAGAGAGAAAAAAAGAAAAACCAATATCATATTTCTAAAGGCTTTTTCCTAAGGTTAGATATTTCTTTAAGAATTTTCCAACTAATGATAAGTTTAATTTGGAATTTGATCTCATTAAATGTGAAGGAAAATAAACATGTCACAGATGATATTGATAGACAAAATATATCTCACATTCTAATTAATTCTCCATTGTCAGTGTGAAGGAAAGTAACTCATTTTAATTGAGGTTTCAAATTATTTAATGATTTAGAAGAATTACCATGTACACCTCATCCCAACTGTGAAATTTTTTGTTAATATTATACTAAAGTCGGAAATCTCTTCCATCTCCAGTTTAATTTTTGTAAAACCAAAATTATATTAAGTCATTCTTGATATATAGATGAGTACAAGTAGTTCTAGACCATTTTCAACACTAGTTTTTTACTTACTTTGAATTTGTATTTAGGTGTGTTTTTGTGATTTTCAATTCAACATATTTTTTGTGTATGTAAGATAATAATACCTATCAAGTTCCCTAACTTTCAAGGTTATTTCAACCTTATTGACCCAATTTATTCTTTTTTTTCAAGGATAATTAAGATCTTATGTTAATATCGACATATTATCTTCTTAAAAAAACTCCTTTAAAACCTAACTAGGGTCCATGAAACTAAATGATGCAAGAGCATCCCTAGTTCATAACAATCTTCCATCAACCGAAAAACATTTTCCTTTCTATTTTTCTTTCCGTGTCTCAGTTTTGGCTCACTGGATCTTATGGAGTTGGATTCTACTAGAAGATTTGATCATCTTTCTTTCTTCCAAAACACATCACATTTGGATCATTTTCCAATAAGATATCACTACCTACTTCCATGACTGTTTCTTGTTATTGGTTTGCAGTCCTTTGTTACCGATTGCCTGGACCTATTTTGGTGATCTACTGAAACCCCCTTTTGAGGCTTGCAGATCCTTGGGCGTTGATTCCAATGCTCCTTGGCATGTGGTTAACCTTTTCCCATGATCTATGTTTCATCCTTTGGATTTTCCAGAGGAATCTCTTGGTAGAGGCCGACCTTGTTATTTTATAGGTTATGTCTCGTTCTTCGAGTTTTGATCTCTTTTAGGCCGAATTGATCCTTTGGATTGATATATAATTGTAATTGTGGAATATAATATAATCAAGGAGAGGATCAAGTATCTAGACTATGCATAGAAGATAGATTTAATGATTCAAGGTGCCGGTTGTGACATATTCTATATGTTCTACTAGGCTGGTGAGCTGGTATGTTGTAACCTTGTTGCTATTAGTTGGATGTAATCAATTTTCATGCAATAAAACAATATGTTTGCATTGCCTCCATCATATCTTTGAGTTTCCATTGTGTTTACACTTGCTGACCATTCCGGATTGATCTCTTTGAGGTCCCTGTTCACCGGTGACTGCTTCAAGTGGTATCAAAGTGAAGTTTCATTTCAGAGGTTGCATGCCCTAAAATTTTGTTGTAGGGTGGCGGATTGGATATCCGACCTACAGCTACAAAGGACTAGTTTGAACGATGGCACAAAGAGGAGCTAGGAATGGTAGAGTGAATGGGAATGTAGACCATGTTGTGATGGAGATTTTGCAAGGTATAGTAGCCCATTTGGAAACCCTGGAGACAGCCCAGAAAAGAGGTCGACATATTGAAGATGTAAGTGAAGATGAAGGAGAAGAAGCCCTGACAGAACAAGAAAACCTATTGGCATGCTACTTCCATTGACCCATCGCACTCTCGAATGTTAGCTGCGATACACAAACACCAAACAATGTTAGTTCTATCTATCTCAAATTTCATCAAATTCTAACTAATTTCTAAACACAAACACATACTCATCTATGTCTATGAAAACTATGTGCTCGCAAAAACAATTTTGATTAATGTGATTATTAAGAGGTGTGATTGTGGTTTAATGATAATCGGGTAAATTCACCAGTGATTACATTTGGAAGTCTTCAAAAATATGATCTTCAAAGATAAAGAAACCTTTAAGGCTCACCATAACCTTACCAAATATTTATCAAACAATAAATGAGAAATCATAATGCAGTAACTACGAAAGATAGACTTACTAATTACTGAAGGTGCAGGTGTTGTTACATATGCCTCTGAAGACGATAAGGTCAAATGGGGATATGCAGCAGAATTGGTAGTGGAAGCTGGTCCTGATGAAAATGGCATGTTTACAGCATCAGAAGTAGTGGTCTGTGCTAGCGCAGTCGCTTCACCAGACAAAGGAATTGTAATTGTAGTTGCACCGGTGGTTGAAGAAGACGAATCAAAACTGCAAAACGCAAGTGACTGTTGAGATGCAGAGGAGGATTGAGTCGCTGAGGTTCCAAAAGGAACTGAAGTGGCCGGAGTAACAAAAGTCGAACTAGAATTTCCCGCCGGGGTGTTGAAAGAAGTGGGTGGTGTAGGAAATACTGTGCCCGGAGTGCTGAAAGACACATTCACATCCGGTGCACAAGATTGTGCGGGGATTGGAAAGAAAGGTTTAGGCGGGCGAACCATAGTACTGGCGCCAAAGAGAGGCGTAGGCATGTAAGCTGCACTGCCGCCGAAGAAAGGCGCAGGCGCGTAAGCCGGAGGGCCACCGAAGAAAGGCGTAGGCGCGCAAGCCGCAGTGCCGGGGAAGAAAGAAGTGGGTGCGTAAGCGATCAGAGGCCTAGGCACGTAAGCCCTAGTGTCAGTGACGCCGAGGAGAGGTGTTGGTGGCACAGAAGCCGAAGATCCAAACGTGACAGGAATTGATGACAGGAATTCAAATCCTCTGCTTGCCATGGCTAAAGCGCAAGTAATGCCGAGAAAAAAAATAAATTGAAAACTGAAGCCTTTAGACCCTAGATTTTGTAAAATAAACAATCTGTTGTTCCTCTACGCGTGTTACCTGATTTGGTTTGTTAAAACATTTCTCGACTGGGATTTATATGATATCATAGGACACCGGTTGGGTTGGGTTGCGTTGGCCAACTATATAATAATAGAGGATTTGTTATTTTTATTTTGAAAAAATCTTAAAGATTACTAGGGGAAACAAATTAACCTTAATTTATAATTTAAAATAATATTTAATTTGTAATAATAAGAATAATTATAAGTTTAAGATTAGTAAAATGGTATTAATAATTAGTCATGAATAGAAAATGTGAAATGTGTCGAGCAACTAGCCAAGTATGTGAAGGATTGTGCCATGAGGAAGAGTTGTGGAATGACACTCAATCATCATTTATTTGACCATAGAATATCATCAGCTCTAGGGCTTCTAGAATGATATTTTGTAGGAAGGCAATCAGTTCTTCAATAGCTTTTGAACCACTTTCGCTTAGTCTCAAGGCTTAGTGACAACATATGGAGTAGGGTTTCTTCTATAAAATATAGAAAATGTGGATTAAAAAAAATAAAAATCAAAGTACTTTTATCGTGTTTCCTTGGTTTTGTATGAGAGCATGGAGGCAAAACAAAGTATTTGGTATTTCATTTGTTGTGATGGATACTAAACTTGGATTCTGGTAACAATCTTATATCCCAGTTGAATCGTCTTGTCTCCAATTTTGTATGACTTGATATAAAGTTAATTGTTTTTTTTATATTGAAGAAAGCAAAAACATAATATATAATATAGTATAATAAATTTAATTTAATTTTCATAAGATATTGAGATTTTAATAAGAATGGATGAATTGTCATCAACCAATAGAATATTTATTCTTATGAATAAATAAAAGTGTAATTTTAAAAAAAAAAATTTCAATAAAAATTATTTTTAATATTTAATCTTACATTTAAATTGTTAGTCAATAGACGACTAAATCATGACATAGAATATAGTATAATAAATGAAAGTTAAAGTTCAAAAGATTTTGGGATTTAATAAATAATGCATGAGATGTGATTAGCCATAGAATATTTTCTCTTATATATAAATAAAAGTGTCATTTAATTTTTTGAATTTTCAATACTTAATTTTATGTATACATTATTAGTTAGATGCTTATTTAATGAGAGCATCAATAAGACAATCTTTGGGTATGGTGCCCCTAATTTCGATACTATTTATAATATAATATGAACATTATAGTGAAAATATGCATTTTTCTTAAAAGCATAATCTTTATTTAATTTAAAAATATATAATTATAATTATTAATGAAATAATTTAATTATTTAATTTAAGTAGTATGAATCAAATCCCTATAAAATAGTTAATTAGTTTTATTATTATTATGTTCTAAGAAATAAAAAAAATGTTAAAATTTATATATTATATATAAAAAAATCACTTTATTTACAATATTATTAATAGATAATAAAAATATTTAAATGGACATTTTTTGTTATTATTGCATTAGACTAGTACTATTGCAATCACTTTACATTTTTAACTAGTGTTTAAAAATATTGTTGGGATCAATTATAACATAGTATTTTTTTCCATCTTGTTATATATTTAATCTTTCTATAATCTAAATGCAATCTCTTAAGTTTTAAAATTGTGAAAAATATATAGTACCTAGAATTCACTATGAAACCTCTATGTGAACCATCCAATAAATATGCAAAGTAATGGATAAAATTATCCAAAGATAATATTATGAAACCAAACAAAATGTCACATCTAAATCTTCAGTCAGTCTATTTTTGCTTCATTATTTCAATTCAAAGATGCTTTATGGGAGATTCAATTTCTAGAAACCATTAAATTTTTTTTTTATCAAAGAAGCCAAATGAACTCTATTTTGTTTAATGTTGATACAATCTTTTTTCAAACCAAAATAAAATTTCATTTTAAAATTAAAATGTAAAATTGAATATATTTTGGCAAATTAGAAAAATCTTCTACTCTCACTTGATCATGTAAGATATTATTTTTTGGTAGATAATGGACCAATGACTGAATAATTTTATTAATTAAAAAAAAAAAATTTACAACCAAATAAAGAGAACTTCCGTTCATGCCCAAAAAATAATCTTCCTAATAGACTATGTGCCAATGGAGACCATATAATTGTCAACGTAACAACTTAATACACGGATTCAATTCCTTTCCAGAAAACGTGTATCTCTCTTACCAATGCCACCCATCTGGAATACATACTGTTGATTACCTACTAAAGTCAGTCCTGAACACACAAGCTATCTCCAAAAACAAGTATAAGTACTCGGGGTTAATATCAACATCCATAATCTCGAAAATCGGAACAGTGAGTAAAATACATTCGACTAGCCCTCATTAAGAAGAGACAGATATTGAAAACTGCCAAGTCTTAAAATACTGATCGGGACCCCCCAAGTCTGAAAACAGACCTCCACATCTGAACCCAAATCATAATGCAGGAAGAGGGCATTAAGATTAACAATAAGTGCGTCCATTTTAGAGCAGCCCAAAATATTCAACATTGTAATCGATCAGGAGCTACTAGAATCCCAGAGCCAATAAAGTTACTAATAAGCATTCGGCACAAATCAACCTTACCATTATTTGGGAAAGCCTAGTCAAAAAGGTCGCCAAAGGCTACCGCTCTGCCAAGCTCAACCATAATAAAACTATCCTGTCAGAGCAACTCATCACAATGAAAATCCCCTGATAACCATAAGCGTCAATTATCCAGGAACACCAAAACCGCTCACTTCATAAATATAGAGACATGAAGAAGAGCAGAAGAGAAGGATACAAGTAAAACCAAATATATATAAGTGCAAACACAACATTAAAGAAAAATCTATGAGAGTCTAGATGAATATATAGATATCCATATATGCAAATCTAAATATATATATACAAACACCAAAAAAATATATATAAGCATAAAATTATATATATATTTATATATATAGGGAGCTCTAAAAACGAACCCAGGAAATTGTTGATAACTGATGCTGCTCTAGCATGCAGCTAGATTAGTTTAGTTAATAGTTTTTTGTTTATTCATGCAAATAAAGCATGTACTCCAACATGCATTAATCCTTAGGACTATTTCTAGTTTTGTTTTTTGCATGAATTTGTTTTTTAGTAAATAAAGCATGTTGTGCATGCACTTATTGTATTCTTAATTTAGGGAGTAGTTTGCTTTTTTTAGTTTGGGAGCCTTAGTAGCTTTCCATTCAATGTTAGGAATATATTTAGAACTGCAGTTATTATTAATTTTTCTAGACTGCAAATTCTTTATATAAACAACCTCTATGTAATTTTTAATTAAGTTTCAATAAAGAAATTGGTGTGTGCAATTCCAAAAACAGGGTTGTTGTTATTGTGTGTTCTTTGTTATTTAATTTGATTAATTGGTTGGCTCTGAGGAGACATAGTAGTTTCAGATTCTACAAGTGGTATCAGAGCAGGTAAAATTGTTTTGGTTTAAAGTTTTATTGTTGGAATTTCGCCAAAGTTAATCATGTCGAATTCTAACCATATGCCCGTTCTAGAATTTGATGGGAATGATTATGATTATTAGTGCATTAAGATGCTGACCTTTTTGATTGGAAAATATTCGTGGGAGATTATTGAATCAGGTTATGAAGAACCAGCTGATTGGAATTCCCTTACAGCCAATGAAAAAATAGCTAGAAAGGAAGCAAGGAAAAAGAATTCTCAAGCTTTGTTTCACATTCAGATAGCTCTTGATAAGAGCTTGTTTCCAAGAATATTAGGAGCAACAACAGCCAAAGATGCTTGGAAGACTCTACAAGAAGCTTACCAGGGTAGTGATCAAGTTAAAGTGGTCAAGCTTCAGACATTGAAGCGAGAGTTCGAGAATTTGAAGATGCAAGAAGCCGAAAGTTAAGTGATTATTGTGTCAGAGTCAAAGATGTGGTCAATAAAATGGCTACACTTGGGGAAATTGTAAGCAATGAAGTTTTGATAAAAAAGGTGTGGAGATCTTTGACACCCAGATGGAATCATGTAGCAATAATCATAGAAGAAAGCAAGGATTTGACAAAACTATAGTTTGATCAACTGGTTGGATCCCTGATGTCTCATGAAGAAAGATTGAAAGATTCTACAAGTGGGTTTTCCTCTAAATTGCTAATCACAAAAAATGAAGATGCAAGCAGCAGTAGTGCCAAAATCAATCAAGGCCAAGGTAAAGGGCAAAGTTAAAATTCTTCAAGAGGTAGACGAAGAGGTGGCTCAAGAGGAAGTGGTGGTTTCAGAGGAAGAGGTAGAGGCAGATTTGATAAGAGAAATGTTCAATGTTACCATTGTAATAGGTATGGCCACTTTGAAAGAGAATGCAGATTGAAAAAAGGTAAAAGTGCTAACTATGCTCAAGAAAGTAGTGACAATCCTCCTGATCACTTATTTTTATCTTATGCCAAGGGTGAAAATACAAGTAAAGATGTTTGGTACCTAGATTCTGGATGCTCTAACCATATGACAGGGAATAAGAAGTTGTTCTTAACAAAGGATGGAAGTTTCAAATCCAAGATCCAGCTTGGTGATGATAAATCATTGGAGGTTGCTGCCAAAGGAGCTATGGAGGTCCAAACAAAAGAAGGTATAAAGAGTATTCATGATATTTATTATACTCCACAATTGAAGCACAATTTGTTAAGTGTTGGGCAACTATGTGAGAAAAATTATAAAGTAGTCTTTGAGAATAAGACTTGTACTATCTATGATAAGAATAAGGATATTAGGGTGATCACTGTTCTTCCTATGACAAGAAATAGGATGTTCCCCTTGAGGTTTGGTGAACATAACAACAATTTGGCAAATATGGCTTATGAGGATTCAAGTTGGTTATGGCATCTCAGGTATGGGCATTTAAATTTTCATAGTTTGAAGTTTCTAATGTCACATGCATTAGTTTCTGGTTTACCCAAGGTTGAGGAACACAAGGAGGTTTGTGAAGGTTGTGCTAAAGGAAAGCATGCAAGAGAAAAGTTTCCAAAGGGCAATGCATGGAGGGCTCATCACCCACTTCAGCTTGTTCATTCAGATATATGTGGTCCTATGTAGACTAAGAGTTTGGGTAAGTCATCATATTTCATCACTTTTATTGATGATTACTCATGAAATTGTTGGGTATATTTTTTGAAGGCCAAAGATGAAGCCCTAGATACATTCAAGAAGTTTAAATCCCTTGTAGAAAATGAGAAAGCATGTAAGATCAAATGTTTAAGGACTGATCGTGGAGGAGAATTTTGCTCCAAGGCTTTCCAAAGTTATTGTGATTTTAATGGCATCAAGAGGCAACTTACTATTGTTGAAATGTGGTGACTGATTAGCAAAGTACTGTACACTCAGCATGTATCCTCGCCGGGGTCCGGGGCCGGACCGGGCCCCGGGCAGGGGTTCGGGGGCGGCAACCCCCGAGAAAAGCGGGGGTTCAAGGGCGGTAGCCCCCGAGAAAATTTTTTTTGCCATTTTTTCGTTGATGAAAACCAACATTGTAATAAAACCCTAAAAAGGCCGACTTTGTTTGTTGCCCTAAAAACGCATGTTATAAGCGGCTGGGATGCTTAAGGCATTGTAAGGTTGATGTACTATTTTTGCTGGATAATAAGAAAGATTGGACGGCTGTGTATGGTGGACGTAACCCATTCTGGGTGAACCACGTTAAATCTCTGTGTTATCTGTGTCTTGTTTTATTTCTTTATCTTTTGTATTTAAATCTGCATATAATTGTTAGTTCATATTTGCTTCGGATCTGCTTGAAACCCTAACAATTGGTATCAGAGCGAGGTTTTCTGTAAATTGGCAGGACTTTCAGATTTGAGTGGGAGAAATGGAGGATTCCAAATTCAAGGTCGAAAAGTTTAACTGCCAGAATTATCAGTTATGGAAAATGCAGATGGAGGATTACCTGTATCAAAAGGATTTTTGGCGGCCATTGGAAGGAAAGGCAAAGAAACCGACCACAATATCAGATGAAGAGTGGGACATTTTAGATAGAAAGGCATTGGGATCCATTCGATTATGCCTTGCGTCGTCTGTAGAATTCAATATAACAGAAGCAAAAACGACTGTAGATTTGATGGCAACATTGGCTAAGTTGTATGAGAAACCCTCGGCTTCAAATAAGGTATTTCTTATGAAGCGTTTGTTTAATTTGAAAATGAGTGAGGGAGGATCTGTAGCAGAGCACTTAAATGAATTTAATACAATTACCAGTCAATTGTCTTCGGTAAAAATTACCTTTGCAGAAGAGGTTAGGGCTCTCTTGATTTTATGTTCTTTGCCAGAAAGCTGGAATAGCTTGGTTATGGCTGTAAGTAACTCTGTCTCTAGTTAAAATACTTTGGTATTTGATGATATTGTTGGTGTTATCCTAAGCGAGGAAATGCGAAGGAAAAGCACAGGTGAGACTCCAACATCATCGGGTAGTGTTTTGAATGTGGAGAACAGAGGAAGATCAAAGGAAAGAGGAAAAGGCCCTGGGAATGAGAAGTCACAAGGGAAGTCAAAGAAAGGATGCTCTCAATCTAGAGGAAAGAAAGATTGCTGGTACTGCGGAAAGCCTGGTCATCTAAAGAAAGACTGTTGGTCTCGAAAAAACAAAGAAGGAGACAAAAATGAAAATGATAGTAAGGAAGCTAATATTGCAAGTAATACTTTACAAGATGCTTTAATCTTATGTTTGGATAATGTTAATGATTCTTGGGTAATAGATTCTGGGGCTTCATTTCATGCTACACCCCATAGAAAATATTTTCTAGATTATGTTCAAGGTGATTTTGGACAGGTATATTTGGGTGATGATGAGCCTTGTCAAATTGTTGGAAAAGGAAAGATAAAGATCAAGTTGCAGAATGGTAATGACTGGTTTCTGCAGGAGGTAAGACATGTTCCTAATTTAAGAAGAAATTTAATTTCTGCAGGGCAACTAGGTAGTGAAGGTTGCATAGTTACCTTCTCAGACAGTATGTGGAAGGTCACTAAAGGATCATTAGTAGTAGCTAAAGGTGCAAAGGTAGGCACATTATATCTGTGTACTGGTAACACTTACTCTACCTTAGTTGCTACAGATAAAGTTACTGTAGGGACAACAACAATAAATGTTGCAAGAACAGATTCGATAATGTGGCACCATAGGCTTGGGCACATGAGTGAGAAAGGGATGAAAATCCTTCACTCCAAAAATCTATTGCCAGGACTAAAGAAGATTGATTTAGAGTTCTGTGAAAACTGTGTTTATGGTAAACAGAAAAGAGTCAGATTTCTCAAGGTTGGGAAAGAGAAGAAGAGTGAGAAGTTAGAGCTTGTACATTCAGATGTATGGGGACCAGCTCAGGTATCTTCTCTTGGTGGCTCTTGTTATTATGTTATTTTTATTGATGACTCAACCAGAAAAACATGGGTATATTTCCTAAAATAAAAATCAGATGTTTTTGAAACTTTTAAGAAATGGAAAGCTTTGGTTGAGAATGAGACAGGAAAAAAGTTGAAGTGTCTCAGATCGGATAATGGAGGTGAGTATTGTAGCAAAGCATTTGAAGATTACTGTTCCTTAAATGGGATTCGAAAGAAGAAGACAATTCCAGGAACTCCACAGGAAAATGGTGTGTCAGAGAGAATGAATAGGACCATCATGGAACGTGCGAGGAGCATGAGATTGCATGTTGGATTGCCCTTACATTTTTGGGCAGATGCCGTACATACTGCTGTCTATTTGATAAATAGAGGACCTTCAACCCCTTTGGATGGTGGTATTCCAGAGGAGGCATGGACTGGTAAAAAGGTAAATTATTCTTTTCTAAAAAATTTTGGTTGCGAAGCTTTTGTCCATGTTGATAAAGAAAACAGAACCAAGCTTGATGCTAAATCTCAGAAATGTACCTTCATTGGATATGGGATAGATGAATATGGCTATCGGTTATGGGATTTTGAAAATAAGAAAATAATTAGAAGTAGAGATGTTATATTCAATGAGAAGGTTATGTATAAAGAACAGAAGCAGGAAAAGAAGCATGAACAAGACAAACAAGAATATGTGGTGTTGGATGAGATTCCTGAAAATGAAATGCCACAGGTACCTGATGCTCAGCAACAACAAATTGTCCCACAAACTCCTGCAAGTGTTAGACGTTCTACGAGGACAAGTAGACCCCCTGAAAGATTTTCTCCTTCTTTGTATTCTATTTTGTTAACGGATTCTGGTGAACCAGAAGAATATGAAGAAGCAATGCAGGTGGATGCCAAACAACAGTGGCAACTAGGCATGAAAGAGGAGATGGACTCCTTGATGAAAAATAAGACTTGGGACTTAGTCCCTTTACCTGCAGAAAAAAGAGCCTTGCCTAACAAATGGGTTTATCGGCTGAAGGAGGAGGAAGGAGGTCAGAAAAGATATAAGGCCAGACTTGTGGTAAAAGGTTTTGCACAGAAAAAGGGTATAGATTATGATGAAATATTTTCTCCAGTTGTAAAAATGACTTCAATTAGAACTGTACTTAGTCTTGTGGCTGCAGATGATTTACGTCTTGAACAATTAGATGTCAAAACAGCTTTTCTCCATGGAGATTTGGAGGAGGAAATTTACATGTTGCAACCACAGGGATATGAGGTCAAAGGTAAGGAGAACTTGGTGTGCAAGTTGAAGAAAAGTCTGTATGGCCTAAAGCAAGCACCCCGACAATGGTATTTAAAATTTGATAGTTTCATGGCTGAACACGGTTATCATAGATGTCATTATGATCATTGTGTATATTTTAAGAGATTTGATAATGGTAGTTATATTAGCCTGTTGCTATATGTTGATGACATGCTTGTTGCTGGATCTGACATGCAACATATAAATGATCTTAAACAGAAATTAGCCAGGTCATTTGCTATGAAGGATTTGGGTGCAGCTAAGAAAATTCTCGGTATGAGGATTACACGGGACAGGAAAAATAGAACCTTGAATTTGTCCCAATGTGAGTATATAAAGAAGGTGTTGAAAAGATTTAACATGCAGGATGCAAAAGCAGTTAGTACACCTTTGGCTAGTCATTTCAAATTGACTAAGGAGATGTGCCCAAAGGCACAGGAAGAGGTTAATAAAATGTCTAACATCCCGTATTCATTAGCTGTTGGCAGTTTGATGTATGCAATGGTATGCACAAGGCTAGATATTGCACATGCAGTGGAAGTTGTGAGCAGGTTTATGAGTAATCCGGGTATGGAACATTGGAATGCTGTGAAATGGATTCTTTGGTATTTGAAAGGAACTACTACAAAGGCATTATGTTTCAAAGGATCTAATGCTGCTCTAAGTGGATTTGTTGACTCTGATCTGGCGGGTGATATTGATTCACGAAGGAGTACTACAGGGTATGTTTTTACTATAGGGGGAACTGCAGTTAGTTGGATTTCTAGGCTGCAAAAGGTTGTTGCACTTTCAACCACTGAAGCTGAGTATGTTGCTGCTACAGAAGCTAGCAAAGAGATGATTTGGTTGCAATGTTTTCTGAAGGAATTGGGTCAGACACAAGAGGATAGCCCATTGTATACTGATAGCCAGAGTGCCATTCATCTTGCAAAGAACTCTGCTTTTCATTCAAGGACAAAGCACATTCAGCTCAGGTACCACTTCATCCAGACTGTTTTGGAGGAGGGTCAGTTATGGCTTGAGAAGATTCACACAAGTGAGAATCCTGCCGATATGTTCACAAAGGTAGTTCCACAGGAGAAGCTGATTTCTTCATCAGTTTCTGTTGGTCTTCTTGATTGATAATTGTGGAATTTATACCAGTCAAGTCCTAGTGTTTTATCCAGCAGATGTTGCATATACAGTGGTGTCGTGTAGTATCAGTCTCCAAGTGGGAGATTGTTGAAATGTGGCGACTGATCAGCAAAGTACTGTACACTCAGCATGTATCTTCGCCGGGGTCCGGGGCCGGGCCGGGCCCCGGGCAGGGGTTCGGGGGCGGCAGCCCCTGAGAAAATTTTTTTTGCCGTTTTTTCGTTGATGAAAACCAACATTGTAATAAAACCCTAAAAAGGCCGACTTTGTTTGTTGCCCTAAAAATGCATGTTATAAGCGGCTGGGATGCTTAAGGCATTGTAAGGTTGATGTACTATTTTTGCTGGATAATAAGAAAGATTGGATGGCTGTGTATGGTGGACGTAACCCATTCTGGGTGAACCACGTTAAATCTCTGTGTTATCTGTGTCTTGTTTTATTTCTTTATCTTTTGTATTTAAATCTGCATATAATTGTTAGTTCATATTTGCTTTGGATCTGCTTGAAACCCTAACAACTATTGCATACACACCTCAACAGAATGGAGTAGCTGAAAGGAAGAATTGTACTATGGTTGAAATGGCAAGGTGCATGTTATAAACCAAGGGATTGAGCAATTCTTATTGGGGAGATGTAGTTGCTACAACTGTGTACATCCTCAATCATAGCCCCACTAGTGCACTAGAAAAGATGACTCCTTATGATGCTTGGTATGGTAAAAGGCCTAATGTTAATCATTTCAAAGTTTTTGGTTGTTTGGCTTATGTGCATGTACCTGATTAGAATAGATAGAAGTTAGATGCAAAGAGTGAGTCATGTATTTTTATTGGGTATAGTGAGAAAAGCAAGACTTATAGATTGTATAATCCCCTCACTAACAAGCTTATTGTCTCAAGAGATGTGATTTTTGATGAAGGGGGAGTTTATGGTCATAAAAAAGGCCATGTTGAGAAGCCAAAATCTATTTTGAATGATGATATAATTGCTGATATTGATCATGAGTAGCCAACTAATGTTTCTATATCCAGTGGTTTAACTCCACCAAGCAACCCTTCATCAAGTTCTTTAGTACCAAGTTCAAGTCTAGCTTCTTCTCCAAGTTCTATAAGGAAAGTAAGGAGATTGAGTGATATCTACCAGAGGAGTGGAAATCAAGTACATGAAGAAAACCCAGTAGGTGAGACAATGAATTTTGCTTTATTATCCAAGGCTGATTTTGAACCATCATGTTTTGAAGATGCATGTACTAATGAGGTTTGGGTGAAAGCCATGAAAGAAGAGATGGATTCCATTCATAGGAATGACACTTGGGAGTTAACAGAACTTCCACATGACAAAAAAAGGATTGGCACCAAATGGGTCTACAAGACCAAATTTAATAGTGATGGGAGTCTTGAAAGACACAAGGTAAGATTAGTTGCTAAAGGCTTCACACAGAAGTATGGAATTGACTATGAAGAGACATTTGCACCAGTAGCAAGACAAGAGACCATAAGAATGCTGATTTCATTAGTAGCTCAGAAGAAGTGGAGCATACATCATATGGACATGAAAAGTGCCTTCTTGAATGGGTACTTAGAAGAGGAAGTATATGTGGAGCAGCCACAAGGTTTTGAAGTGGAAGGAAAAGATAATTATGTCTACAAGTTGAAGAAGGCTTTGTATGGCCTCAAGCAAGCACCAAGAGTGTGGTATGTCAGGATTGATGGATACTTTCAGGAGAATAGCTTCCAGAGAAGTAAGAGTGATCCTACCCTTTACTACAAACAAAAAGGTACTGATATTCTCATCATAAGTTTGTATGTTGATGATCTTTTGTATATGGGTAGTAGTTCTAAGATTAAAGATGAATTCAAAGCTACTATGATGAAAGAATTTGAGATGAAAGATCTTGGTCTAATGAAATATTTTATAGGAATGGAGGTTTATCAAAGTAAGGATGTGATTTTCATTTGTCAAACAAAGTATGCACATGATATGCTGAGGAAATTTAATATGACTGATTGTAACCCTGCCTCCACTCCAAGTGCTCATGGAGATTTGTTATGTAGAGATGATGGTGCTGATTTAGTTGATGAGACAACTTATAGAAGTATTGTGGGGAGTTTGATGTTTCTAATCCACACAAGGCCTGATATTGCCTATTCAGTTTCACTTGTTTCAAGGTATATGACAAATCCATCTGAAATAAATATGAAGGTAGCCAAGAGGATTTTGAGGTATGTGAAAGGGAATTTAAGTTTTGGTATTCATTACTTCTCTTCTGAAAATTTCAATCTAGTAGGCTTTAGTGATTCAGATTGGGGAGGTAGTATGGATGACCATAAATCTACATCTGAAAATTGTTTTTCTTTTGGTTCTGGTTTGATTACCTGGAGCTCGAAAAAACAAAGTATTGTTGCTCTCTCATCTACAAAAACAGAGTATGTTGCAATTACCTCAGTAGGTACACAAACTCTTTGGCTCAGAAAAGTTTTGGAAGAAATTGGAGAAAAACAAATTTAGCCTACAGTAATTTCTTGTGACAATGTGAGTGCCATCAAGTTAGCTAAGAATCTGGTTCATCACAGCAGAACAAAGCATTTTGATTTGAAATATCACTTCATATGAGATTTGGTGTAGAAGAAGGATGTTGAATTAAAGAACATCAACACCCAGGATCAGCTAGTAGATATATTCACCAAAGCGGTTGTGAAAGCTCAGTTTATAGCACTACAAGATAAGATTGTCAGCCCTCTCAACATCAAGGGGGAGTATGTTGATAATTGATGCTACTCTAGGATGCAGCTAGATTAGTTTAGTTAATAGTTTTTTGTTTATTCATGCAAATAAAGCATGTACTCCAACATGCATTAATCCTTAGGACTATTTTTAGTTTAGTTTTTTGCATGAATTTGTTTTTTAGTAAATAAAGCATGCTATGCATGCACTTATTGTATTCTTAATTTAGGGAGTAGTTTTCTTTTTTTAGTTTGGGATCCTTAGTAGCTTTCCATGCAATGCTAGGAATATATTTAGAACTACAGTTATTATTAATTCTTCTAGACTGCAAATTCTTTATATATACAACCTCTATGTAATTTTTAATTAAGCTTCAATAAATTGGTGTGTGCAATTCCAAAAACAAGGTTTTTATTATTGTGTGTTCTTTGTTATTTAATTTGATTAATCAGTTGGCTCTGAGGAGACATAGTAGTTTCAGATTCTATAGAAATTTGGATATATATATATCGCTACTAGGAGGTCTCAGAGAAATACCATAGTGTTGCCCTTTGTATTTTTCCTTGATGACAAAAAGGGGATTTGCATCTCTAACAGTAACTTTGGCAAACTTATTATGATGATTCTAGCTTTACCTTATGCAGATGTGGATCTTTGGTCATTGACATTTTGGTCTTGTACAGATTTCAGTCACAGGTGGTTATGGTTACTTGGTTCATGACACAGTGGTATAGGTATATTAGTTTCACTACATGATTGACAATACATTGATTTTCTGATGGCTCATATTTATATGGCATGCTTGGTATACTTAACAGTGGCTTCAATCAAAATGGTTTATAGCACTTATAGGGGAAACCAATTAAAGGAAGATGCTTTTGGAAAATCCTCATTCCCAGGCTCAACTTCAATGCCCTCTTCTTTCAGGTAGAGGGGATGCCGATTTTTATAGCAGGGTCTTTTAACATGCAAAAGCCACATTAGAAAATTAAGATTGCACTGCATGATAGGTTTCCTGGATTCAAATTTGGCCTCATCCTCAAATTCTAGAATAGGGAACCATGGCATTGGCTTGTTTTTCCACATGAAACGATCTTAGTGCCTCAACTTTGGAGCTATAAGGTCTTCTGCAACATTTACTACAACCCTATCTAATTCTCTCACGAGGTCATTTTTTAATACACACTGGTACAATTTTTTAACCATCTCTCTATCAAGCTCAAAATGTAAAGCCACAGCTAAGAACATAGCTGCTATGTCCAAATTTGACCTAGTTCTGTCTTCATTTTTGACATACTCCCCCCAGGATATGCCTAACTGCCCTAATATAACTAGATCATGAGGAAAGACAATGATACCTTTCAACCTATCATCCTTTATTTCACTTGAAAAAGCCATCTCCATTTTTAATCCTCACAATCTTAAGGGAGTATCCATACTTCAACATCAACTGCTACAAATTCTCTTAGCTAATCTTTAAATAAACAAAACCCGATTGATTGTCTCTCTCAAACTACTAGAGCAATCCATGCAAGTCACATTTGAATAAATCGACTAAGATAATTCTGACGTCCTTTCACTCATGTGACCTACCTTCAATGAAAGGCTTGCCAATGCTAAATTAATGAGTTACAATGTAAAAGCATCCTCACCATTGCAAATTTAATGCAAAGCGTCAGGGAAATGATGTATTGTGGATATCGAGCAAGGGAGGGAATGATTCACACCACCACTGCCTTCAAATTTAATTAAATCCGAAGGCAAGGAACAAAATTAAAATCATACTAATGTCATGCCAAAATATGCTAAGGTAATCATAAGATTGCATGAATACAAATACACATACCTATACATATATACATATATACACACATACATACATATATATATATCTATATATATATATATACATATATATATGTATATGTCTGTATGTGTGTGTGAACGAATATATATATGTTTGTATATATGTATATATATAGGTCTATATCTATATATACATATACATGTACATGTACACATGTATATATCTATATATACATATACATGTATATATACATCTATATGTATATATGTATATATACATGTATATTTAAAAGTTTGAGAAGATCGTCAAGAAGAGGGTCCACAAATGAGAGTCGAAATGAATAAGCAAAATAACACATCAAAATTTATATATTATTTCAGAAAAAAGGGAACCCTAAACACCACTATGGAGAATGTAAAATAGACATAGTTAAGCTATTACCTAAAACCACCTTTACCTACTTGTAAATATGTATATACATAAGATGACTGAATGACAAGGTGGACCAAGGGAGTCATAGCAAGTCAAAAAAGAAGAAAGAGGAAATGTGAATCAAAGTATGAATATTCATTAATTTAACAAATACAAACTACTTAGAAAATAAGGATAGAGTTAACAAAGTGACACAATATATGAAATCCAAGAGGGTGTCCGCATAGTGATACAAGGTTGGATCTTCAAAGGAACAAAAACATGCTCAAAGTATTACAATTGCTCGAAGGTGACAGTCCAAGGGAGACAACAACTAATGCCTGACTTCCCCTTTAAAGAGTCCAGAGGAAGATGAGGGAAGGAGGCACCCTACAGCTACCAAAAACTTTCATCCCAAACTAAACCAACCAAGCATTTATCCTACACCCACATGTTCTTCCCAAACACCATCGACACCTTGACTAGTGAGCTTGTCCGCTTTCACATTGCCGTCCCTAAATATGTGATTCACTAAATAGAATTTGAAATACTTCAGTATCTCAGATGCTCTACCAATAAAGTTATTAAGCTTCCAATGCTAGGTCTTACCTGATCTTAAAGCATTAACAACTAACGTCGAGTCCCCTTCAATCTCTAATTTATTGATACCTAGATCTTTACTTAGGAGAAGACCCTCTATCAATGCAAATTGCTTGTGCTTCATTATTGGAAGAAACTCCTAATGGCCTAGATAGTCTACCCACTTTAGAGCCATCCCAAAAATGGATAGTGCACCCAATACTGGCAATCCCTGGGTTCCCTTTGGAGGCTCCATCAAAGTTCAACTTAAACCAACCTGGGGCTAGAGGAAGCCACCTACACTCCATTCTAGATTCCTTTGTTACAAACCCCTCTTTGCCATAAAATGGTGGAATAACAACTCCTATCCATTTCTTCCTCATCTTCTCATCATTAATTGTAAAGGCAGGATACTTACATTGGAGGGTATTCGGCATGTTGTTAGCTAGTTCTATAATCACTACTTCAAGAGTATTAAGCATAAATTTCAAAGGGAGTTGTTTATCTTTAAATATCCTTCTATTTTTTTCTTTCCAAATTTCCCATAACAAAATTGAGGGGGTCATTATCCATAAAAATCCATAGAAATTATGACTTCAGTGAGTTGGCCACCCTTGTAAAAAGGTTAAGAGATCCCTAGGCATTGGCGTGCTCTAGTTAAGCTTATTGATAAGCTAGGACCAACATTGATTGATATAATCACAATTAATCAATAGGTGATCCAAATTTTCTTCACTCTTTTCACAGAGAGGACACCTAGAGGGACCTTCAAACCCGAACTTCCTAAACCAATCCATCGTCAGGATCCTATTTTGTTGGGCAACCCATAAGAAGATTTTTTCTTTCGGGAGACACAATTTATTCTAGTAGAGGGTAATAGGAAGGTTAGTTTTCTAAAGATTCAAATTATTATTTGTATAGTTATACCCTTCCTTGACCTTGTAATCCAAAGTTTACATAATCCCTTACATACTTACCCATCCTAACCTCCAAGGTCTCTTTCAATAATCGATTATTTATAAGGCTATGAATGGGAGGACCCCCTCCCCATGAGTCTTCCTAGAAGAGAGCTTTATTTCCTTAACCAATATTCTAGGCCAAGTGGTCAAATATGATATTCTTGCAACTAACCAAAAAATTTCAAAGTCTAGATCCTTTATAGGGATTACCAATTATGAAGATACTGGTTGGATCATTCACATCTATATATTTATTATTTGAGATCCTAACCCACTTTAAATGTGGCTCATTATACATCTTCCAAACCAACTTAGCCCCTAAGGCCTTATTCTGGCTTGCGTAATTTCTAAGACCTAACCCTCCAACCTCTTTTGGGCGACAAATTTTATCCTAGGCTATCAAGGTGAACTTTTTCTTTTCTGTAATGCCTTGCTAGAAAAAGTTCCTAAGTTTTTATCAAGTTTATCCCTAACTCTTGCTAGTAACCAAAGGCAAGACATTTGGAACTAGGGGATAGCTAAAAGGATGGATCTCAACATAATGATTCTTCCTGCCATTGACAATCACTTACCTTTCTAAGATTGCAACCTTTGGTCAAGTTTGGAAAGGATGTTGTCCCATAGTTTGGATGATTTTATCCCTTTCTCCAGAGGAAGTCCTAAATATTTGCATGGAAGCTCCCCTTTTTTGAAACCTAGTATTCTTAAAATGCCTTTTTTCATTATGGGATCCATATTGAAAAAGAAAACATTTGACTTATCTCTACTTACAATTTGTCCTGATGCTTTAGAGTAATATTCTAGAATAAGATTGAAGTTCCTAGCTTCTTGCAGGCTACTAGCTCCAAAAAGCAAAGTGTCATTAACAAACCACTGATGTGTAATGGGGGCCAAATTTCTCGTGACCCTAATACCATCGATATTGCCCAAATCTTGAGACCTAATAATGGATCTACCTAAGGCTTCGAACATGATGATAAAGAGGAAGGCAGAGACAGGGTCTCCCTATCTTAACCCTCTTGAACTACCAAAGTATCCTTTTGGAGATCCATTAACAAGGATGGAAAAATTTGGAGTAGAGATGCATTCAAAAATTAAGTTAATCCATCTTTTTCTAAAACTGAAAGCTTCTAGACACTTACAAAGGAATCTCCAGTCCACCCTATCATAAGACTTTTTGATGTCTAACTTGGCAAGCATAACGGACAATCTGTTAGTCTGGATGGAATGCATTACTTCATGGGATATGATCAACCCATGAAAAATAGATCTTCCTAGGACAAACCTAGTTTGTTCTTCTGAAATAATGTTAGGAAGCAACAATTTCAATCTATTCGCTATAGTTTTTTCCAACACTTTATATATGGCATTGCATAGTGAGATAGGTAGATAAAGTCATCCATATAGTCAAAATTTTCTCATTTGGGGATTAAAGTTATAAACATAATATTGACCTCTCTAAGGAAACATCTAGAAGCTCCCATGCACTCCAAAACTTCCACTAACACCTCAACCAAAAAATGCAAAAAAATTTGGAAAAAGCAAGTAGGGAATCCATTTGATCCCGGAGCCTTATCGAGATGGAGTTGAAATAGGGCAGCTCTAACCTCTTCTACAGTAAGTTTACCATTCAATTGTTGATTTTGTTCATTTGAAATAAGTTTAGGAATATTGTTGATCAAGCTAGATTGAGTTACTGAGTTAGATACATCCGAGTTTCATAACATCTGAAAGAAGGACATAGATTCATTGGAAATATCCTCCAGCTCTTCTAAAGATTTTCCCGAATCATTCTTAATTCTGATAATTCTATTGATATTTTTCCTAGCCTTAACACTAGCATGGAAAAACTTGGTATTTCTATCTCCTGTTGCCAGCCATGTTTCCCTAGATTTTTATCTCCAAAAGATCTCTTCTTTGATCAAAATATCCTCATATCTATGAAGGAGTTCTTTTTCTTTTAAGTAACTTTCTTGATTCATTCTAGCCTTTATGACATGATCATTAAGAAATGTAAGTTATTCCTAAATCAATATTTTTGTCTCAAAGATATTGCCAAACTTCTCCTTATTCCATTGTAGGAGATTATTTTTAACGATTTTTAGCTTGGCAATGAAGCAATAGAGCTTGAACCCAAAGACTCTGCACTCTAACCACCATTTCTCAATCATATCAGAAAAGTTTTCACTTTGCATCCACATCTTTTTCAAATTTAAAGGGACACCTATTCGGTGATATGTCTTCAAAGATGGAAAGTTGGACTAGAAAGTAATCTGACCTTGAGAAGGGTAGAATAGAGGCCTTAAGAATAAAATTGAAGTTTATGATGTTTCCTATGAGTAGGAATCTATTAGTTCTCTCTACGATTTGGTGAAAGCAAGATCTCCTATTGGTCTAAGTGTATAATTCATTGTCTAGTTTGATATTCCATTATGTTATTATCATTAACCCAATTCCTAAAGTCTAAAAGCAATTGAGATTCTTTATTAATGCCTCCGTTTTTCTCTGAAAGATCCAAAATTGCATTAAAGTCTCCTCCTAAGATACAATTCCAATCAGGGCAGGAGTTAAAAACCAGGGTGATTTCTTCCCATACATCTTTCTTCTTGAAAGAAGGGATTGATCCATAAATATTAAAAAGGGTAAACTACAGGTTATTGCTTAAGCTTTTAACTATAGAACACTGCCAGAATTTATTCCTATTGACTATTTCAATAGAGACCCTCCTTAGATCCTAGATTATTCCTAATCCTTCTGAATCGCCATCTACAGGCACGTCCTCCCATCTTAGCCATTCTAACTATTTCTTAAAGTTATCTAAGTCTAGGTTGCTTAGCTTTGTCTCCTGAATCAAAACTACCTCAGCTTTAACTGCAAGAATGCAACGCTTTACCAAATGTTAATTGTGTTGAAGTGGGAAAGAACTTCCCCTTCCCTGCATCAAGAATAGTGGTGATTTTGGTTTGGTCAACTACCCCTCCTACTTTAATCCTCAATTCGGATAGGGATTTCCTACCTCTGTTCTTAAGGGAGCTCCATAATCAGAATTAGACTTACCTAAATTTAAACAGTTAATTCCCAATTAACCATTTCGTAAACTCGATTCATCACCTGAAGAGGGAGGAATCCTCCCTCTATCCTCCCCAGCTCCATCTACATTTGCCTTTGCATCCTAAAACAACCCCCCTGGGTTCCAACACCATCCTCAACCACATCTTCATTACATCAAGATCCCGATTTAGTATTTCTTTGGCTAATCTTAGTGCTAGAGGCAACTCATTATCATCCTTATCCATCTCCGATAAGATATACATATTTTAATTGACTGTTAGTCTATTTATTTTTTGGTCATTAGTAAGATTTTACAATAATATCAAAAGAGTTTTTACATCTAAGTTCATAAATATATAGAGAGAAACCCATCCTATCATTTCAGAAAAAAAACTAGACCCTATTATAGCCCATTGCCAAAGAAGAAATCCATGAATCTACCTACAACCTACCCTTTAACAATTTACAATTCATAGATATTGCCTATGAAAAAATAGTATATAGACCCTGTACACATATACCCTACTAGATACATATATCTGATACCTCTTCCCACCAAGTATACAAAAAAACTACACAAAATATGCCCAATTATAGATAATAGGACACATTAATATGCATAATTATAATACACTTCCACATATCAAACCCTTGTTAAAAGATGGAAGACAAAGCTTCCTTGCAGTAACAAAAAGAGTGGTAACTTCCTCCAGCCAGACCCCATCCCACAAAATAGAAGGAATGCATAAGTCCCACTTAGCCAAAATCATTGCTTTAGACAAAGGACCTTTAAAGAAGCAAAAACATCTAGAAAGATAGTCACAAAACCACTATAAAAAAAAAAAGCAAAATTATCAAAGGCCTTCCCACCAACATAGGAAGAAACCACACGCACTACATTCACAACCACCTCCAACATTAGCAGTCTTGGAAGCCTCTCCCACATCTTTCCACTTCAAGTGGCTCTTCAATTCCACTAGACCCTACCTCCGTTCCCCACTACATACATTCCTCTTCACCTTTTTCCCATGAATAAATGATTTTAAATGATTCCAACTAGCTATTGCTAAAGACCTTCTCACACCTCAGTTGAAAATAATAGGCTACAAATGAAGGGAAAAAGTTCCCATACTTCATCTACCAAATCATTCACAATGCCTTCCTACAGGTTGAAACCTAGCCCTGACACCACCCATTCCATCACTATATGCAAACCCAATAGCCATTCAATTTCAAAACAAGAATTCATGACCCAATTCCCCACCTCCTTCCTCTCAACCAAATATAGACCCCAAGCTACCACCATTGTGACAATTTCTGCATTCAAATGAAACTGTAAGTAGAAGGTAGGAACTCCATGCTAACAGAGTTTCAATGCCATGTAAAAAATCCTCTTCACTAAATTTGGACAACCCCTTAGTTGTATTCGAGGAAATCTTCCCCCAAAAGGAAACCTATTTCCTTGTTGTTTGTAGAGGGAATGTCAATTCCATATTTACTTCATATTACCACCTATCACTTTTTTGCCTACACTGAGTCACTTCCACCACCTTATAGCACTTAGCCATGAATCCTTGTCACATACATCTTTAGGCATTAAAAATCATAATTGATGCACTCTTTCTTCATCATGTAAAATCACATTGAAATCCACAGGAAAATCTTGAAAATCCTTGGACCGCTCCTCCTCATCATCATTGAAGGACAATGCCCATTTGGACAAAGTGTTAGCAATCTCATTTCCCTTGCGACACACTTGTGACACTTGAAAACCATTAGTTGCCCATAAATATTTTAATGGCCACTATGTATTTGCAAAAATTCCAAGAATGTATCTTCCCATGTTTAATAGCATTAACTATAATAGAGGAATCATCTTCCAAGGGTATGTTTGCTAGCCCCAAATTCACACCAAGGTTAATAGCTAGTAACACAGCAAATTGTGCCTCATCAACATTATTTGTTCCATTGGGAAGTTGTTTAACACCCATCACGGAAAATGTTTCCTTTCCAATCTTTGACCACATACCCTGCTCTATATGGCTTAGGATTACCCTAGCAAGTGCCATCAAAATGAATTTTAAACCATCCTCTTAGGCATTGTCCAAGTAACCCTCTATATCACTTTGTCTTCCAAATGAACCCGACAAGACGCATTAACGAGCCAATTGACTCTTAATTTATGAATTAAATTAAATATCTTTTTAATTATAAATTACATCTTATTAAATTGAAGAAATAACTCTCTTAAAAAAAGAAATTCACATCTAAATGTGAATCATGGCTTAGCAAAATTTAGAATGTTTCAACCACTCGATAGCAGACACTATGATGTAAATGAAATGAAGTGTTTGAACTCGTATTACTGAAATGCTCTAATAAATATTGGTATATATTTTGTTTCATATTCAACTGATAAGGATGGAAAAATTCCCACCTACATGCATACCTATTTCAGATGCAAGTTGGATATTTAATTTGGATTAAAAGAAAATATGATGTACCCTATTCTACACACATGCATGCCTGATATTTGCAATACTAATGGTATATGTGATAGTAAACAATATGAAATTACTATCTAAATTGTGAAAGCAATTGCCAATTTTACATAATTGTGTGGATTTATAAAAAAATATTATGAATATGATTGTATTTAAATTATTATCTGACCAGTGAATGCATGTGTGTTATGTTTTGTCAAAAAGATAGGAAAATTCATTTCCTTGTCTCTGTTGAGAAATGTCTCAACCTTGTTGTTTCTGTTTTTGAATTAAAGAATTAATTGAAAAATTTGTAATTATCTTTTAGTTGTCATGTAAGTTGCTAAATGAAATTGTGACAACTTGTAAAGAAGTTTTTTAATTGTCAAAATAGTAAAAGCATGAAAAAAGGGGAAAAATAAAAGAAAGGTTGCTAAAATAAAGAAAATCTTTAAAAAGGCGGATAAAAATGCATGTTGAAAGAGGAAGGTTTTTGTTTTTCTGTGATTTGTGCATAAGTGGTTTCCGAAATCATTTATGATTTATGATTTCTCTCATGTCTATTTATTTTAGTGCTTGAGTTGAAAGAAATAGATGTTATTCATAGAAGCAAAGAAATGGTACATAATTTCAAAGAGACGAGTTGTATTGATGTAACTCTTTTGAAGGAATAATACAAGTCTTAGATCTCTTTGTCATGGAGTTTTTTTCTTGAAAGGGTTCTCCACATAAATTCTTGTGTTATGGTATGAATTATTTTGTTATCCATTACCATCTAAAATTTATTGTTATCTATTTATTTGGTTGCATAAAATTATCAATATTTTTTCATTGTATGTTTTATCTTGTTTTGTCAAAATTTGGTATTAGAGTTAAGTTGGCTTGATTTGAGAAGGGGACGCCTTTCTTGGAGTGTTTGATTGGGTTTTTTTCTATAATGGGAGTGTGTTGTTTTTACTTGTAGTTTCAGATTCAGTGCAATAAGAGATCATGGATAGCTCATCTCGACTGGACATTGAAATGTTCAACGGTTTTGGATATGAGCTTTGGATGCTAAAGATAGAGGATCTCTTGAAAGAAAGAGATCAATGGATTGTTGTTAGTAAAATGGAGAAACCAAAGAGTATTTCAGATGAAGATTGGAAGAAATTAGATTAAAAAGCTTGTGGCACTATTTGTTTGTGTTTATCTGATTCTATTCTATTAAATGTTTCAAGTGAGACTATTGCACATAAGTTTTGGAATGGAATACGAGAGATTTACCATTTTAACTAAGAGTCTCATTAACAAGTTATTTCTGAACATAAAGTTATATTCACTTAAAATGAATGATGGAGACTTGATTGCAGAACACTTGAAATTATTTAATCTAATCTTGAGTCAATTGCAATCAACTAATGTAAAGATAGAGGAAGAGGATAAATATATTTTGTTAATATGTTGACTTCCTAAATCTTGGGATAATCTCATTATTGCAATCAATCATTCTTTTATAGATGATCTGAAGTTGGATGCCCTTGTTGCCACTCCACTTTCAAAGGAAATAAGGAGAAAGACTTCAAAAGGGTCTAAAGATGCATTGCATGTACAAGGTACAACTAAAGAGAAAGGTAAGGAAAAGAAGAAAGGTGACAAAGATAATTCTAATGATCATTCTAATTACAAGGGAAGGTCTAAATAACCTCATAAGCGTAGATTGAGATGTTGGAACTATGCTAAGCAAGGGCATCTAGAAAAAGAATGTAAAAATAAAAAGAAAATTAATGTTGATTCCTCTACTAATAAATCCTCTGATGATGAAGCTACTAATTCTTTTATTATTTCTTCTAATATGACTTATGATGACTCTTGGCTAGTAGATTCGGGTGCTTCCTACCACATGACTCCTTACAAGGAGAGGTTTTCAACATATCCAGCTTATGATGGTGGGAAAGTTTTCCTTGGGGATAATAGCACATGAAAAATTGTAGGCCGAGGGGACGTAAAATTGATTTTCGATGATGGAAGAGTTAAAAATTTAAAAGATGTATTGCACATTCTTGGTTTAGCTAGAAACTTAATTTCTGTATCTAAAATGAATGATTCAAGAGTGCATGTTACTTTTGAAAAGAGTGGTTGTAAGTTAAGCAGGGGGAATTTGATTTTAGCTAAGGGAAATGGATGGGCAGCCTATTTAGACTTGATGCTTGTACTTTCTATAACTATATTAATGTAACTAATAACTAGTAACTAATAACATAAAGGTTGAGACAACATTTTCCTAAAATCTCTCCCACTTGTCGAACACCTTGAAACAAAAAGAGGAGGGGTATCGACATCATGTTTTAATTTCTATGGGCCGAGGAACCCATAGACTCTGAACAACATATAAAATTATTTGTATTGACAACCTTAGAGAATCTACAATATTCATCAAATTATGTACTTTAAATAGCTTCACTCTACCATCCTCAAGCACATATCTAAAAAAGTGATATTGAACATCAATGTGCTTGGTCTTCTAGAATGAAATGTTTGGTTTTTAACAAGGTAGATTGCACTTTGACTATCACAATAAACTATGATTGCACCTTTTAGTCAAATATATGAATAAAGTCTCTTAAATACCAAATGGTTTCTTTACAAGCATGAATATCTACTTATACTATGCTTTGATAGTCTATAAAGCAACAATCTGTCACTTAATCATATAACTAATTGTACCACCAGATAAAGTAAACACATAAGAAGTGTGAAGTATTCTACTATCAACATCACCTACTTATTTTAAATCCACATAACCATGAAGATTATAAAAATATCATCTCTTATCAAGTTATAATGACAACATGAAAGAATACTCCAAATCACCATTCAAATATCCAAATAATGTTATAACTACATCCCAATAAACTCTACTAGGATTAAACATATATATATAAAGAAATCCAAATAGTCAGATAATTTCTAGTCTAGTACAAACTATAACATACATCAAACTTCAAAATACAGTTTGGTAAGGCACTCAACTTGTGTCTTTCATCTCTAATGTGGATTTAGGAGAGTTAAAAATAGATAATTTTATTCCAATTGTAAAGGGGACATATAATGATGTACAATCATGCCAGTTAAACCTCTATAAAATTGAATTCACATACATACTCTAGCCTAGGTAGAGCTTTTTATTCAATGGTTAGACAATTTCTATACCTTTAGATTAAGAGAAAGATACTTATTTTAACGATGTCTTAATCTATTGAGTAGATTCCTTATATCTCCTTTATACTTTCTATCTTCTATTCACTATTCTTCTATTCCCCTAATCATCTTTTTCACTCATTGGCAACTGCCTACTTAGATATCTGATTAGGGAAGCAACCCTTAGATGATATCCCTAAGGCTAATCTCTTTCCTTAGTTACCTATTCAGGAACTATGTTACCAAATCACATCGTTATCTCTTTAGACCAGGTGTCTGTATTCTTTATTTCAATCAACAATAATTATATTTAAACTAACTATAGTTTTATTCTATATATATAATATTCACATAATTCAAATTCTAGAATACAATGATTTATTCCCTTAACTAGTTTTTCTTAAGTTATTTTGAAATACTTAAATAATCGTCTTTTATATGAGTTATTTGTTCGTACCATAACATTTTTTTTCTTCTAAAAGTATCTTTCTCTTTAAAATAAGATCCCACTAAAGTTATATTAATTAAATAAATAATAAATATTTAATTAATTAATGGATAGGACATGGTTAAATTAAGTGTGATCACTTATGTATGGATTTAGGTGTCTATACCAAGAATAATGTTGTTACTTTTAACATGCCCCCTAATGTCATTTCTCAACTCTACAACCTCCAAGGCAAAATATGATATTTTGGATACTTTAGAGCTCATTCAAATCACCACACTCTGAATTATGCTTAAAGACAAAATTAAATAGTCATAGAATAAATATTAACAACTTAGGATTACATTATGTCATATTCATGGGAGCAGGCCATGTTGATTTAGATGGATTCTCTTCCTAAAAGTCATTCTTTAATGGCTCATTCTTGCGAAGGAAAGGGCAAGTATTAGAAGAAGAACAAGATGAATCTATCTTCAAGTGGTGAGTGTCTCCCCAAGCTTAAGGTGAGGAATGATCAAAAGGTTAAACCTCCTTCTCATCATTCTCCTTCTAAATTAGGAGAGTTATGTTCTAAGTCCAAGAAAAGGATGGAGAATTGTTCCTTTTGTAGAAAATTTAGGCATACTAATGCACAATGTTTTGTGAATTTTGCATTGGAGAAGCTACAAGAGAGCACAATATTTCTATTCCTAAGTGTTCTTCACTAGGAAAAATGTAAGCTCCGTGGACGACTCTATGGTGATGTGCAGACAAATTCCTTTCATGTTGTAGACAACTTCTTTGTACCCCATGGACAACTCTATGGTGATGTGCTTGGCTGTTGTCTGATTGGTGTTTCAGTTCGTTGGTTTGAGGGAGGGTGAGGTAGTGGTTTATTATTATAGGTATGGTGGGACTGTGAGGTGGGTCTATGTTGGAAGGAGTTTGTGACTTGAGTTATCCCATTTTTTCTGTGGTGTGTGCTCATGTTATCATTTTAAGGTGTCTTGCCAAGGATTTGATGGGATTTGTGGTTGATGAAGATGAAGAGAATGGGGAAGGTCAGGGGAGGGTATATATTTCCCCTCTTCTTGATCTTGTAGTTATCCTATTTTGGGTCCCCTACTCTAATTGCGAAGAGCGAGTTAAGGTAGCTAGAATCCCTTGCTCGAGTAGCAAAGAATGAGTTAAGGTTTCTTCTGCTAGGAGCGGATGGGTTCTTCTGGTTGTTTCTTTGGACCTTTATGGTGGTTTTTGGATGCATCCCTCCTTATTTTAGTAGGTTTGGTGTGGGGGTAAGGTTTGGGACCTAGGTGGAACCTTTGTTGCATGGTTCTTCTTAGGGTTTTTGGTTTCTCCTTTCCCCTCAGATGATCTCCTATCCTAGGAGAGGAGTTGTTGTTTCTTGCCATGCTATTTTTTTTTATCGTGGTCGTGTTCTTAATGGAACCCTGGTTGAAGGCCCTAAGGGGAAGGGTGCAGTATTTACTTCTTGTGACCTTTTGCCTATGTTCTCTGCTTGATCTAGCAAACCACATGGGGTTATTTTTTATTCCTTATGTACCTTGGTGTTTATTTGAAGACTTATTGAGGGTTTATCTTCTTGGGTCTAGTTGTTTTCTTTCTTGTAGTATTTTTTGGCCCGTCCTCTCTCTGTCACATGGGTTTTCTCTAGTTTTCCTTATTGAGGTGGCCCTCCCTTCTTTGGAGGTGGAGATGGATGGTATTGGAGACAACCCCCAATTTTTTTGTTTAACTCTTAATGGTTATTTTGTGTTTTCTTGTTTGGTTGGATGCTGACAGTTTTAAAGGGCCCAGTATAGATTGTGGTTATTTTTGGTTAAGGTCTTAGCTAGCTTTTAGCTTCTTGTATTGTTTCTCACATTTTAAGGGAGCTAGGAATATCCTTGTTGTTCAGCTAAGGGTGTTTGTTAAACCCTCTTCATTTTCTTTAAAGACCTATAGTTTGAGGTTGTAGCATTGATGGTGTGGCCAACTAGATTTGTATTGGCTACCTCTTAATTTTTTGGCTGGATTGATTTGATTGTGGTTGCGCTAGTGTTTGGATGGAATTTGTTAGTTCAGTCATGTATGGGCTTTTTATTTTCAACTTTTGTACTCTTTGGTAGTGTATTATTGATAATTCCAGATACTGGTAAAATCTAGGGGTTTCAGGTCCCTTCGAAACCAGTTGTAAGGGGTTTTAGCTCCCCTCAACGTATTTTTTTCTTAATAAAAAAACATAATGATAAACAATCAATACTTACAATGATAAATTATACATAAAATGTACCCCCCTTGCAACCCCCTATGCAAATTTATCAATGAAAATATTTCATTACTTAAAGGTTGAGACAAAATTTTCCTAAAAAATCTTTCACTTGTCGAATACCTTGCAACAAAAATAGGAGGGGTACCAACATCATGTTTTAATTGCTAGGGGCCGAGGAGCCCATAGACTCTGAACACCATCTAAACTTCTTTGTACAGACAACCTTAGAGAATCTAAAACGTTCATCAAATTATGTACCTTAAATAGCTTCACCCTACCATCCTCAAGCACATATCTAAAAAAATGATATTGAACATCAATGTGCTTGGTCTTCTAGAATGAAATTTTTGGTTCTTAACTAGGTAGATTGAACTTTGACAATCACAATAAACTATCATTCCACCTTTTAGTCCAATATATGAATAAATTTTGTTAAATTCCAAATGGTTTCTTTACAAGCATGAGTATCTACTTATACTATGCTTCGATAGTCTATAAAGCAACAACCTGTCACTTAATCATATAACTAATTGTACCACCAGATAAAGTAAACACATAAGCAGTGCAAAATCTTGTATTGTCAACATCACCTACTTATTTTAAATCACGTAACCATTAATATTATAGAAATATCATCTCTTATCAAATTATAATGATAACATCAAAGAATACTCCAAAGCAACCTTCTAATATCCAAATAATGTTACAACTACATCCCAATAAACTTTAGTAGGATTAAACATATATCTAAAAATAAATCCAATTGGTTAGACAATTTCTAGTCTAGTACAAACTATAGCATTTATCAAACTTCCAACTACACTTTGGTAAGACACTCAACTTGTGTCTTCCATTTCTAATATGGATTCAGGACAATAAAAAATAGATAATTTTATTGCAACTGTAAAGGGAACACATAATGATGTACAATCTTGTCTGTTAAACCTCTGTAAAATTGAATTCACATGATTACTCTAGCCTAGCTAGAGCTTTTTATTCAATGGTTAAAATTATATGAATAATGATTGAACTTTAAGCTACAAGGAATAGATATTGGAAAAAAAAGTGGTGGGAATTAATTAGTCTAAATCAATCAATTAATTAGGAATTAATAAATTGAGATTTAGTTGAATATTTTTGGGGATATGGCTAGACTTTTTAAAATAAATATAAATTTAATTAAGGGATAAAAGTGAAGGTAATATTAATTAAATAAATAATAAACATTTAATTAATTAATCAATAGGAAAAGGTTAAATCAAGTGTGATCATGTATACATTGATTTAGGTGTCAACATCAATGCCCTGTAATGACATTTCTCAACTCTCCAACCTCCAAGGCAAAATTTGATATTTTAGATACTTTAGAGCTCATTCAAATGACCACACTCTCTCTTATGCTTAAAAACAAAATCAAATACTCATGCAATTAATATTATCAACTAAGCATTACATTATGTCATATTCATGGCAACTCAACTAGTTGTAAACCAAATTGTGTTTTTCTATCAGGCCAAGGTAATTTTTCTAATTTTGGTGACCTTAGATTTTCTCTTCTAAATTATTTTCTTATCTTATACTATTAATTTTCTTCATCAACAATTAAAAAATTCATGCTAAAACAATGGTTAGTGTAAGCACTAACCATCAATGACACTTTCATTTCTTATACCATTAATGACAAATCCCCTTCTTCGAACTTCACTTCTTGGAATATGCTTGTTGCAAGAAAATGATACAATATTATTATTATCTTGGTGAAGGTGGCATTCTTAATTACAGGAAAAAAGTTCATATTAATAGATGCACATATACAAGAATATTTCTTAATACATTCTTCTTTCTTATGTCTTGTACTATCACAAATAAAATGACCTTAAATATTGTCGCTCGACAAAGGCAAAAACCATTATTTCTCTACAATTGGCATATAATAGTGCTTGTGAACTATTCAATGGAAAAATACAAATGAAAAGTCCTCTATATAAAATATCATTGGCAAATATGAAGTAAGACTCCCATGACTTTTTCAAGAAATATCCCCAATGTAAACATAGAAATATTATCCATTCTCCTATTTAAGAACTTCAACCTCTTTATTGACCTTGGCCTTTATATATCTAGGTCCTCGATCTAGTTAATAAGATTTCTTCTCCTGGACTACACCTTTATCATTATAATTATTGACTATTGAAAAAGTAAGGGGGAGAAATTCTACTCAAATTTGGTACTGATAAGGTCATATGCAATGTTTGAATGGAAAATATTATTTTACATTTTAACTTTTCCTTTATTTTTAGATATAGTAATAACTCTTCTTTCAAGAATTATTAATTGAAGAAGTTTATTGATATGATCCATACCCAACATCACTTCTCTACTCTTTATAATCCAAGCAACAAGTTGATAGTTCACTCAAAATAAATGAATTATTTTATGTAAACTTGTTGATCAACAAAGTTAAAATTGACATCCATATCGTCCTACTCTATAGACCTACTATACTAGCAGTTTTTTTTATGTACATCTCATTTGATATATCATCTTAAAGTTATTATGCCTCTAAAGATCAAAATTTATTCTCTTAAATTCTTTCTTCACCTACTCATTCATGACACTATGTAAAATGAGTGTCACCACCAAGAACTCAAGATGCCTAATGAGATTGTGTAAATGTTTTTCTACAAATGAGTCTTCCACATGCAACTTGTATGACCTTATAATCAACATGTTTTCCATTACTATTTCCATTGTAAAATAAAACTAATGCAATGCACATTCAAAAGACAGATTTTAAGGGAAACTTATGTCATATTCACTTCTATCTATGGATAGAAAACAACACTTGAAGGAACCTCTTAATACTTCTCACCTTCAACAATTTTGTGTGTGATCATTTTCTATTTTCTCAATTTCAATTCTTAATATTTCTATTCAAGTTGCATGTATATATGGCCTATTTCGCTACATATATTCCACTAGACTTATCTATTTGTGACACACGTCAATCATGATGTAGTTTTTGTTACCATAGTGCTTGTACATCTCAATTTTATGAGTACCTCTATGCTCCTTCATTTTCCTTGCTATGGTGCTGCATTCGTTCCAAAACATGTGTTTAAATAAAACTTTACATGTCAATTCATATGTATGTTTTCTATTTCTTTATGTATGTTATAAACTCTTAATAGTATTAATATTTTATAATTATATTACCCTTTGTATTTCTTAATTAGGTAGCTATTAAAAATGATATTTCTATTCCTTTATTATGTTTCTTAACTATCTAAGTTTCTTTCTATTATTTACAGGTGATTAAGTTGAATCAATAATGTATTTTTATTTCTTAAACAATTACAAAAATAGACCAAAGTATCATCATAAAATCACATCTATTTGTTTCTATATCATAATCATATAAAAACACATCATCACATAAACACAAACTCAAATCAAATCATTCATAAAAATGTCCTTGCAATAATTAATTATCCATATAAGCATACGATATACACTCAATCTCTAACGATTATGACAAAATATGAGGACAGAATCAATATTCTCTTACGGCTATGACATAATATGAGATCAAAATTTATATGTGGTATACGATTTGGAGGCTACAATAAAACGAACCCTTCTCGGTGCCCCTCTGCTCACCTTAATGCCTCTCTCAAGCTAGCATTCTCCATTGTCAATGCATCCATTGTCAATGCTACTCTCATCTCATGAAGTGTCTCCAGCTCTCCTCGCACACGATCTTGCTCTGCTTTGAGTGCATCTATCTTAGCACACAATTGTTGCACATGATTTTGCTCCACTGTAAGTGCATCATCTTAGTACATAGTTGTTGCACCTCTATCTGATGAAGTTTCTCGAGCTCTCCTCGCACACGATCTTTCTCCACTTTAAGTGCATCTATCGTAGCATATAGTTGTTGCACCTCTATCTGCATTTGTCTCTCCCTCTCGCGAGCCTCATCATGTTGGATCTGCAGACTATCCCAATCTGCTTGAGCTTGGTGTCTCTCAATTAGGGCCCAATCTCTCCCAACCTCTGCCCTTGCTACTCTCTCATAAAGTTGATCCCTCTCTACCACAGTAACATTTTTCTGTTTCATACGTTGTCTCAACATAAGATTAAAACTGTCAAATTGGCCCGCTATTTCCATTGGCCTATCCCACTCTCCAAAGTTAGCTGCGACACCGAAACAACAAACAATGTTAGTTCCATATAGCTCAAGTCACATCAAACTGTAATTCATTTCTAAACGCATACTCATCTATATCTATAAAAACTCTGTGCGTAGAGAAAACATATTTGATTTATGTTAATCATGCATACTAGGTTTGCTACACTCAAAGTTGACTTGACATTTTCTAATCTTAATATGTTGTTTAATGCGTTTATCAGATAAATTTACCATCCATTACATTTAGAAGTCTTCAGATATGTGATCTAATCTTGCCCGAGATATTAAAAGCAAAAGAAAACATTTCAAGGCAGCCTATAATCTCTACCAACATTCCGAAACCTAAGAAACCTTCAAGGTTCACCATAACCTAACCAAATATTTATCAAACAGTAAATGACAAATCATAATGCAGTAACTATACGAAAGAGAGACTTATGAATTAGTGAAGGTCTAGGAGGGTTAGTGCAGAATCTTGTGGGGCAAAAATGTGGCGATGTGAAAAAAAAAACCTTCTTCACTCGCCTAAAAATGCGAAAATCCGTGTTGACTTTTTGCTTGGCCTGGTGTCAGTACACCTTGGCATGGTAATTACCTATGCAAATCGGATATCCGATTTTTATTTGTAATTTTAAATTAAAAAATATATTATATATTACATATTATTATATAATATAATAATATATTATATTATATAATATATAATATAATATAATAATATATTATATTATATAATATATAATATAATATAATATTATATATTATATAATATTTTATAATATAGTATAATAATATATTAAATAATATATTATTATATTATATATGTTATTTTAAAATAATTGAAGTATAAAAATCGGATATCCGATTTTCTGAGACAAATATATTTTGACAGTGACAGTGCATGAGTCATTTTTAACTCATGGGCTGCGCGATCTTAAAAGAATCTGATATTCGATGTTTTGGCAAAAAATTGCTAAAAAATGGATTGAAAGGTAAGAATTTTATTGTTTTCAATCATTTTTGTATTTTTTGTTAATGTTTATTTGATTTTTTATTGAAAATATGGCTTTTTCATGAAAACTAGGTTTTTTAAATTACAGAACTAATTGTTTAAATTTGTTAACTAAATTTAATTTTTTACATTCAATTAGGTTAAAAATGGGGGATAACAATGAAAACATTGATCAACCACAACTGCAACAACCAAACCCTCATTTGCCAAACCTCCTTTCAATTCAAGACTTGATTGCACAAAATTTGAATGAATTGAGGGGGGTTGTAGAAGTATATCGTAGGATCCCTCGTCTAAACCCAATGTTTGATCCTCTGACGTCGATCATAAAGAGTATGGAAACCATGTCTGAGGAGCACAATGCCGCCCTTTTGTGGTGAGATTCTATGAGGGAAAAATATGCAGATGGCTTGTCGTATAAGGATATCAAGGATATCCAGATATCCAAAGCCGATATCACCTCATTGTTTGTGAATCCCCACACTGGTCAACCTGTAGATCCCCAAAAAACAAAACTTTCTATTAAATGGTGCACAAATGATGGTATTGTGAAAAACTTTTGGGATCGTTGGTGGATGGTTTTCCAGAAACCACCCAACAAAAATCTTGATGTCCCCTTCTATCTCATAAAAAAATTGTATGCTAAGTTTGTTTTACGCAAACATGTTAACTACTTTGACATCCAACCTTTCCAGTGTGTAGGTTTAGGTATGCCCCAAAATAGACCTGGGACAGTCAGAGTAGTTCAGGGCCCATATGTCCCCCCTCCTCCTATTGATCCCCCACCTGCAGTGCAGCATCCTAATATTATTTGTGAGGCGGCTTCACGGACCATATCGGGTATTCACTCTTTGAGTAGCCTTTTGGTTTCTCAGGCTGGGTCAGTAGCTCAACCTACTCTTGATGGTAGCAGTGCATCCGGTGGCACTGACATGTCATCCTCGGCTCCACACATGCGTGCCCCATAGTTGTGTCATGTGTGGGCATGTATGCTTGGGTCTAGTTGGACAACCCGTTGATCGTCCTGCAGACATTGTAGATTATGAGGTGTATGAGATGCATGATGCACCAGATATTATTACACAGACTAGAGGATGCCCTGGGGAACTTCCTCACATGATAGAGGTGAGGAGGCACCGTCATCATACATTGATGATGTAGTGGTAAGATTTGTATTTTCAAAGTTCATGTTATATTTTAAATAAATATTAATAATCTAGATAATATTAAGTACTAATTTTTATTTACCTGGTCTATTTAATAGTTGATGACCGAGAAGGAGTTGAGACAGATTCAGGAGGGCACCTTGTCGGCCATTTTCTTTGGCCTTGATAGCTTGACGGTACATATATTATTGCACCTAGTTGTTTGTATTTTATTGTACATACATGCTCATCATTTATATTGGTATTAATTAGATTATGTAGTAACTTGCATGTATATCTTAATTTACTCTTGTAGGGCACAAGTTGCACGAGTGTGGTGTAGTGTGATTTAGGATCTGGTAGTGCAGTTGGAGACAAGGGAAAGGTAATTGAATGCAAATATGATTGAATGAATAGTTTAAATAACATATAGTGATTATACACGTCTAGACATAGATTGATAGTTTCATATACTTGTGTATATATATAGAGAATTCTCGGCTTCACATCCTTGATGACTACACCCAGTATACCTAAAGAAGAAGAAGAGATGCCTCGAGTAGATGTGTGTTTATTTTATTTTGTGATTAATAGATATAATTTGTTATTATCAGTGATAATTATATGCTAACTTGTATCAATGTCATGTTTCCGAACATATGTAGGTTGTGTATGAAAATATTCAAAACATACCTCCTCTACCGAAGACATACATCAAGAGTCCTGGAAAGCTGAAGAGAAAACGTAGAGATGAGGTAAACATGAATAGTTCAATTATAGTTCATTTTTATGTTAACTTTTTGAATGTGAAATTTTATATAATATAAGTAATATTAATCGTGGTTTTTTTTTTCTTGTGCAGGATCTTTTAGAGCCAAGCAGTGCGGTGAAGAGGATCAATTTTGATGATCCATCAACAAATTAGGATGTTATAGATAGTTTTGGGATGCTTACATGTCTATTTGGCATGCATATTTTGTATATGGACATACATTCACATATTTAGACATATATTTTGTTTCAGTTGATGTTTATGCCATATTTGTGTATGGACATACATTTGTAATCATTTGACATTTTTATATATATAGAAGTTGATATTCAATCATATAAATTGTTGCTCATTTGTGCGTGGTGTTATCATGGAAATCTTTAATCTTCATTCCAATAATTAACAATGGTTAATAATGATTATTTAATGAACAATACAGTTCATTTCATTTCATCATAAGTGTTGTTTGTATAATAAACAATATAATTTATTTAATGAACAATACAATAAAATTCATTTAATAAACAATAAAATTTATTTAATCAACAATACAATATAATTCATTTAATGAACAATACAATTCATTTAATGAACAATACAATAAAATTCATTTAATGAAAAATACTTGATACAATTCATTATTAACCTATGCATGGTCCTATTTTCCCCCCCACCTTGGTCGAACGCTCAAGGTTTTATTAGGGCAGCAATTTTTTGGTTGGCAAAAAAATCGTCAGCCTCACTCAATCGAATGTTGTCGCGTGGCCAATTTCTCGTTCAGCTCATCGCGATGATGAACTGTCAGCTCCGACATGTCTAGTTAGGCATTATTACCCTATGCATGCTCCTATTTTTCCACCCCACTCGATTGAACACTCGGGATCATACCCTATTGGCGTCGTCCCTTGAGTGCCCTAAGTGCTAAAAATTCTCAAACTTGGATGGGCCCTAACTCGGAATCCGTGGCACCTGTGAAATGATCCGTTTGAACCTACGGGGCCACAAGAGGGGTCCCTACAAAGCCTCTCTTGGTTTTTCAAGTTGTCCTACGGTTTTATTGGGGCAGCAATTTTTCGGTTAGCGAAAAAATCGTCAGTATCACTCAATCGAATGTTGTCGCGTGGTCAATTTCTCATTCTGCTCATCACGATGGCAAACCGTCAGCTTCAACATGTCTAGTTAGGAATTATTACCCTACGCATGCTACTAATTCCCCCCCCCCCCCCCAACTCGATCAAACGCTCAGGGTCATACCCTATCGACATCGTCCCTTGAGCACCCTAAGTGATAAAAATTGCCAAAATTTGATGGGCCCTAACTCAGAATCTGTGGCACCTGCAAATGATCCGTTTGAACCTACGGGGCCATGAGAGGGGTTCCTACAAAATCCTATCTTGATTTTTCAAGTTACCCTACGGTTTTATTAGGGCAGCAATTTTTCGGTTGGCAAAAAAATCGTCAGTCTCACTCAATCGAATGTTGTTGCGTGGCCAATTTCTCATTTTGCTCATCGTGATGATGAACCATTAGCTCTAACATGTCTAGTTAGGCCTTATTACCCTATCCATGCTCCTATTTTTCTCCCCCACTCAATCGAACGCTCGGGGTCATACCCTACCCGCGTCGTCCCTTGAGCGTCCTAAGTGCTAAAAATTGTCAAACTTTGACGGCCCCTAACTCGAAATCCATGGCACCTGCAAACAATCCATTTGAACCTATGGGGCCAAATGAGGGATCCCTACAAAAGCCTATCTCGATTTTTCAAGTTTCTCTAAGGTTTTCTTAGGGCAGCAATTTTTCAGTTGGCAAAAAAATCGTCAGTCTCACTCAATCAAATATTGTCGCATGGCCAATTTCTCATTCAGCTCATTGTGATGATGAACCATCATCTTTGACATGTCTAGTTAGGCATTATTACCCTATGTATGCTCCTATTTTACCCCCCCACTCGATCAAACGCTCGACATCATACCCTACCGATGTCGTCTCTTGAGTGCCCTAAGTGCTAAAAAATTTCAAACTTTGATGGGTCCTAACACTGAGTATGTGGGACTTGCAAATGATCCATTTGAACCTACAGGGCCACGAGAGGAGTCCCTACAAAATCCTATGTTGGTTTTTCAATTTTCCCTAAGGTTTTATTATGGCAGCAATTTTTCGGTTGGCGAAAAAATCATCAATCTCACTCAATCGAATGTTGTCACTTGGCCAATTTCTTGTTCAGCTCATCACGATGACGAACCATCAACTCCAAATTTTCTAGTTAGGCATTATTACCCTATGAATGCTCCTATTTCCCCCCCCCCCTGCACTTGGTCGAATGCTCGGGGTTATACCCTACCGACGTTGTCCCTTCAGCACCCTAAGTGCTAAAAATTGTCAAACTTTGACGAGCCCTAACTCGGAATCCATGGCACTTGCGAATGATCTGTTTGAACCTATGGGGCCATGAGAGGGGCCCCTACCAAATCCTATCTCGGTTTTTAAAGTTTCCTTACAGTTTTATTAGGGTAGCAATTTTTCGGTGGGTGAAACAATTGTCAGTCTTATTCATTCCAATGTTGTCGTGTGGTTGTTTTCTCATTCTGCTCATCAGGATGATGAACTGTCGGCTCTGACATGTCCAGTTAGGCATTATTACCCTATGCATGCTCCTATTTCCCCCCCCACTTGGTTGAACACTCAGGGTGGTCGAACACTCAGGGTCATACCCTACCGGCGTCATCCCTTGAGCACCCTAAGTGCTAAAAATTGTCAAACTTTGATGGGCCCTAACTTGGAATCCGTGGCACCTGTGATTGATCCATTTGAACCTACAGGGCCACAATGGGGGTCCCTACAAAATCCTATCTTATTTTTTCAATTTTTCCTACGGTTTTATAAGGGTAGCAATTTTTTGATGGGCGAAAAAATTGTCAGTCTCATTCATTTGAATGTTATCTCGTGGACATTTTCTTGTTCAGCTCATCGCGATGACAAACAGTCAACTCCAACATGTCCAGTTAGGCATTATTACCCTATGCATGCTCCTATTCCCCCCCCCCCCCCAAACTCAGTCGAACGCTCGGGGTCATACCCTACTGACATCGTCCCTTGAGTGCCCTAATTGCTAAAAATATAGATAAACAAGCATTACACTATAGACACATAATGATCATCAATATTTCCATGTATCAAATACACATAATTACCATTATACTTGCATATGACATCCATGAAGGGATATGCAAACATGATTTTTTTTTCATTATCAATACAACTACACCAATGTACTCATGTACAGATACATTGTATATCATCAATACAACTAAACCAATTTACTCATGGACATTGTATATCATCATAACAATGTTACATCAATTCACATCCATATACAAATACAACATCCCACTTCATCTGCATCATACATCCTCATGTCCTAAGAGAAAATCTTATGTACAACAATGTCTGCATATAAATGAAGACCAAAATAAGTAACCTTTTTATGCAGAATGAATGTGCTACAATAAATAAATAATAACACTTAATACAAATTAGTTTAGAAAATTATAAATATATCATTTGAAACATTTTTAAGACGTACAAGATTGTATAATTATGAAACTTACCAGTTTCTCTGCAAAGTATACAAGCATAACTTTGAAGAAAGACACATGTTGATTAAAGCCCTTCTCACTGCATTTCTCTACATGGTTGAAGACGATGGTAGATATGGTCATTTCTAAATAGAAATACATTCACTTGACTTAATGTTTATGCACAAAATTTTATCTCATTAATGCACAAAGGAATATGTACCATCACCAAGAGAGGGTCTTGTCAACGGTGAATGATCTAGCATGAACCTGTATTTTTAAGAATTGTTAGTCTACACATAAAATGCATGGATGAACATAAAGGCTTTATGATAATCACTTCAACTGAAATGCATGATAATAAATGAAAAGGTGGGATTATATACCACAAAAATACGTCCCTTCGAATTATATCAACAGAACCCACTATGTTGACACAAAAATCATAATGCGATACTATTTTATATGATCAAAAAAGACTTGCATGAGCATAAAGGTTTTGCAATAATTATATCATCCAAAATTTTCAAATACTGTTCTCTAATAACAAAAATTGTAAATCTCATCAAATGCATGATAATAAGTCATGTTGCAAAAATATGTCCCTTCCGATTATATCAAATGTACCCTCTATGTGCATGCAAAAATTGTGTTGCCAACAAAAAATGTTCATCAATAGACCTGCATTTTGAACACATCCTTAGTATACACATAACAAACTTGAACATTAAGGTTTAATGGTCATTGCTTGAAATGAAATGCATGATAAAAAAAAAAGGTACCATTAAAGACCTACTACTCAAGTGTGCCTGAAGGGTCATCTCTTTGGTCAAGAGTATCCAGTATTGCTTCATGATCAACAATAGTCACTGTCCATAGCTCTTTTGTCTTGGTTTTTCTTGATGCTTCAACAACTTGACATTTGTAGCTATAATAAGGTGTGAATATATTATAATGGTTTTGTGTCTCTCATTTTCTTCAAATGTGGGTATGCCATTCTTTCTAATCATATATGTTTGCAACCAAGTTCCCACAACAACAACTGAACCTGTAGGATATGTGAACCCATCATCATTTGTCACTGGTTGTGTTAGCTTTTTTTCCCCTGTACACATCATTCCAACCAATACTCTGAGCTCTCTTCATTCCCTTGCGGTGAGACAATTGCAAAAAACATGTCCTGGCTGTACAACATCTAATAGACAGTCATACTCAAGTGAACTTTCCATGTCATTGTTTGACAAGGATATTGTTTGAGATAAAGGATTTAGATAGTGGGGAACCCACGTATCAACCCACTCACTTGACTCACACTGATCCCAAATCACATCGAACACAACTCTGACAAAAACAAGCCAACGCTCGTGTCCAAATGGTCCATGTACTTGCATCTGAGCTGAGAAATGAATGCATCTTTGAAAAATCTATAATTGTTTGACAATCCAATCTATCTCCCATTGTTCCCTCATCAACCAACCAAAAGAATCTTGCCACTGCTAAATCAAGAGTACCTCCATGTGACAATGTTGAACTACACCAATCAACAATAGAACATGCATCAGAGAAATTTGCACCTGAAATCCTCAATTGCTCCTTAACTAGAGCTCTCTTCAAACATGCACCTGTTCCATCATACTCTCCCTTCCCATGCCTTGCCTAAAAAAAACACCAAATATGAGGTATATGTCTCTCTACATGCATTCTACTCTACCAATAAAACATACAAGCATTCTTGAATTGACCCATACAATTATCTGACCATATTATATGTCGGTCAATTGTAATATCTTTCTTATGAAAGAACTCAAAAAAATTCTCAAAAAAATGTTGCACATACTCGAAGGAGTGTGATCTATCATCACTCATATAAAAATGATACTCCCTGATTATCTTCTTGTACTCTTCTGTACTATCAGGAGCATGTCTATATGTAATGTGAACAAAAATAGAAATCTAGACTGAATTGTACTATTGAGTCTGTACCTCATTCTGTTGTTGCAATGTATAGTTCTCTACAAAATCAACTACTGATACAATAGTGCCAATCAGGAAAGAGTTCTTACACATCCTGAACTATTGATCCAACCACTGAGACCTATGGGTGTGCCTTGCATACTTGTAGAAAAGATTTTTCTTAAAAACCAAAATAAAATCGACAATACTCACTTCTCTTGAGACTAATTCGCATATAGAACCTTCACCTCCACTCTTCAAAGTATATTTCAGTGTCTCATGTCTTTTTTTATCAACATAATTCTTTCCAAGCTCATGTTCGTTGCCCTCATGAAAACATGAAACAAACTTTGACAACCCACCACATTCTGAGCACTTCTCATTAAAACAATCATTTCTATAGAAATAGCTGCCATCATCTATAGGGCATAAAAATAGATCTTGTAAGTCTCTTGATGATCTTGTAAATAGCATTGCACCACACTCCTGCAACATCTCATTAGTATGCATCGTAAAATTAATATGACATAAAAGTTCATGGTACATTGAAAACTCCACATGGTACTTGCAACAACAAGTATTGTGAATCTTAAGAGGAACACAATAAAATGGTTTCAAAGATTCAAAGGCCCTTTGAGATATTTGCAAATTTGGATGTGATTCAAAAAAAAAATTGTACAACATTGTTTGGTTTGATTCTAAGAAATGTTTGGGATGCAGTGTGCAGTCTCGGTTGCCGATTCTTAATTTCAAAACATCCTATACATTGGGTGATACTCTAGAATTAGAGTGCCAAAATTGTTGAATCTACTCCTTCACATTGTCACTCAACTTTCTGTCAACACGTGGAAGCCTCCCACCGAAAGCCCATGTATCTTGTCGAAGTGGATCATCAAGTCTTTGTCTTCATGCAAGTGCTCTATCCAAAGTTTTATGGTTTATGTTAAAATCAATAAAATTTTGTGTCATTTGATGAGCCTTTGTCAATTGATGGCTTAGTAAGGAGGTTGTAATCACTCTTCGAGCGGCTCTCTTATCTCTTTCTTTGGTATTCTTTCCAATAGAATTGAGAGCGTCAAATAGATTTTTTGCAATAATAGAATTTCTCTCCATCTTCTTGTTCATACGAATCTTCAATTTGTTTAGCAATGGTCTCACCTTTATCATCTTTAGCAATTGAAAAAAGAGTTATCATTGCTCGGTCAATGTCTTATTGCTAAAATTTTGGTTGAAAATTTGTGTAGCCCACAACCGAACGGTTCTTGTTGACTTCTTGCCTTCAAGATTCGCAATAATGTTCTCATCGATTTCAAATAACCATTTTGGGGTTCTTGAAGGTCTTGGATTTGGAATTTGTCTTTCATCTATGAGAGGGTCTTCATTTCTAAAGTAATTAGGTGTTACATATGGTTCACTTTGTTGAGCAATTCCACCTTCAATGTCAATTTTTTCCACATTTTCACCTCCTATGTCAAAATTTTCTACATGTTGAGCATTTTCATTATCACTTTCAACACTTTCAACATTTTCAAAATTTTAACTTTCAAAATCTACATTTTCATTTTCAATAACTTGTGGCACATTTTCAAATTCAATTTCCTCTTCACTTGAAGTAACATTAGCAATATTTAACATAACTTGCCTTCTCCTCCTATGACATTCTCTATCTCTTTCTCTATACACTTTAATTTGGTCATTTGAAAGTTTTCTTTTGTGTTTAGACTTTCGATGATTACCACTCCCTATTTCCCTCCACACAGATGCTCCTACATGATTAACAATGTAAGATTTGACTTTAAGAATATCCCAAAAGCACAAATTTGTCTCAACCTGTCTGAAAACCTATGATCGTCGATAAAAAATAGAATATACAGACTGTGGGCCTTTGGAATCCACAGAATGGCCCATAAGGATCTTTTTTATGTACATTAACATTGGATATCTGATTTTAATGTACAAATTTGTGGTCCCCAAAACATTTCCTATTGCCGCCTTTTTTTTACTGAACTACCACATTAATGGGTCATATTGTGTCCTACAACCCCTTAGGACACCGTATGACCCATAACGACACAACTTGGTGTCTTAAGGGGTCATATGGTATCCTAGGACACCATATGATGCCTATGGACACCATATGACCCCTAACAACACCATATGGTGTCATAAAAGGTCATATTTTGTCCTTAGGGGTCATATGGTATCCCATGAACCCATATGACCCCTTAAGACACCATTTTTGGTCATTATGGGTCATATTGTGTTGTAGTGGGTCATAATATGTCATATGACCCCTTTAAGACATCATATGACCCCTTAGGACACCATATGACCCCTAATGACACCATATTGTGTCACTTTGGGTCATATGGTGTCCTAAGGGGTCATATCATGTCCTACGAACCCTTAGGACACCATATGACGCCTAACGACACCACATGGTGTCATAAGGGGTCCTTTGGTGTCCTACGACCCCTTAGGACACCATATGACACATAACGACACAATTTGGTGTCTTAAGGGGTCAAATGGTGTCCTAGGACACCATATGACACCTATGGACACCATATGACCCATAACGATACCATATGATGTCATAAGGGGTCATATCTTTTCCTTAGGAGTCATATAGTGTCCCATGAATCCTTATGACCCCTTAGGACACCATACGACCTGTTATGACACCATATTGTATCACTTTGGGTCCTATGGTGTCCTAAGGGGTCATATTATGTCCTACAACCCCTTAGGACACCATATGACACATAATGACAACATTTGGTGTCTTGAGAGGTCATATGGTGTCCTAGGACACGATATGACCCCTAACGACACCATATGGTGTAATAAGGGGTCATATGATGTGCTTAGGGATCATATGGTGTCCCATGAACCCTTATCAGCCCTTAGGACACCATACGACCCATTATGACACCATATTAGGTCTTTTTGGGTACTATGGTGTCCTAAGGGGTCATATTATGTCCTACGACCCCTTAGGACACCATATGACCCATAATGACATAATTTGGTGTCTTAAGGGGTCATATGGTTTCCTAGGACACCATATGATGCCTATGGACACTATATGACCCCTAACGACACCATATGGTGTCATGAGGGGTCATATGTTGTCCTTAGGGGTCATATGGTGTCCCATGAACTCTTATGACCCCTTAGAACACCATACGACCCGTTATGACACCATATTGGGTCACTTTGGGTCCTATGGTGTCCTAAAGGGTCATATTATGTCCTACGACCCCTTAGGACACCATATGACCCCTAACAACACCATATGGTGTCATAAGGGGTCCTATGGTGTCCTACGACCCTTAGGACACAATATGACCCCTTAAGACACCATATGACCCCTAACGACACCATATGGTGTCATCAGGGGTCATATGTTGTCCTTAGGGGTCATATGGTGTCCCATGAACCCTTATGATCCCTTAGGGCATCATATGACCCATTATAACACCATGTTGGATCGCTTTGGGTCCTATGGTGTCCTAAGGGGACATATTATGTCCTACGACCCCTTAGGACACCATATGACCCATAACAACACAATTTGGTGTCTTAAGGGGTCATATAGTGTCCTAGGACACCATATGACGCCTATGGACACCATATGACCCCTAACGACACCATATGGTGTCGTAAGGGGTCATATGTTATCCTTAGGGGTCATATGGTGTCCCATGAACCCTTATGACCCCTTAGGACACCATCCGACCGGTTATGAAACCATATTGGGTCACTTTGGGTCCTATGGTGTCCTAAGGGGTAATATTATATCCTACAACTCCTTAGGACACAATATGACCCCTAATGACACCATATGGTGTCATGAGGGGTCCTATGGTGTCCTACAACCCCGTAGGACACCAGATGACCCATAACAACATAATTTGTTGTCGTAAGGGGTCATACCGTGTCCTATGATACCATATGATGCCTATGGACACCATATGACCCCTAATGACACCACATGGTGTCATAAGGGGTCATATGTTGTGCTTAGGGGTCATATGGTGTCCCATGAACCCTTATGACCCCTTAGGACACCATATGACCTATTTTGACACTATATTGGATCACTTTGGGTCGTATGGTGTCCTAAGCGGTCATATTATGTCCTACGATCCCTTAGGACACCATATGACCCCTAATGACACCATATTAGGGGTCCTATGGTGTCCTATGACCCCATAGGACACCATATGACCCCTTAAGATAGTATATTTGGTTGTTATAGGTCATATTATATCCTAGTGGGTCATATTGTGTTATATGACCCCTTTAAGAAATCATGTGACCCTTTAGGACACCATACGACCCTTTATAACACCATATTGAGTCATTTTGGGTCCTTTGGTGTCCTAAGGGGTTATATGTGTGCTACGACCCCTTAGGACACCATATGACCCATAATGACATAGTTTGGTGTCTTAAGGGGTCATATGGTGTCCTAGGACACCATATGACCCCTATGGACACCATATGACCCCTAATGACACCATATGGTGTCATAAGGGGTCTTATTTTGTCCTTAGGGGTCATATGGTGTCCCATTAACCCTTATGACCCCTTAGGACATAATATGACCCATTATGACACCATATTGGGTCGCTTTGGGTCCTATTTGGTGTCTTAAGGGGTCATATGGTGTCCTAGGAAACCATATGACCCCTATGGACATCATATGACCCCTAATGACACCATATTGGGTCGCTTTGGGTCCTATGTTATCCTAAGGGGTATATCTCTCTCTCTCTCCCTTCCCCCTCCCCATCTGTCTCTGTCTCTGTCTCTATTTGTCTGTTTGTCTGTCTATCTCTCCCTTCCCCCTTCCCATCTCTCTATCTCTCTCTGTCTTTGTCTCTGTCTCTCTGTCTCTGTCTCTGTCTCTCTCTCCCCAAATCTCTCTGTATCCCTCCCTCTCTCTCTCTCTCTCTCTCTCTCTTTTTCTCTCTCTCCCCACTCCCTCTCTCCTTCTCCCTCTCCCTAATATCATATACTAATTTATTTATAAATTAATATATTAATATATTAATAAACATTAGATTAATTATGGGCCAATTTAGTTAGAGAATTTACTTATTAAAATCGGATATTCGATTTTTGTAGTCAAATTTTCAAAATTTAAATTTCCGCTCGAGATTGCTTTGGTCTTTGGCTTGGAAGTGACACGCCTAGAAAGTCAACTAAAAAAATGCGTTTTTCAGTATTCCTTGATTTTCTAGACTTTAAGGACGTTCCCAACTTTCCAACAAAATAAGGCTTGTCTTATTTTGACTTTAATAAATAATTATTATTTATTTCTAATTGAATTTTGACAATAGTCCTGATTGATAGACTGATTGAAAAACACTCATAACTTTCAAACGGTATAACATTTTTTGAATCTGAAACATGCATCACATCCTATGCTTCGTCTACTATAGGTAAAAATTAAAAAAAAAAAAATTCATAAGGTTTTGACCAAGTTAAGCTGGTTAGAGGTATGAGTTTTTGAATTTCTAAAAAGCTGTAGTAAAAAATTCATAAATAATTATTTACTTTATAAAATAAAAAAAAATAATATGTGTCACATTCGGACATGAGTCTAATACTAATCTTATAAATATTATAAAAAAATATTATGATTTGATTTTGATTAGGGTGATTAGACATACGTCTACTTCTTTTTTTTTTCTGAAAATTTAGTACCACTACATTGAAATTTGAAATTTTCATCAAATAGGAATTTTTTTTTCCAAAAAACAACTAGTAGCTTAGAAACGACATTCAATTTTATATATATTCTCTTCTTACATATTTTTAAAATAATGTTCATAACTTATTCAAATTTTCATGTCAAGTTGCATAACTCTGATTTTCTAAAATTTCATTGCCACTTAAGGACCTATTTTGGCACACCATGATCCTGCACATACCCAAGAGTTGTTTCAGATGCCTCTGAAGACAATAGGTGAAAACGGGGATATGTTGCGGAATTGGTTGTGGAAGTTGGTCGTGATGAAAATGGCGCGGTTATAGTAGCAGTATGTGCTAGGGCAGTTGCACCGGTGGTCGAAGAAGACGAAGCATCACTGCAAAATAAACGTGACAGTTGAGATGCTGAGGACGATTGAGTCGCTAAAGAAGTTGCCGGAGTAACAAAATTTGAAGTAGAGTTTCTAGCTGGAGTGTTGAAAGGCGTGGGTGGAGTAAATGCTATGCCTGGAGTGTTGAAAGACGCATCCACATCCAGTACAAAAGATTGCGTCGGGATTGCTAAGAAAGGGCGTAGGTGGACAAGATGCACTGTTGCTGAGGAAAGGTGCAGGCACACAAGGCGCTGGACCGGAGAAGAAAGAAATAGGCTTGTAAGTCACAGTGCCAGGGAAGGATGGTGCAGGTGCATAAGTCACAGTGGTGCCAAAGAAATTAGGGATAGGCACGCAACTCGAGGTGGGGATCAATGGAGTCCTAGGCGCGTAAGCCGCAGCAATGCTGGTGAGAGGCGTAGGTGCATCAGCCGTAGTGACACCGAAGAGAGGTGTTGGTGGTGAAGAAGCTGAAGATCCAAACATGAAAGGAATTGATGAGCTCCCGAGTGATAGAGAGTATTCAAATACTCTTGTCGCCATGGCCAAAGAACGAGTAATGCCGAGAAAAGATTAAAATTGAAAAATGAAGCCTTTAGACCCTAGGGTTTTGTAAAACAAAAAATCTGCTGTTCCTGTACGCCTATGACTTGATTTGGTTTGTTATAACATTCTTGACTGGGATTTATATGATATCAAAGGAAACCAGCTGGGTTGGGTTGGGTTGGCCTACCATATAATGATAGAGGATTTATTATTTTTTATTTAAAAAAAATCGTAATGATTCCTAAGGGAAACAAATTAACCCTAATTTATGTAATGTAGCGGTGAGTACATATTTGTGGTAATTCTTCATTATTATAATTTTGAAATGTTGTTAGTTTAAAATGATATTATTTTATTATATTTGTGTCATACAAATTATAACTTTGATTTCAATAAAAGTTTGGGCGGGAGAGTCTGGGTGAGTAAGGGTGGCAGCGACAGACACAGGGGAGGCTGAAGGAGATGGAGATGACACGTGTGATGAGGAGAAGGTTGGAGCCACTTCTCCTTGCCAACACATGGGCCCTGTTTGGTGTGTTTGGCCCAGGGATCTATAGAGTTCGGGGTTATTTGAGTGGACTGTTGCTTGTTCATCTTGTTCTCAGCACGAGCAGGATGTCTGGGAGGTGTGCAAGGTTTTTCTTGCATGGGCGTTTGGTGCGTGCTTATTTGTGGGTTGTTGCTTAGACTCAACTTGACTCTGGAGTGCAACCTTTGGCGTGGCATGGATTTTTGTTTTGGTAGCAACACTAGCTAGTTGTCTATGGTTATATTCCCTAGGACTATCCTTGGTGATGTGGGTAGCTTTGGAATTCTTATTTTTGTGCCCCTCCTTTTGGGCTGGGGCATTTTAAGCTTTGCACATGTGCTCACATGCCTATTTTGAGTTGTTCGTTGTGCTATTTCAAAGAGTTTTGTTATCTATACATATTTTTGGCTGCCCTTTTGTGGATCTTTCCATGTTTTCCTTGTGGATGTTTTGCCTTTCAAATGTTATTCAGTGTCCTTGGTTATTTTCAGTTCTTACTATTGAGGTGGCCATGTCTTCTTTTGAGGTTGAGATGGCTAGTATTGGTGATAACGTTCCTCCTATTGGGGTGGAGCTTGATACTACAGATGATGTTGGGTGTTGTTGGTTGGAGACTATTGTTGATTTCCTTGGTGGCTAGGATGGTTATGAGTATGGTTTTCTATTTGTTTTCTCTCCTTAGCTCCCATTGAGGTGGTGTTTTTGGAGAGTCTTTTGATCTCAATTTTGGTCTTAAGTTTGAGGTTATGGGCACATTCCAAAACCCTTAAAGGTATCTTATTATCCCCTTGCCTGTTCTAATAAATCTCATTTTGAGATATTTTGCTCTCCTATAGAGGTGAAGTGACTGCATGGGTTATGGGCTGAGGGTCTCTTTAGAAGGCTATTATTTGTGTTGTTGGTTAAGGGAGCCAGTCAAAACCCTTATGGTTTTCCTTGTAGGAGGTTTTGGTAGCCTTGTCAAAACCCTGTATCCTAGATCACGATTGAGGGAGCCTGTAAAATACCTATTTCTAGTTGTGGGAGCCTTATAAAACCCACTTTCATGGTTGGGGAAGCTTGGAAAAAGCCCGTGTCTCTTTTTCTTCCTAAGGACAAACTAGATGCTGAAAGTTTTCAAGGTCCCAATTTGGCTAGTTCTTGTTTTTGGTTAGGTCTAGGCCATTGTTGTGGCCTAGAGAAGCTGTTATAGGTTATGAGAGCCTCAGAAAACCATTCTTGTTGGCTAAGGGTACCTAATATACCCTCGATCTATGTTTTTTGAGATATTTTGTTTGTTGTTTTAGGTCGTTTGTTCTGCTAGCTTGATTTGTAATGGTGCATTCCTAGGTAATGTTTGGCTAGTGTTTGGTGGGTGGTAGGTGTTGTGTTTGTGCTCTTCCATCCTTTGCACCCTTTGTTATAGGATCTAGATGCCCATAAGTCCAGAAGGTATCATATCCTTTCTAAAACCTATGGTTTTCTTCCAAGTAGTCCAGTTTATTTATCATGGGCAACTCTTTGTTATTAAGTTTTTTGAGGGCCCTTTAAAACCTATTTTATCCTAATAAAAAAAATCATTTCAATTAAATGATACTTAATTATGTAATATTAATTATAATTCTAACTTTTATAAAATAATATTAATAATTAGTTAAGTTATTTAGTTTTGGTATTGTCCATCTGAATTAAGTATATCTCACCTTAATCGTATATTTTTTACAACAAAAAACTAAAATCTAAATTATTATATGCATAAAAATAAAATATCATGTGAAAATTTTTCTTTTCATCTCATTAGTTAACTATGCCTAGAAATTATAAATTTCTTCCCTTACAAGTTAACACGATAGTCTCTTACAAATTTTATTTTCCTTCACAAGTTTGACTTCCTCCTCTAGTAGAAGCGTCATCCTCAGACTTATTATCTATTAAATTGATAATTTGTTATTATGCCCCTTAATTGAAATTCTAATAATTTGATTTCATTGAATGAAAAAAAAAGAGCTTTTTGGAAATCTACTCAAAAGCTTATTTTCTTGTAGTTAACAATGCCTACAAATTACAATTTTTTTCTTCCCCCACAAGTTGACTTCATCTTCAAATAAAAACTTTGTCCTCTCATTTGTTATTTATTAAATTAAACAATTCATCATTATCCTCATTGAATTGAAATGACAATTCTCTAATTCCATGGAACCAAAAAATGCCAATCAATATCAAATTTTATGGCAACAAAATCCAAGGATGCAATCTCAAATGGATTGTCAATCATTTTGATTGTTGTATAATAGATTTATTCACCATTTTTGTTTTAGAGGCATTACACTCTCTCATTTCAAGCATTCCTAGGAACTAATTATCTTATTTTATTTATATAGAATATCTTTCTAATGCATTAAGCCCTAAGGAAATGTTGTCGGAGCAAGATATACTATTAATGGCTTACCAATGAATTATCTAAAACATTAATCTTTTTTTTTCTTATTGATTAAAATGGGATAGGCTCCAATGTTTACATAATCGCTACAAAGAAACTACTTGAGGCTCATGAGGGATGAGAACCCCACAAAAGACAAAAATCAAAACATACAAAAAACTAATAGATAAGTAAAACCATGTCAAAATGCAACTAGATGGTAAAAAACCAGACAACAAACCACCCAACAAAGACACAAAGAAATAGTCTATTATGTGGGGGTATTATCTTTCCCAATGCATGTGCTAGTTATAATATAATATAAAAATTATAATAAAAAATATAGATTTTTCTTAAAATATAGTTTTATTTACATAAAACTAATTATAGTTCAAGTTTTGTAATAAAAGAAATCAACAATGGAGAATTTTTAGAGAGAAATTGGAAATAAAAACAATGACAGAAGTGGAGATGAAAAAGAAGATGAAATCAGTGGGGAAGAGGATAAATGTAAGGAAAATGATCATTATGATGTACTAATGATTGATCTCTCAAAAGAAGTTGGGAATGATAGAGAATTAATGAAAGCCTTTAAAGTTATTTGTAGATTCAATGTGCCAAAAAAAGATAGGGAGACAATACAGAGATGGATTGAGGATTCATGGAGAATTGAATTTAATTTAAAATTCATTCCTAAATGATTTTTCATTATAATATTTTCCAACCATGAGGAAAAGGAGAAAATTATTTAGGGAGGATTATGGATGATGAAGGAAATTCCATTATATATGCAAAATTGGACTCCTAATTTTAATCTGATAATGTCAAGAATCCTTACGAATCTTAAGTGTGGATTAGACTATATAATTTGATAATTGAATACTGGTAGGAGGAAATTGGAAGAACACTAGGTACTATAATGGATGTCTATGTATATTTGGCTCAAGGAGACTCTTTTATATATGCTAGAATAAAGATTATAGTGAATAGGAAACTTAGGAAAGAAGTTAGGTTGTGTGCACAGAAGAAACATTGGAGGTTGTAGGTTGAAATTGAACAAAAGAAATTATTCTACCTCTAGTGTCATCATAGATATCATAGAGTCTAAATATAGTATGGGCTTGAAGATGGCATCAAAATAGATTCCAAAAATAAAGGACATAATCCTAATCAAATGTCAGGCCCTAGGATTGAACTTCTCACCCGACACAACTATCACACCTGGAAGCTCACGATGTTATAATTGTTTCACTCTTGAGGTCTTTAGTAGTTGTTGGATATTGACCAATCCAAATTCACTAATCCATTTGAGTAGTTTGTCCATAGAAACAAAATAGATGAGGCAAAAGGACTCATCGATACATTTATGCACGTTAGATAATTTGTTGTTTCACATTGCTCTGTGTACAACACCTAAAGAAGTATGGCATAAGCTTGCTGAGTTGTATGGTAAGGTCAACCAATTCAAGATCTTGTAGCTTGAAGAAAATATCACTTCTCTTTCTCCTGATGCATTTCCCTCTACTTAGGATTTAATTGTATCGTTCAAAACAATTTTGTTTGAACTGAAATGTTGTGGCCATGCCAAACAAGATAAGGATTGTATTTTCTTAATCCTGTCTAAACTTAGAGGTCCTTTCCAAGTGTTTTCCTCTACCATCTATTCTACTATGGATTTTATGGGAGAAGACCATAAGATGCCTTATTTTTGAGGTATTTTATGATTGTTTGACTAGGGAGTAGGCCATGTTTATTTAGATTGATTCTCTTCCTAAAAGTCATGCTTTAATGGCTCATTCTTCCAAAGGCAAGGGTGAGTATAAGAAGAAGCACAAGATGAATCCATCTTCAAGTGGTGAGTTTCTTCCCAAGCTTAAGGTGAGGAATGATCAAAAGGATAAACCTCCTTTTCATCCTTATCCTTCTAAATTAGGAGAGTTATCTTCTAAGTCCAAGAAAAAGATGGAGAATTGTTTCTTTTATGGAAAATTTAGGCTTGCTAATGCACAATGTTTTGTGAATATTGCATTAGAGAAGCTCCGAGGAAGCACAATCATTCCATTCCTAAGTTTCTTCAAGAGGAAAAGGGTAATATCTCTCAGCTCACGCTTTATCTTCTACCAATTCTAGTTGGATCCTTCATTTTGGTGTTTCTCACCACATGACTCATATTGTGGATATTCTTGATTCTCTTTTTAATAGTCCTACTTCACACATTGCTACTAGGATCTCTTCTTGGATTATAGATTTGAGGTCAAGCTCAATTCAAATTTAGGATGGTAGTATTCATGATGTTCTTCTTGATCCTGATATCTCACAAAATCTTCTTTCCATATACTAAATTTCCAATCATGGTGATGGAAGGCTCATTGAGTTATCTCCTACTGAAGTAACTATTTGAGAGACGAAAGATCCTAAAAAGGTCATTGCTGCAAGTATATTTGATCATGCATCATGTTTGTATAGGTTCGATGGATTTAATTATTCATCATGATCATCCCTTATTGTTCATACTGATTTTATGAACAAGATTTGGCATGAACATTTTGGGTACCAAAACTATAGACATCTTCAACGGATGAGCATACAAAATTTGTTGATTTGTCTCCCTCAAATATTTTGCTTAGATGGTGTTTGTCAAGGTTGTGCTCTCAAAAAAAATCATAGAGATCTTGTCCCTAATGGTATGGCCACATGTGCTTCGACACCACTTGAGTTGGTGCAGAGTAGCCTTATATCATTCCCCTCTTTAATTTTTTAAGGGTCAAGTATGTGCTCACTTTTATTGATGACTTCTCTAGGTGAACATGGGTGTAATTTAGGATGTACAAGGATGATATTCTTTGATATTTAATAATCTTCCTTGCATTTGCGTAGAAGTAGTCAGAGCATTCCCTTCAAAAGATTCACATATATAATGGGGGGACTATGTCAATTAGGAATTCTAAGAATTCTTCTATGCTTAGGGTATTCTTCACTAGCACATAGTACCATACACTCCTCATTAGAATGACATTGCCAAGTAGAAAAATAGAACCTTATGGAAGATGACCAATTTTATGATTCAGTTGGATCTATGGCTCTAGAATTTTAGGCAGAGGCTATCAATTATACGAACTAAATTAAAAATTGCAGTATGAAATATGACTCTCGAGGAGGCTTGGTCTCATGTCAAGCCCAAAGTTTCCTTTTTCATAGTATTTGGTAGTGATGCATAGACATTAATTCCAGATGGTTATCATAAAGAAATGGAGAATAAGAGTTAATATTTCATCTTTGTTGTCTATTGTGAAGATGTGAAGGGATATCATTTGTTTGATCTTGTCGCTCGAGAGGTACATTTTTTCCATGATGTCTAGTTTCATGAGTCCTTCACTTCAATGGATTTGACACCACAAGCTTCTTCCTCCCTTCTTCCAAGTTCTTCTTTACATGATGTTTTGCTTTCAAAGGATGATGAATTTGATTCTCCTGATTATGTTTCTCTTAAATATAGTATTGTTATAGCTGTTGATATTACTTCATCTTTTTCTTCTCCTCCACCTACACCTAGTCGACCTTTATGGGATCATATAGTCATTGTGGATGCTGGTTCTCTTGCATTTGATCCTACAACTACTCACCACACTCATTCCCAAACTTTAGACATCAGTGTTTAGATTCATGCAGTACTGATCTGCAAAATATTTTAGATGCTTCCGTTATTCTAGAATGGGATAGTGCTATAGCTATGGAGTATTCTTCTTTGATGAAGAATCATACTTTGGATTTGGTTCCTCTTCCTAAGGGAAGAAGGTTGGTTTGGTGTAAATGGGTCTATCATACCTAATTTGTAGTTGATTGTTCTAAATCAATAAGTATAAGAGTCGTCTAATGGCTAAGGGGTTTTCTTAGGCTATAGGTATTGACTATTCTGAAACCTTTTCCCCTATATCCAAGATGTATTTCATTCTTCTTGTACTTTCTATTGTTTCATCTAAGGGTTGTTCAGTGTATCAGATGGATGTGAAGACTAAATTATTACATGATGATCTTCAAGAGGAGATCTATATGGAGTAGCCACCAAGCTGTGTGTAGGACCCCTCACTTCTTTGCAATATTTGATGTTGATATTATGGTCTCAAACATGCTCCTAGCGATGGACAAGTTTTTGCTTGTTTCTAGATTCACATGATATCACTCCAATCTTATAGTTTATATTCAAAGACATGGGGGATATATTAGCATTCTTGTTCTTTATATGAATGATTGGATTCTCATAGGGATCTTTCCTACCATGATTAAGAACACTCAAAAATCTTTTGTCCAGTGTTTTGATATGATTGATCTTGATTTGTTGCACTATTTTCTTGGTCTTTAAATTTGTCAATTTTCTGTTGGTATTTCTATTTTCCAACAAAAGTATATTCTTGATTTGATTTAGAGATTTGAAATGGCTGATTTCAAGTTAGACCCTACTCCATTTCAATCAAGTGTTGCATTGTCTACTAGCTATACTACTGCATTAGCTGATGCTACGTTGTATCGAAAGTTGGTTGCAAGTCTTTTGTACTTGACACATAGCCATCCTGATATTTCCTTTGTAGTTGGTCTTGTCTCTTCATTTTCTCAAGATCCTCATGGGTTTCATTTGTAGGAAGCCAAATGCATCTTATGGTATATTCAAGGCACTACATAATTTAGTACTCACTACACATCACATGCTATTGAGATTGTGGGATTAACTAGCTCAAATTGAGCTGGTGATGTTAATTATTGGAGGTCTACCTCTAGCTTTGTTTTTATCTTGATTTTGGTTTGGTTTCTTGGTCTTGCAAGAAGCAAACCTCTGTTGCATTATTTTTAATTCGGGTTGATTATTGAGAATTCATCTTGGCTAGTTAGGAGGTTCTGTTGCTTGAGTAGATGATGGCTACATTTGGTTTTCCTACCAATCATCCCAATACTCTTTGGTGTAATAATCATAGTGCCATAGATATTTCTCATAATCCAATGGAATATCAATGCATTAAGGATATTGAAATCCACATACACTTCACTTGACAACACATTCAAGATTGCATTCTCTCATTGGAGTATTTACCTATAGAGTTGTAGGTTGTAGATATCTTCACTATACCTTTAGCATCTCCTCACTATCATCAGTTACACTCAATGTTAAAGGTGAACAAAGTAGTCCTTGGGGGGTCTTGAGGAGTCCTTCTCTCTTCCTTTCATTTTTTTCTTTTCAATATTTTTTCGTTCTTTTTTTTGGATGGGAGTTTTCTCCCATTTGGTATTCTCGTTTTCTTCAGTCGTGAGAGAGTACATCTCATTAGATTTTAGTTGTACATGGGTACCTAATATGGTTTTATTTCTAGGACCCATGACGTATCTCTTATTGTGTTGTTTTCCTCCCTAAGTTGGAGTAAATAGTTTTCACTATTTACGGTTTACTTAGGTAATAATATTTATTACACATGTCTAAACCTTGTCAACTATTCCACCTTGCTGTTGGTTATTTAAGCAAGGCAGCTTCTCCATTTCCCAATACAATTCCTTGTGTTGAATCTCTCTTGTTTGTGGAGAATGTTGAATCTCTCTTATTTGTGGAGAATAGGAACTAATTCCTACAAGGAAGGGATAGAAGCAAGAGAGAGTAGATAGATAGAGAGGGGGTGATATAGAAACAAATAGAGTGGAAATGATAGAAGGGAAAAAGAGAAAGATACTAGGAGAGGTAAGGAGATATAAATAGGGGAAAGAGACATAGATGGAGATAATAATTAGATGACACTGTATTCTTAGCATAACTCCCCGTGAAGCCCAATCTCACCTGTCACGCCTGTAGTCTCTGTGTAATGGTTATTCTCTGTCTCTTTTTCTGCACACCGCATCCTTCTTGAAAATGGTTCACAGTTGGTATTCTATTATTGAGTGAGAGAATATGTTGGAGTTGGTATTCTATTATTGTGTGACTATGATGTTGAGAATCGATGTAGTCTTTAAGATGAACCACTAGGATATGAATGTTGTGTTCTTGTTGTATATTATTGTGTTCATTTATTTTTATTAACTGGAATCTTTCGTTTCAATTTTATTTCTGCTGTTATTTTAAATCAACATTTTCTTCCTCTTTGTTATGTATAGGAAGCTTCTCTTTGATCTTTTCCATCAATCCCTTCTTCTCGCTCTATTCTTCAATCTTGCCATGACCGTGTTCTTCCTCTTTCTTGTTATGGTGTCTGGGAATCTTTATCTTGTCCTTCAATCCACTCTTTTTCTTCTTTTTGTTCTCCCCCTTTCTATCTTCTTCCTTATCGCTAGACTGCAAATACACTCAATTCATCAGATCAAATATATTATGGTGAACTAAACTGTACATTCATTTCATCATATCCAATTGATCAAACTACTGAAATTATAGAAAGTGGCATATTAAATGGAATATACAATCTTTTCATGATTTAACAATGAAATTAATCCATGTTCAGCTACAGAAAATATGGCGCAAAAGTAGGATGTGCAGTATTTCTGAAAAGTAGGGATTCACGCTAAATAGACCGTTAAAAAGTTGAGCAGATTTTCTGACAAAAATATCGTAATGCAACGGTTTAATGCACTCCAAGCTCTACAGGATGCACTTCAAGTGCTCTGGGTGGAATCTGAAACACATATACGTTTTTTCAATCTAGACAATGCACTCTTCCAATTATAGTTCTAGTCATCTCAAATGTGAAGGCAAATAGATCAATTTAGGCTTTTGTAATGTAGACACTTGTTTAATTAGAGATCTATTTTTACTAAATTGAAGGCAAATAGACACATAGTTAAGTTTTTATAATGCATTTGTTTAATTTGGTCTTGCTTGGTGTAAAGGCCAATTTATAAACATGGTTATATTCTGGTGACCTAAAATGTTTTCTCATTTTAGAGCATAATTTTTTACTAATTACATGAAGGTAATTGACACATGGTTAGATTTTATTGGCGAAAAGCCTAATTACATGAAGGTATTTTTACTCACCTAAAAAATTTATTCATTTAATGTAATTTTTTATATTGAATCCATGGGAACAAATACAAATATTGTTATGTTTTAGTGACCTAAAAGGTTTGATCATTTTAATGTAAAGTTTTTATTTAATCCATGGAGGCAAATACAAAATGGTTAGGTTTTAGTGACCTAAAAGGTTTACACATTTCAATGTAAAATATTTATAGAATCCATGGAGGAAAATACAAATATGCTAAGGTTTTAACTTGATATAAAAGTTTACTCGTTTTAATGTAAAATTTGTATTGAATCAATGGAGGAAAATACAAACATAGTTGAAATTTAATGACCTAAAAGCTTTACTCATTTTCATATAATTTTTTTACTGAATTCATGGAGGCAAATTAAACTAGATTAGGTTTTAGTGATCTAAAAGGTTTTATTCATTTTTGTAGAAGTTGAGGATACAACCACATAAGCAAAACATCATCTACAAGGAAAAAACCTATCAAAAAGAATAATCTGTTCAATTATATTAATTGCACAAAAGAATCTATTACGACAAAGGAATAAATCCTTATAAAAAGATGAATGAAAGCCAAGACGAAAAACCTTAATACAAAATTTAATTGGCTAGTGCCAAGTGTCACAATCAAAATGAGTGAGAAAACTTAAGCTATAATTATCCTTATTAAAAAAAAGAAAAAAAAGAACCTAAGCTTATCTTAAGTGAATAAAGTAATTTAAGGACCTAAATAACTAAATGATTAGATATATTTTCCTTACTCCAACACCTCCTCTTAATATTAACTTAGGGATGACAAGAACTATAAAGATGCCCGACAAATGAAATTTTGAAGATACTAAAGACGGGATGACAAGAATGCTCAAACTATCATCAAAGAGGAATGGAATCTCCTCAATCATGTCCCCAATTTTTGCAGTTTGTGATGTATCAAACAACCCTACAATATTTGGTAACTACTCATCTCACAAAGTATAAATTGGAAGGGAACAATCAAATTGCTGAACTAAGTTAATTTTTGAAGAAACAAGTGGTGGAGGAGGAGGATCAACAAAAGTCTTTGTGGATGACTAAAGTACATATAGGCTCAAGTGACCAAACTTCTCCTTGGATACTTGATCCACCCTACATGTATGAGAATTGGGACAAGCCAATGTAACTACATGCTAAATGGGAGAAAAAAGATAGAACTCATGTAATCTAGATCCATGATAAACACATGAAACTATAATAAGCTCTTTACTATGAAGATCTCTGATGAGCATTGATCTCAATTATTTTTCCTCTCCCATAGTGAGTAATTTGGTAAATGGAAAGGAAGTTAGAAGATGATAAAGGAACATAAAGAACATTATTGAATGTGCCACAATCAATCTTAATAGATCCATTCCAAGTAATGTTGGTCATGTAAGTGCTATTACCCATCAAAATATGTGGAGATGTACAATTCTTAAGAGAAGAGAACATGCCCTTCGATGATATCACATGATGGCTCTTGAATTAAGAAGACACTTAGAGAATTGAAGATATGCATATGCAAAGAGAGAATGTTCTTTTATCTTTTCTTCATCACATGCCATAGAAGATGACTTGGAATGTGTAGGTCTTGAAGCTCAATTGAAAAGGATGCACTAGATGAAGTGACTTAATATGAAATTATTCTAAAGAAGATCTTTTAGTCCATCAATATACTTTATATAGCATTGATGCTCATCATGTCTTGTCTTAGTGCAAAGAAAACTTAGACTTGTCCTTCCTTGATAAATACCTTTCAGAAGAAGAGGAGGAAGAATTTGAATTATGGGCATGAGACTCTATAGCTGGCTGATTAGATTGTTAACCTCTAATCTTTTTCTTCTTCTTTTGTTTACCTATAAATGTAGAAGTTTGAGAGACCAAAGCTTGAGATTTGAAACTAGAAATTGAATCATGTTGTGACAACTTGTTTTGTTACCATGTCATTCACTCACAAAACACCTCAATGAGTGTATAATTAAGGTGTTTCCCAAAACATCTATGGTGAAATAAATTGATGAAGAAAAGAACTAAAATGGGCCTCAAATCTTTTACAAAATAAAAAAGTTGAACTTTTTGTGAGTCTTTTCCTTGCCAAAAACTTATCTTTCTTCTCTTTCCATTATTTATCTTAGTCTCCTTTCTTCTCTATTAGGGCTGGACATTTTGTCTTTTCTTCCTATTCTAGTTTTACCCTTGATCTCTCTTGAATTCTTATTATAACTTTTTTCCATGGGTTTTTAAGATTTGGTCTTGCATTACTCCTACATTGATTTAAATGACAATTATTTATCTGGTTTCTTCAACAACCACATATTTTCATACTTTCTCCAAACTTCTTCCCCTTCCCATTCCACATTCCTTTAGCTTCTTACCCCCTCTCTTAGCATCTTACCCCCTCTTACAGGGTAGACATCTAAAAGACATTTGTTTGTCAATTATGCATATTTTATTCTCCTTTTGATCTAGTAATATAGCTAAAATTTGAAAATAAAATTGGCTCAACAAAAACCCTAATAAAACCTAACTAGGGTCCCAACAACAAAACCAGTATTAGTAATAAATAGAAAGGAGACAAATTGGAGTTTTGTTCCCAGAATATTTTTGCTAATTGTAACGTAATAACACTAGAATCATTCCTATTGAGGTAATAATAGAGTTATTCTCGATCTATTCTTTTGATTAAAATAAAAATAAAACACCATACATAGTATGAGGCTTGATAATTAGATCTCTTATATTAATGTCTTAATCTATTGAGTACATTCCTTATATCTCCTTTATACTTTCTATCTTCTATTCAGTATTCTTCTATTCCCCTCATCGTCTTTCTTACTCATTGGCAACTGCCTACTTATATATCCGATTAGGGATGCAACCCCTAGATCATATCCTTAAGGCTAATCTCTTTCCTTAGTTGCCTATTCAGGAACTATGTTACCAGATCACATCGTTATCTCTCTAGACCAGGTGTCTATATTCTATATTTCAATCAACAATAACTATATTTAAAATAAATCTAGTTTTATTATATATATATTATTTTCATAATTCCAATTCTACAATACAATGATTTATTCCCTTAACTAGTTTTTCTTAAGTTCTTTTAAAATACTTAAATAATCTTCATTTATATGAGTTATTTATTGGTACCATAACATTTTTTCTATTATAAAAGTATATGTCTCTTTAAAATAAGATCCCACTTAAGTGCTTAAAAAATAATGACCATTGAAAGGAGAGACACGAATCTTCTCTATCATTGGTTATGATAGTGAAGATACATAATTTGTAAACTATATGAACAAAATTATCATTGTATTTGAGAGTGCACTTTCTAGTTGAAAGTGTGTGCTCACAAAAATCTTTCACAAACATTATAGCTCCTTGGACCATCTTACATATTCTGTTAGAGAAAAAAAACTACATTCCCACATAATTGATTCTTCTAACTAAAGATAGATTTTATGTCAAACCATGTATCTACATCACACCATTAACCTATTTTACTTGTTCTTCATGTAATAAAATTTGGACTTTACAATTGCTAACTATGGTTAAATAAAAATTTACTTTTTGATACACCTTCCACCATCATATTAATCATAGATTAAAAAACACCATTTATGAGATATCTTATCAAAATAAGCCTCAAATTCTATCAACCATTCATCTTTCAATACATGAGTTTCTAAGGCCATGAAAATATATCTACATCATTTTTCTTTTTCCCTTTTCCCCCATTTCACTAGTCTTATTTTAATTCTAATAGTTAGCCCTAGACTTTCCAAGAGATTTTAATCAAGCTCATATAGATTAGATATATACTTTTATTTGTTTTTCCCTTTTGAGTATTTTACCTTTTTTTTCAATCTTCTACGAATAACTAAATCGTCCTTAGTAAATTAAAAATAATTTTAATACATAGATACTTTTTGAGTAAAGCAATCACTACTATAGTCAATTTTATTTCAAATTGGTGCTCTGAATACCTCCACCAAGTGATCGCATGATTTAACAAAGTGACAAGAGTCTCCAGCATTGGTTAGATGTTATTTTTCAATTCAATAGAATGTAAAGTTGCCAAATCACATTCAACATATTCAAATGTTTAATCAAAATCTCAACATCACACAATCTTAATTGTTAACCAATGATTTATCCTAGTAAAAGTCTCACAACTTATTCTATAGAACTTGTGTGGTGGCTTCTGAATGTTGGAAACCCACTCTTTATAAATTAGATTTTTATGGAAAGAAAAAAGAAATTCTAACCAATATTATATTTCTAAAAGATTTTTCTTAATATTAGATATTTATCTAAGAATTGTCTAACTAATGACAAGTTTAATTAATAACAAATTTCATGATTTCTTTAGACTTCTCTCTATTTCCATTTCTAATCCCCTTGGTTCCAAACCTCCTATCACAAGGTAGACTTAAAAAAGACATAATTTTTTTTAGTTATGCATCTTTTCTTGTTCTCTTTTTACTCTAATAATGGTTAGAATTCAAAACAAATTGTTCTACCAAAAACACCAACAAAATAACCAAGTATCAACAGCAAAAAACAATGTTAGCAAAAAATCCGAAGGACGCGGATTGGAGTTCTATTCCAAAAGGATATATACTATTTTTAGTCTAATAACCTCAGAGTCCATCCGATTGGAGTAATAACAGAGTTATTGTAGATCTAATCTAGTCACTCAAATAGAAAGAAAAAATATCATACACAATATGAGGCTTGATGATTAGGTCTCTTATATTAATATTTCAATGTATAAGGTACATTCCTTATACCTCCTTTATGCTTTCTATCTTCTATTCACTATTATTCTATTCTAATCATTATCTATCTTACTCACTGGTAACTATCTACTTATATATTCTGATGACATCCCTAAAGACTAATCTATTTCCTAAGTTACATATTTTGGGACTTTGTTATCAGATTACACCCTTATCTCTCTATACCAATGTCTATATCCCATTTTCTAGTAAAAAATAATTGTAAGAAAGCTTAATATATTTTTAATCATATATACAATTTTTACATAATTCAAATTCAAGAATACAATCATTTATCCTTTTAACTAAATTTTTTCAAATTCTTTTAAAACACTGAAATCCTCTTCATTTATATGAGTCATTTGTTGGTACCATAACATTTTTTTTGGTTTTAAAGGTGACTTCCTCTTTCAAACAAGATCCCACTTAGGTACTTATAAATTATTACCATTGTAATTAGAGACATCAATCATTTTTCATTTGTTATGATAGTCAAGGTTTATACTTTATAAACTATAGGAACAAAATAATCATTATATTCGAGAGTATAATTTCTAGTTGAGTGTGCACACAAACATCTTTAAGAAACATTATATCTCCTTGCACCATCTTACATATTCCATTAGATTAAAAAACCTACATCCCTACATAATTGAATTCGCTAACTATTGTTAGGCTCTATGTAAAACCATGCATGTCTATCAAACCATTGACATGTTTCACTTGTACATTATAGAATCTAATTTGGAATTTTCTATTGCTAACTATGCTCAAATAAAAAATATTATTGAGATGCACATTCCACCATTATATTCATCATAATTTAAAAAATTACCTTTTATGAAACATCATATCAAAAAAGCCTCAAATTCTATCAACCATTCATCTTTCAATACATGAATCATTAAGACTATTGAAAAGATATGTACATCATTTTTATTTTACCCTTTTTCTCTCTTTTGCTGCTCTTATGGTTATTCCAATAATAAGGCATACACTTTCTAAGAGATTTAAATCTCTTATTCTCCTTTATTATGTTTCCTAATTATCTAAATTTCTTTACACATGACTAATTTGAATCTATAATTTATGTTTATTTGTTTATTTCTTAAACAGTTAAAACATAAGCTAAAATATTGTCATAACATCACATCTATTTATATATTTATCATCATCATACCAAAAACACATGATCACATAAACACAAACTGAAATCAAATCATTGAAAAAAAAAATGTCCTTTCAATAATCAGTTATCCATATACACATACAATAACCCATCTCTAACGACTATGACAAAACATGAGGACAAAATTCACATTGTCTTACAACTATGACAAAATATGAGATCGAAATTGAGAGGTGGTCTAGGATTGGGAAGCTATAATAAAACGAACCCCTGATCTGGGTGCTCCTCTGCTCTCCCTTGTGCCTATCTCAAGCTAGCATTCTCCATTGTCAATGCATCCATCCTCTACGGTACTTGTATATGTGCTACTTTCATCTGACGAAGTGCATCGAGCTGTCCTCGCAAACGATCTTTCTCTGTTTTGAGTCCATCTATCTCAACACATAGTTGTTGCATACCATCTTGCTCTACTTTGAGTGCATCTATCTTTGCACATAGTTGTTGCACCTCTATCTGATGAAGTGTCTCGAGCTCTCCTAGCACACGATCTTGATCTGCTTTGAGTGCATCCATCTTAGCACATAGTTGTTGCACACGATCTTGCTCTGCTTTGAGTGCATTTGTCTTACAATATAGTTGTTGCACACGATCTCGCTCTAATTTGAGTGCATGTATCTTAGAACATAGTTGTTGCACCTGTATCTGCATTTGTCTCTCCCTCTCTCGGACCTCATCAGGTTGGATCTGCAGACTATTCCGTTCTGCTTGAGCTTGGTCTCTCTCAATTAGGGCCACACCTCTCACAAACTCTGCCCTTGCTAATCTCTCATAAAGTTGATTCCTTTCTAGCATAGCACCAGATATGTCTTCCATTGGCCTATCGCACTCTCCACTGTTAGCTGCGAAACACAAACACCAAAAAATGTTAGTTCCATCTATCTCGAATCACATCAAGCTCTAACTAATTTCTAAACACATGCTCATCTATGTGATTATCAACATGTGTGTTTGTTCTGTAATGATTATCAGGTAAATTTACCAGTGATTGTATTTAGAAGCCTTAAAAATGTGATCTAATCCTGCTTGAGATATTAAAAGTAAAAGAAAACATTTCAAGGCAACCTATAATCTCTCCGAACATTCCGAAAACTAGAAACCTTCGTTCACCATAAAATAGCCAAATATTTATCAAAAAGTAAATAACAAATCACAATTACTGAAGGTGCAGGAATTGTTACAGATGCCTCTGAAGTCAATAGGGTAAACCGGGGATGCACAGCGGAATTGGTAGTGGAAGTTGGTCCTGATGAAAATGGCAAGGTTATAGCATCAGAAGTAGTGGTCTGTTCTAGCGTAGTCGCTTCAGTAAAGAAGACGGAACATCACTGCAAAACACACGTGACAATTGAGATGCAGAAGACGAGTGAGTCGCTGAGGAAGTGGGCGGAGTAACAGTAGTCGAGTGAGTCGCTGAGGATTGAGGAAATGGGAGAAGTAACAGAAGTCGAATTAGCATTTCCCGCCGGGGTGTTGAAAGGCGTGGGTGGAGTAAATGCTATGCCCGGATTGCGGTGCCCAGGGAGCGCAGAGTTCCTAGTTTTACAGCGACGAGATCCAGTCGATCTAGGTGGACGTGGTCGAGGATAGAGAGCAGAGGCGTGACAGGGCCTACTCGTCAGGATCTTTTTAGGGATCCCAGTGCTGGGACATCTGCTGCGAGACAGTCACCTTCAGGAGATAGTCATACCTGAGGTACCGTGTCTCTATTGTATTTTGATCATTTTGTATTTGTTGGACAGACATGACATATTTTGTACTTGATCATTTTTGAGATATACATATGATACCATTTGCTTTGATGCTTATGTGATGTGTTTCATGGATGATGGTTTCTATATGATTTTGATGTTTTTATGATAGTGATGCAATGCTTAGATAGATGTATGTGATTTGATTTTTTATTTTTGATGGATGATGTATGAGATGTATCTTGAAAATGAGATGTATGATAATGATAATAATGTGAGATGTATCTTGAAAATGAGATGTATGATATTGATAATGATATGTAACTAATTGTAAAATGATATGTAACTAATTGTAAATGATATGCAACTAATTGATCATCTTCGCTCTATGTTTGTCATGCCCTTATAGTCACATGTTTTGCTTTCTTTGTGTTGATCATCATTGAGAATTGATTTGTTGGGATATGTTGAAAATTTATACAAGCATAATGGTATAATTGAACCATAATGACCTGAGAAAAATTTAGATGGTTATTGATTTTGCAAGATAGCACAAGCGTCGAGGTATAATTGAATAAAGACGACCTGAGTGCGGCTTGCGTATAAACAGACATGATTAAACCATTTGTATGTGCAAAGTGGAATCATGTCTTCAGTGATATACTTTGAATCACATCTCGAGACAAGTATTTGCACAGTACAAGTGATCATCTCACAGACAGAAAACTAAAAAATATTGGAGTCCCCATGACTTTTTCTAGCTTGATGCATCGTTAAGAAAATGTAGAGGATCCAATAGTTCAAAAAAATTTCAAGTGCAAAAGTAGTCAAAGCTTCATGCCAGATGCAAACATTTGATACTTTAGATAATCATCCATCATGTGTTGCGAATCATTTTAAGTGATCAATGTTTGTTCTCGCGATTGTTTATTTGTTGTTGGATAGGATGCTTTGAGTGCTACCAGTTTTGAATTAGGATAGAATGTTTGATCAATGTTGCCCCTAGCTAAATTTTCCTCCTGATGCAGATATGTACAATGATTACCAAGCCATGGTGGGATATGACGAAATGATATTTGGATAAACCAAGATAGTGACTACGCTAAGTATGTCCTGGATAATGCGATAAAATGTCGGGCAATGGCCGATATAGTGTGACTATGGATATAAAAGTTCAAGAGTATAGATAGATAGAGGATGTATCCTTACCCAATAGCGCCTGTTGCTAGGTTTTCACTAGTTGTTTTTATTGTACCTCATTATTTTCTTTTTCTGATTTTTTCATTTTTGATTTTTTTTTTTATAATTTTTTTAGTAGTTTTTTATTTTTTGACTTTTTTGTGCATTAGACTGCTCAAGTGTAGTATTTATTCAAATGGATGTTGTTAGTTGGTTCATCGAGCACATCTCCTTCTAAATTTGTTAGCTGATAGGCACTTGATCCATAGGCTGATATGATGACATAGAGACCTAACCAGTTAAGTTCAAACTTCCCTTTCTTTTCCCGATCCTGTTGATTTCTAGAATTTTCTTTGAGTACTAGATCACCAATTTTCAAAATCCTAGGGATGACTTTATGGTTGTAGCTTCGGCACATGTGTTGCTGATATTCTTTGAGGTGAGTGTAGGCATGTTGTTGCTTTTCATCGAGAAGTTCTAGCTCTTGCAGTCGGTTGACTCAATACTCTCCATCTAGAATGAGACCTTTCAAAGATACTCTGAGAGATGGGATTTCTACCTCCAGGGATAAAATTGCTTCTGATCCATATACCAATGAATATGGTATAGCTCTTGTAGGTGTGCGGATGCTATTTTTGTATGCCCAAAGTGCTGGATTGAGTTGTACATGCCAATATTTGCCTACGTCATTTACTGTTTTCTTGAGGATTTTCAATATGGTTTTGTTGGATGCCTCAGCTTGACCATTCCCCTGGGGGTAGTAAGGTGTAAAGAAATGATGTTGGATTTTGAATCATTCACATAGTTCTCGTATGTCCTGGTTTTTGAAAGGCTGTCCATTATCTGTGGTGATGGAACTTGGAATGCCATATCTATAGATTAGATAATTAAGAATGAAAGAAACAATTTGTTTTCCAGTTACTATGGTCATGGCGACCGCTTCATTCCATTTGGTAAAATACTTTGTTGCAGTGATAATGAACTTATGTCCATTTGAAGATGAAGGGTGTATTTTACCTACTAAGTCCAGTCCCCATTGGCAAAAGGGTCAGGATGTTATAAATGGCTGCAATTCCTGTGTTGGTGCATGTATAAGATTGCCATGGATTTGGCATTTAGGAAATTTCTTTGCAAAATGATAAGAATCCTTTTCCATTGTCGGCAAGAAATATCCCATTCGTAGAAGTTTTTTAGCAAGAGTAGGACCACTTGAATGTGTGTGACAAATACCTTCATGAAGCTCTTGTAAAGCAGAGTTAGATTCATTATGATCAAGGCAACGAAGAAGAGTACCATCTAGACCTCAATGGTACAAAGTATTAGCAGTGAGAGTATAATGGGCAACTTGCCGGATAAATTTATGTTTTTAGTTTCGAGATAGGTCAATAGGAAGGGTATTGTTTTTAAGATAGTCATATATGGGTCTGTATAACAGAGAGTCAGAACCAGTTAAGGCATAGATAACATGGGATGCAGAATGGTCATAGGCTGGGGAGAACGTTTGCTCTACCAGAAACTCGTAACGACTTTGTTGCTCTAGAATTTGTAGCAGTGAAGCGATAGTAGCCATTGCATCAGCTGCTCTATTGTCTAACCTTTGTATTTGCTTGAAGGTGATGTGTAAAAAATTATTGTTTGAAATCATCCACCATTTGTTTGTATGGTAGCAGCTTGTCATCTTTCGTTTGATGGTTATTGTTGATCTAATTGATGACTAGTTGTGAATCTCCATAAACTTTTAATTTTGTCATTCTCCATTCCACAACCATTTTGATCCCTATAACCAGTACCTCATATTCAGCAATGTTATTTGTGTATGGAAACATGAGTCTATATGATATTGGTATGGTGTGCCCGTCAGCAATGATGAACAGAATTCTGGCACCTAAACCATGTTGAGTGTAGGAACCATCAGAGTATAGTGTCCATTGCTTGGTGGAAAGAGCAAGAACATCCCTATCTGGAAATTCAAACTCCATTGGTTGTTTATCCGTTAATGGTGTGTTGGCTGATTGATCTACAATTAATTGTCCTTTGATAGCTTGTCACTCTGTGTAGTGGGTATCAAATTCGCTGAGAATCATTACCCATTTATCCAATCTGCTTGTGAGAGATTCTTTGCTGAGCAAGTATTTTAGAGGATGGATTTTTGCTAGTAGCTTGATTGTGTGGGCTAGCATGTAGTGTCGAAACTTTTGAGAAGCGAATACCACTGTTAGACAAGCCTTCTTAATGAATGTATAATTGAGCTCATATCCATTTAAATTTCTACTGATGTAATAGATAGCCCTTTCCTTTCCTTCTTGATTTTCTTGTGCTAACAATGCCCCTAGTGATATGTTTGTTGTTTATATATAGAGAATAAGGGGCTTCCTTGCTATGGGTGGTACTAGAACTAGCGAGTTCATTAGATATTCCTTGATTTGGTAGAATCATTCTGCACATTTGGGCTCCCATCTGAATGGTACATTCTTATGTAGCAAATGATTTAATGGTAGAATTTTATCTACTAATTGAGCGATGAATCACCTGATTGACTAGAGTCATCCTTGCAATGATCTGAGTTGACTGATGTTCTCAGGTAGTGGCATCTTCATGATGGCTTGTACCTTTGCCGGATCTAATTCAATGCCCTTTTTTGAGACTATATAGCCTAATAACTTGCTTGATGTTACCCCAAAGACACACTTCTTAGGGTTGAGCCTGACTTGATATTTTTCCAATCTGTCAAAAATCATTTTTAAGATGCTTAGATGTTCTGCTCGAGTAAATTATTTAGCTAGTAAATCATCTACATAATCTTCCATGTAGGTATGCATCATGTCATGAAATATTATTGTCATTGCTCGTTGATAAGTTGCCCCAACATCCTTTAAGCCAAACGACATGACATTCCAATAGTATGTTCCCCAAGGACAGGTAAATGCTATTTTATCTTGATGCTCTGGAGCAATCTTGATTTGATTATAGCCATAAAAACCGTCCATTAGTGATAGCATTGCATGGCCTGTTGTGAGGTCTACAATTATGTCGATACTGGGCAAAGGAAAGTCATCCTTTGGACAGGATTTGTTGACATCTCTAAAATCGGTGCATATCTTGATGCTTCCATCTAGTTTTGAAACTGGCACAATGTTGGAAATCCATTCAGTATAGTCAATAGGTCGAATAAATCCATCTAATAGTTTCTTTAGATCAGCTTTGACCATGAGTGCTACATGTGGATTCATCTTTCTCAGTTTTTTCTTAATTGGCTTGGCTCCTGGAGTAATGGACAAGTGATGCATGATTAAATATGGATCAATCCCAGGCATATCTACATATGACCAAGAGGAATTTATTTTCTTTTCTTTGAAAAACTGGATAAACTCTGATCTTTCTTCCTCTGTCAGAGATTCTGCTAGGTGTATATTTTTGGTTGCTTCTGTTGTACCGATGTTGATTGATTGAGTGGGCTCAATCAATATGGGTGACCACTCTTGATAATGTCTAGGAAGAGTGTCAAATCTCTCATATTTAGGTGCCTCAAGAAGGTTTTCACCCACAGATGCATCCTTTATTTTTACTTTTTTGTGATCTAGTGCTGCCACTGACTAGTTTTCAGCAATAGATCCTTTATTTCATTCATTTTTGTGACTGAGAGACTTGGCACTCCTCTGATTGTAGATGGCGTTACTTTGTTCACTGGTAGAGTCTGTTTCTGGGTTGACGGTACATAAGTAATGGATAATGGAATTATCATTTGGGAAAATTGGTATGTCATGATTTTTAGGTTTGTCCCAATCTATGAGGTTAGGAAAGATAAGTGGTAAAGAGTCATTGGGTGGGTCAAGTTCAATTGTTGTAAGTGTCAGGATGGAGGTATCATCAAGGTTGGCTGAGTTTTTAAATAAGTTCATGATTTTGTCGAGGTCTTCAATGGTATCATCTTCCATGTAAACTTGCTCGTAATGTCGCTGCTCATTTTCCTTGGCGTCATAGATATTCTATGGACCAAATTCAAGTAGTCTAGGCTTTGTGCCTTATTCTTCTTGAGAAATGGGTGTATGACTGTCATTTGTAGCAATATCTTCAGTAACATTGGAACAACTACCTCATTCATATTCATTTGAATAATTTTTCGAGGTATTATCCCAGATTCTTGTAGTGTTGTGGACTGGTATGTTGTAGGGTGAAAATAGGTCTTTGATGATTGATACAAGTCTGATAGTTTTCTCTGATTTTGTATCAGATCCTGCTTCTACTCTTTGCATTTGCTCATATATTGTCTCTCCTCGGGGAGGAATTATGTTGTCTGGGGATGATTCTTCTTTGTTTGGAATAGGTTCTTGTACATAATGTACTTTTGCACAAGGTGTTTCTTTCTTTGGATAGACTAATTTCCCTTGGTGTTTCTCCTTTTCCTAGTATTCACGGTCCTTTCGTATTGTTTCTGCTCATTCAAATAGTGCCTCCTACCATGAGTCTTCCTTGTATTTCTTCTTTTCTTTCCCCTGAGGTTTTTGGTTTTTGCTCGGTGTTTTCTTTGGTAGTATAGTGTGTTTATAGCCCAATCCTGTTTTGTTTTTACAAAATTGTGAAGGAGGATCTAATGGTTCTGTGATGCCTTCCTGATGCTTGCTGATAGGTCCTTTGCCATTGTATCCCATTTGTTGCATGATCAAGTAGCCTTTTCCATACAATTGTGTTGGTATAGCTACTTCCATAGTACCTGCTTTGTCTTCTTGCTCATCGTTGTATAGCCAACTAAGGATATCCTTCTCCTCTGATTCATGTGATAGTGTGCCTAGTTGAAGTATTTGCCACCAAACTTGGTGATAGGCTACGCTGCTTGATGTGTTGATACTGAAGGTATCCCATGAGATTTAGGCAATGCTGGTAAGTTGGTTAGATACAAGGGTTTCAAATAGTATTCTCCCATACCTTGTTCTTTGATTTTCATTTTTTGCTTGAAATCCATAGATAGCAATTTAGATTTTTCTTGCTGAAGATCCATTGCTGAGGAACTTTGTTTTTTTCTATTATGTGGAACCAAACTGTCTTGGGCTGCCCCTGTAGAATTACAATATTGAAAAGGGTTATTATCTGCTGATATAGAAATCTCATGTCCATTGTAGGGGAAATTAACACACTGGTGATAAGTAGAATTTACTGCTTGCATTTCATGTATCCAAGGTCGACCCAATAAGATATTATATGTGAGGTCTATGTCTAAGACTTGGCACATAGTGTCCTTTTGTATTGGTCCTACTTGAATTGGCAACACCACTATTCCTTTGGATGATCTTTGTTCATCATTATATGCTTTGATAGTGATCTTTTTGCGTGGATCAATAAACTACTCAGAGAATCCTAATGCACAGATAAGTTTTAAGGTACATATATTGAGTCCAGCTCCTCCATCTATTAATACTCTTTTGACTCACTGTTTGTAGACCAAGACTTCAATGTGGAGTGGAGTATTGTGTGGATGACTTAATGAAATATCATCATGCTCGAAAAAGTTGAGATTATGAGGCTCTATCATGTGAGCCACCATGGCTTGGAATTTGTCAGTATCCAGATCTTGGGGTACATTTGTTTCCAATAGTGCTTGTTCCAAGATGTCCTCGTGTTTTGGTGAAAGTTTCAGCAACTCAGGTATAGATATTTAAGTAGGAGTTTTGCACAGTTGACTGACCAGGTCATATTAAATCTTGGGAATAGTGTTTACTGCTGATGTATGTCCCTTGAAGACATATTTTGGAGCTCTAGTGGTTACATTGATTGATTCATGTTCACTTTTGTCCTTGATTGTAATAATATTTACTTGATTGTCCTCAACTGATATATGATTGATGGTGTTATTGTATATGTGATGGATATGAGGTCCATGTGTATCATTTGAGGTTGAAGCTCCATCCTTGTTTTAGTTTGGAAGAGGATTATTAAAGGCACCATGGTCACCATTTGTCTTGAGGCCATCGACTATTAAATCACCTCTATCAATCATGTCTTCAACAATGTTTTTCAGCCTCATGCAATCATTTGTGTGATATCCTTTGGTTCGCTGAAAATCACAAAAGTGTGAGTCCTTCCACCAGGGTGGTTTGATTTGTGGTTCAAAGTTGTTTATTGCTGGTAAGGAGATAATTTTGTTTGTCATGAGCTCTCTGAATGCGTACTCTAATGATTGCCCTAATGGTGTGTAGACGCGTTTTGGAAAGTTGTTGGTGTTACCTCGTGAGTTTGTAATAGGTCCTTGATTGGTGTTACTGTCTTGGGTATTGTTGGTGTTGTTAAGATGATCTTGATTGGTAGTTGGTACATAAGTGTTATTACCTTGGTTAGAACCTTTTTGATTCTTGGTATCCTGAGGATTATCTGATAAAGCTAACACCGGTTACTTGGATTTTACATCATTAGTTTCGTTTCCTCCTTCATTTCCAATATTTTTGTTTCTGGTCTAGAACTTGGATTTGTCTAAGTTGTTCTTGTTTTGGTTATTGTAATTAGAGTTGGATGAATTCATCCCTTCTTTGAAAAATTTCAATGTTCCTTTCTTGACACATGCCTCCTCTACTTGGATGTCATTTTCAATTAATTTAGCAAAAGATGGTAAGCATTGGATTTTGAGTATGTAACTCATCTCGCTATTTAAATTATCGATGAAATTGTCCATTTTTCCCTTTAGGTACATCTCGAGGATAACTTGAGACCATTCGTCACCAACATTGGAGAAATACCATGAAGTTTTGTTATTTTTCTATTTGGTATTGCAGATATCTAGCATGGTGATGGCATGTTAAATGTTGTAGGAGTAGTGAGTGATGAATTTGTTGACTAACTCATCAAAGGATCTGGCGGGAGGTGTGATTTTGGACAACCATTCCATGGTTTTCCCTCCCAAGCTTCTTGGGAATAATCTTATTAAATAAGTGTCATCATGGGCAAATTCCAGGCTCATGGTATAAAATTCCTGGACATGATCAAGAGGATCTCTTTTCCCATCATATTTGTCAAATTTGGGAATATCCAAATTTGGGGGAAAAGGTACCACGTTTAACCTTCTATCAAAAGGATAAGGACAAATTTCTTTCAAGGAATACCATACCGTTGATCCTTGTTGCATGTCTTGCATTTGTTTTTGCAGCATTTGCATTTGCTGTGTAAGAGAAACCAAGGGTGCATTTCTTTTCCGGGGAAAGATCTCTTCCTTCATAGTTTGGAATGGCATGTGCAGCGGCATGTTTTGCTCAGGGATGTTTTGCTTGGGTAAGTTTTGCTTAGGGAGTTTTTTCTCAAGGTCACCTACATCGTCTTCTCTTCGTTGTTCTTGATAAGTATAGAGTCAAGACCTTTTTTTAAAAGTGTTTTAATCAAAGTCCTATGGGATCCTCGCTCCTTTTCTTGTTATAATGAGTAGATTTTTTTTTTTTGTCAACCTTTATGTCTTTCCACGAGTCTTTGGAATGAGGCACTTTCTTGGCATTCTTGAAGGAGTTCTTCAGTGATCTCCGTGTCTTCTTGATTTGGATAGTTGAAGGGATTTGATAATCGTCACTCCATACTAGGTCTTGTTCTGGTGTTGGTGCCTCTACTCGAGGTGTGTTGTAGGTGATTCAAATTTCTAGGAAGAAATCCGAGTTGATCTTCCCTCCCTGATTTAGGCATTGACTCAATGTTGATTTTTGATAGAATGCTCTACTACTCCTCAATGGTTCTTTGTCAAATTCATTTGTTTTGTCTTGAAGATACAAGCACATATGATGAAGGAATGTTTGATGAAATTTGAAGAGTTGGCAATTGATGTATAAAAATATATTCTGTTTGGAAAGTTTTAGAGAACTGGGTTGTTGTTTCCTTATCTTAGTATTATGATAAATACTCTTTCTTCTCTGAATATGGGGATTAGTCATGCATAAGCGATCAATGGTTTTCTTTGATTTGTTTTGGATTTAGATATCTTATTTAGAAACTTAAGTTTTACTTTTATCAAATGAAGGTTTAGATGCCTCCTCACGACAAAGCGCGTCGAATGATATGGAATAAGAGCTTTCCCGGTATGAAAACTTGATTTGACAACTTTGAGTTTAAAACAAGTATGTTTTTGGATAAAAAAATACATTTGATTGAAAGATCTTTTGATACGTGTGATGGTGTTTCCCGATTTTGATAGGAGAGATGTGTTTTATCTCTTGACTAGTTTTTGCATTTTGACAACTTTGTTTTAAGGAAAAATTACTTTTGGAGTATTTTTGATATTTTTATTTCGATTTTCTGTCTGCTGGAGTCTAAGTGAGGAAACAGGGTGTCCTAAGTTGTTTTCAGAATTTTTAAAAATAGTTTATGTTTTGCCCCTTGTTTTCTTAGTTTTTGTTATGCACTAAGCCAGAAACCCAATGTGCTACTAAATTTTTACAAAGTGCTAGAGAATGGTCCCTATGCTCTAAGCTACCTTTCTAACGTGCTAACTTGGTCTGCTTGATTTTGGTTTGGTTTGAAAGGTTATGCACTCATGTGTCCTATCAATACGCTAATAGCTGATCTTAATGCGCTAGTGTTTGGTCTCAATGCACTAAGCTGTTACTTCAACACACTAGAGTGTTTTTCGAAAGCGCTAAGGTTAAATCTGTTTATTTGGGATTGATTTTGCACTAAATTCCAGAAGCAACACGCTATGTTAAACCCTGCAAGCGCTAGAATATGGTTCCAAAGTGCTAAGATGTTGTGCTTACGCGCTAAACTGCCCTGGTATTTTTTGACTTGGTAGTTTTATGTGGTTTTTGAAATTTCTTTTCATGATGATGGATGATTTTATGAAGTATAACATGAAAACAAAACACAAAAGAGATAACCATTTTGCCTAGTCTAAACAATGAGTGTATGTTCTGCGAGGATGTGTTCAAATCCCTAGTGTTTCAGCGGGTTTTGATATAAATAAAATAATTCAGTTAGACTCTTTATTCAAGGGTCATCAACAATACCATAGCTCACTAGTCTTGATACTTTGTCAACTCAAACAGCCTTGTCACCCCCTAGGAGGCGCTCATTTTTTTGCCTTTTGCCAGAAATTAACTCAAAGTTAATTGCTTCATAATTGAGTAGTTATTTTGGGAGATATATGGTAAGTAATCTTGGTAGAGTTCACAATTAGGATTTTTGTTTGGCCATTAGTGATAAACTCCCTCAGGAGGCTTCCCAACCTTTAGAAGAAAGGCTTTACATATCATAAAGATACTGGGGGAAGGCTAATCGTTGCGCGCAACTGTTGAAAAGGACTTTCGTCACTTTCCACTTTTGATTATAGTTGGTTGGAATACTTGGCATGAAATTTGTTCCCCATTTAGGTCGTTCCCCTCACACCAGCCAAATAATGGCTTTGAGAGTTGTTCAACTCATCAGGAGGGCGGGCCTGCTAAATGATTTAATGCAATAAATATTGAAAGCGTAAGAGTGGTCTGGATTTTTTATCACCTAGTTAATGGGAGAGAATATTCCTTCCACTTTCAAATCAAAGCACACAAGTGTTCTTTTTAATCTTTTATTGCAATGATTTGGTAAAATATATATGGATATATTTCTCCACAAAAATATGGTGTTTGTTTTATTCCATCAAATCAATGATTATCTGATCTAGAAAGCAAAACTTGGTCAACAAAGCAAAATTTCGATTTTGGTGGTCAACAAAAGAAATCGATAAAAGGGGAAGAACTTCCCTCTTTAATTTTTGAATAAAACTGAGCAAGTGTGGTTCTTTTACCTTGCAAAAATTAAAGTTGATCCTTTTAAACACCAAAAGATGGTGAGGTTGTTTTTAAAGCTTTTTACAAAATGAAAGATTGTCTTGTTCTTTTTAGATGTCCAAATGAAAGTTCTCTCCTAGGAAATATTGTATGTGCTACAGAATATATTGTATGTGCTACAGAATTAATTATATGCACTATAGAATTTCTCGGATGTGCTATTAGACAGATTGGATGTGCTAAGTTGTTTTCCAAATGCATTGTATTGCTAGGTTCCTGCGCTGAAATCTATAGGAAATTTTTTAAAAATTCTATGCACTAAGTGAGGGTCTCTACGCACTAGGATATGAGTTCCATGCACCAAACAGTATACCAGATGCACTATAATCTTAACCAGATGAGCCAAGAAAGATTCCCCACGTGCTGATTCTCCTTTCTTGCATACCTGCAAAGATTGTCATATTCAAAAATCAATTTGATTAATGGGGTTATGCCCCACGATGAGCACCAGAAATGTATGCGGGAAAAGTGGTTCAATGAAATCCAAAATGTGAAAATACTCAAAGACTTGCCCACACACCAATGGGACTCTTGATGCAAGTTATGGAGCCATGAGGAATGTCTCAACTTCCCAAGGAGTGTACCATGGTTCTCTATCTTACAAGGTCCCTCAAGCCAATGCCTTTTCTCTCAGATAACTGAGAAAAGTGACTTAGGGATGATGAATGCAAGAACAAGGGATGCTTTTGATCAATCTTAGTATGAATGCATCCTATCTATGCATGATTCTAACAAATGAACTAAACTAGTGATGATAAGATGAAAGGATTAGTAAAATACTATCCTAACACGATATACTAGTTTATATGATTAACTAAGGTAATAGAAATACTTCTAAAAATGATTATTAGATTATATTTCTATTTCAAAGAGAGATTAAATTCTTTGCTAAAAATGAGTATAAGTATGATGCTAAAGACTTGGATTCTCAAATAAGGGGATGAGGGCTCTATTTATAGAAGAAACGGGGCAATGGATGGTCAAGATTGAAGGATCTCATCAAGGGTTGGGATTGAAAGTAATCAATCCATGTTTGCAATTCTCACCAATGAAATGGTGACAACTGTCAACATAAGACTACTTGAGAGGAGAGATAAGAAGCATTAAATGCTTGAGAAGACCTCATGGTTACCTTAGAAGGTAAATATTAAGGTTATCCATTGGATAAAGCTTTTACCCAAAGGGTAAACTCTTGTGCAAGGGTTAAAGGAATAACCATAGTCAAAGCAATGAATGCTGGATGAGGCCCCTGGGTTAGATGAGGGTTGAGTTAGGCAAAAAGTCTCTAACCATGCCACTAAGGGTTAGTTAAACATTAATGGTTGAAAGACTTTGAGGACAAATTTGTAATAGTCCTTCCAAATTTGGGGGTTATCAACAAGTTATCTTGTTGAAGACATAAAGGCTTTAATGCCTTTGGAATACTTTACTCCAAATTTAAGAAGTGACCTCCTCAAATTTAAGGAAATGGGATAATTGAAGGGTTTAGCTTGATTGATTAGGATTAGATAGGTTCTAGAAGAATTTAGGAAGAGGGTTAGGAGGCAAGTGGGAGATGTAGGAAAATGCAAGTGGGTGAGGGATAATAGGATTTAATTAAAATAAATTGCTTTATTTCATTTTGCTTGCAAGTTGGAGATTTAAATAAATTAGATTTATTTAATTGGGGTGAACTATTTAATTAAATGTAAATTTAATTAAAAAGTAGAGAGAAGGGATTTAATTAAATAGAATGATTCATTTAATTAAATGATATAAAAGGCTTAAGTGAATTTAAATAAATAAATTGAATAATTTATTTAGTTAAAATAGAGGAATGTGGGTGATTTAATTAAATTAGATTTAACTAAATAGAGGAATGAGAATAAAATGAACATTAAATATTCACTTAGGAATATGGTCATTTTTATATGTCTACACTATCAAATAACAAAGGATTGACAATTATTTTGTCAGATCTATTTAAGTAAATAAATTAAGGCAGTCATAGTTGTCTAACCAAAACTTACAAAGGTGTTGGTGTGATGCAGTAGCTGGTTTGTCTTCTTATCATCTCCACCATTGAACTTTACCTCCTCCATAGGAGCATGGTCAACATTGCCTACATTTCCCTGCTCATGAATCTTAATCGTATGGCTCCCTTCATGAATCTTCTTCTCACCTTTTCCCTCCTCCACAGGCTCTCCTATGTGATCCCTTCCAGATAAGCCAAACACCCCGGGAGAATTTCCTTTCAAACACAGTCGTAACAGTTTACATGCACTTTGAGCTCTATGGAATGTAATTCAAGCACTTTGAGTGGAATCTGAAACACAAACATTATGAAATTTTGAAAGTACTAGAATTAATGTAAAACTTTTGCTGAACTCATGGAGGCAAATGCAAACATGGTTAGGTTTTAGTGGCCTAAAATCTCATTTTAATTTAAAATTGACACATGCGTAAGCTCTATTGGCCCAAACAATCCAATTGATTTCAATTGGGGCTGCATTCTTCTAAAATGTAAAGGGAATTGGGGTGACATTCTTCTCAAATGTAAAGGTAAATAAACACATGGCCGAGATCCATTCTCACTCAATGGAAAAGGAAGAATAGACAGGTGGTTAGGCTTTGGTGGTTAAAATAACTCATTTTTTTTAATTTAAACTTTGGTCTCATTGAATGTGAAGAAAAATAGACATAGGGTAGGTGTGGATAGTCAAAATAAATCACACATTTCAATTAGTGTTCTATTCACACTATGACTAAAAATAACTCATTCAATTCAATTGACACATCAAATTATTTCATGGTAGATGATTTATAAGAATTACCATATACTCTTCAATACAGGTCTAAATAAATTCATGAATCAATACTATAAAAAAGTCATAGAGCTCTTCCTGGTCCACTGTAATTTTATGAAACCCTAATTATAAAATCATTCTCTATATAGATTAGTAGATATAGTTGTAAAGAACAAAAGTGTATAGTCTATAATTTTCAATAGTACGTTTTTACTTAATATTTCTATTTAGATGTTTTGTTATGCTTTTCAGCTCAACATGTTTTTTGTGTACATAAAACCCAACAATTACTTAGCATTCAAGGTCATTTCAATCCTATTGGTTTAGATCCAATCTCACTCATATATACTTTCTCTATCCCTAGACTAAATTATTGAAATGATTATATCTTGTGGACATATTCATGTTTGAAGTCACATTCCCTTTACTTGAACTCACCTTTTACTCAATTTCAGACAACTCCTAGAAAATGTCTTGTTGTCTATTATACTATATAGCAATGTATTTGTATTTTGCCTATGATGACATATTTAATAAAAAAATATAGGACTCTAAAACATCATCAAATTATTGTTAATAGAGTACACACAAATACAACATAAACATAAAATAATAATAATAAAATTTGATTAACTGATTAGAGATTAATGTGATAAACCATTTAATTGATGTATCAAAAAAATGGTATCTGGAAAAACCCACATCCCCAAAACAAATTATGACCATATTTAGGATGAAATCTATTATGAAAATATCTTTGATACATGACATAAGATAGGTAGACAATTCCCAATTATAATTCTCCATAATTTTGTGGCCAACTAATATGAACTATATAAATCAGAACAAGATGATCCACTTCTCCTAATATGATTCACATGTGATACATGAGAGAGATGCTCAATATTTAGATTATGACAATGACTACTTTTATCTAGAACTTATTTTCTAAGATGGCTTACTAAGCCTGCTCATATTTCTCTCCATCAAGCTCGCGTTCATTTTCTTTGTAACTTGATGGCAAAGTTTCCCTCGAATAATAGATGAAAAATATTTTTAACTACAAATGATAGGAATACAAAAGGAAACAAAAGGAATCGTTATTATGACTACAAATTATCAAAAAGAAAACTTCCATATGTTTGTTTAATTTTTCAATATGAAAAAAATGAAATTCTTACAAAACACTAAAGCTAATGTAATTCATTCTTTGCAATTCAATCATTTATCATTTTCTCTACAACCCAAACCCTCTATGAATCAAAGTTAATTCTTTCTATCTTCCTTTTCATTATACAAATCCAATCTAATATGTATCTCCAATTCCCTCTTGAATTAGTCACCCTCCTTATCTTCCCTAATTCATTTCCTTTCTTTTATCCCACCTTTCTTGAATTAGTAAACACATAATAAGTGTGAAATATTCTACCATCAACATCACCTACTTATTTTAAATCCACATTGTAGATAGGAATTTGGAAATCATCAAAGAAATAGGAAAATCAGACTAGCTCAATCACGAAAACTCAATTGCAATGATAAGAAAACCTACAAACATTCAATAGAGATATGGAAATAAAACATTTAATTCAAACGCAAACCATCACAAATGCGGATGTCTCCTCCATGATTCTCCATTGTCCTTCTTTCTCCTTCAAATTGCTTTGTTTTGTGGATCTCACCTTCAAGTGCATAAGCATAATGTGAAAGCAAGATTGACAAGACGGTAGCGCAAGAATACTAGAAGCGTGATTGATTCGGGGATCAGGGCCATGATTGAAGAAATTCATCCAATTTATAGACAAATTGGAGAGATGACAAGATTAGCATGAAGAGATTTGAAAGGAAATTTCAAATCAAGAATGACAAATATGACAAATTATGACAAATTGACACTTTCTATGCAAGATTGATTGATTGACAAATTATGACAAAATTGACAAGGTTGCTATGCAAAATTGATTGATTGACAAATTATGAAAAATTTGCTATGTCATTCCCATGAAATTAGGAGAAATATAGGAGAAAATTGATGAAAATTAGAAAATTAGGAATTAGGAGAAATTAGTAAATTGGAAAATTAGGAGAAATTAGGTAAATTAATTAATGATTTTTCATTCATTAATTAATTCACAAAAAGAGGAAAGAATTAATTAGCCAATTAAATAAATATTTAATCGTGACAAGAAGACTTAGGATAAATAAATAAATAATTTAACCTAGAGGGAGAAATGACAAACAAGATTAAATGAATAAATCATGAAACCCTAGAAGATGAATTAGAAATGCAAGGATGACAATTAGGTCTTGACAAAAGGTAATTGATGCCGATTCGATTTGATCACAACTAACAAAGGACCAATGCTGATAAATGATTTGATTGATAAATGCGCCAATTGACAAGGAACAATGACTAATTGATCCAAATTGACATGATTGAGAAAGACGACGATCGATGAAAAATCGATCGCCAAAATGACAAGATTGAAAAGAGAACAACGATCGATGACAAATCGATCGCAAAATGACAAGATTGAAAAGGGGACAAGGATCAATGATGAATCGATCGCAAGGTGACAAGATTGAAAATGACAACGATCGATGACAAATCAATTGCAAGATTGATGAGATTGAAAAGAGGACAAAACCCTAATTCTATCATGAATTAGGATTGACGATGTCCAAAATGATGACAAATGAGCATGCACATTGATGTGACAGGATAAGATCGACCAAAATCATGACTGCAGATTATTATCGACAAGACCAAATTTGAAAGCGAGACAAATGAAGAATGTAGAAGAAGGACTCAATGCTTGCAAATGATAAAGACCAAGTGCGCAACATAGGAGAAATGTTAATGCGATGCAAAAACCCTAAAATAAGGCAATGCGCAAATGTTAAATTATGACTCCGCAAGTGTTGACCATTTTTAGATATCTACACACATAACCATGAAGATTATAGAAATATCATCTCTTATCAAATTATCATGATAACATGAAAGAATACTTTGAAGCACACTTCAAATATCCAAATAATATTATAACTACATCCCAATAAACTTTACTAGGATTAGAAATATATATAAAAAGAAATCCATCTGGTTAGACAATTTCTAATCTAGTACAAACTATAGCATATATCAAACTTCCAAATACAGTGTGGTGGTAAGACACTCAACTTGTGTATTTCATCTCTAATGTGGATTTAGGAGAATAAAAAATAGATAATTTTATTCCAACTGAAAAGGGAACATATAATCTTGTACAATCTTGCTTGTTAAACCTCTGTAAAATTGATTACACATACATACTCTAGCCTAGGTAGAGCTTTTTATTCAATGGTTAGAGAATTTCTATACCTTTAGATTAAGAGAAAGAAACTTATTTTAATGATTTCTTAATCTATTGAGTAGATTCCTTATATCTCCTTTATACTTTCTATCTTCTATTCACTATTCTTCTATTGCCCTCCTCATCTTTTTTACTCATTGGCAACTGCCTACTTATATATCCGATTAGGGATGCAACCCTTAGATGATATCCCTAAGTCTAATCTCTTTCCTTAGTTACCTATGCAATAACTATGTTACAAGATCACATCATTACCTCTCTAGACTAGGTGTCTTTATTCTTTATTTCGATCAACAATAACTATATTTAAAATAAATGTACTTTCATACTATATATATAATATTCACATAATTCAAATTCTAAAATACAAAGATTTATTCCCTTAACTATTTTTTCTTAATTTCTTTTAAAATACTTAAATAATCTTCAATTATATGAGTTATTTGTTGGTACCATAACATTTTTCTTCTTCTAAAAGTATCTTTCTCTTTAAAATAAGATCCCACTAAGGTTGTATTACTTAAGTAAATAATAAATATTTAATTAATTAGTGGATAGGACATGGTCAAATCAAGTGTGATTAATTATGTATGGATTTTGGTGTCTATACCAAGAATAATGTTGTTACTTTTAACATGCCCCCTAATGTCATTTCTCAACTCTATAACCTCCAAGGCAAAATGTGATATTTTGGATACTCTAGAGATCATTCAAGTCACCACACTCTCTTTGATGCTTAAAAATAAAATCAAATACTCATGGAATAAATATTATCAACTTAGGATTATATTATGTCATGTTCATGGGAGCAGGCGATATTGATTTAAATGGATTCTCTTCCTAAAAGTCATGCTTTAATGGCTCATTCTTCCAAAGAAAAGGGTGAGTATTAGAAGAAGAAAAAGATGAATTTGTCTTCATGTGGTGAGTGTCTCTCCAAGCTTAAGGTGAGGAATGATCAAAAGGATAAACCTCCTTCTCATCTTTCTCCTTCTAAATTAGGAGAGTTATGTTCTAAGTCCAAGAAAAAGATAGAGAATTGTTCCTTTTAAGGAAAATTTAGGCATACTAATGCATAATGTTTTATGAATTTTGCATTGGAGAAGCTACAAGAGAGCACAATCTTTCTAATCCTAAGTGTTCTTCAATGGGAAAAGGGTAAGCTCCATGGACGAATCTATGGTGATGTGCAAACAAATTCCTTTCATGTTGCAGACAACTTCTTTCTGCCTCGTGGACGACTCTATGGTTATGTGCTTGGCTGTTGTCTGACTGGTGTTTCAACTTGCTGGTTGGAGGGAGGGTGTGGTAGTGGTTTCTTCTTATAGGCATGGTGGGACTGTGAGGTGGGTCTATGTTGGAAGGAGTTTGTGACTAGAGTTATCCCAGTTTTTCCGTGGTGTGTGCTCATGTTATTGCTTGAATGTGTCTTGCCAGGGACTTGATGGGATTTGTGGCTGATGAAGATGAAGAGAATGGGGAAGGTTAGGGGAGGGTATATGTTTCCCAGATTCTTGATCTTGTAGTTATCTTGTTTTGGGTCCCCTACTGTAGTTGCGAAGAGAGAGTTAAGGTAGCTAGAGTCCCCTGCTCGAGTAGCAAAGAATGAGTTGTGGTTTCCTCTGCTAGGAGCGGATGGGTTCTTGTACTAGTTTTTTCTTTGGACTTTGCTGGTTGTTTTTGCATGCCTCCCTCCTTATTTTTGTAGGTTTGGTGTGGGGGTAAGGTTTAGGACCTAGGTGGAACCTTTGTTGCATGGTTCCTCTTAGGGTTTCTGGTTTCTCCTTTCCCCTTAGATTATCTCCTATCCCAGGAGCGGGGTTGTTGTTTCCTACCATGCTAATATTTTTCATGGCGATGGTGTTCATAATGGAACCCTAGCGGAAAGCCCTTAGGGTAAGGGTGTACTATTTAGTTCTTGTGACCTTTTTCCTCTTTTCTCTGCTTGATCTAGCAGACCACATGGGGTTATTTACTTTTTGTGACATTTTGCCTCTTTTCTCTACTTGATGTCCAGACAAATTCCTTTCATGTTATAGACAACTTCTTTATGCTCCATGGACGACTCTATGTTGATGTGCCTTGTTGTTGTCTGACTGGTCGTTTGGCTTGTTGGTTGGATGGAGGGTGATGTAGAGGTTTCTTCTTATAGGCATGGTGGGAGTGTGAGGTGGGTCTATGTTGGAAGGAGTTTTTGGCTTCAGTAATCCCAGTTTTTTCTATGGTGTGTACTCATGCTATTATTCGAAGGTGTCTTGCTAGTGATTCGACGGGATGTGTGGTTGATGAAGATGAAGAGAATGGGGAAGGTTAGGGGAGGGTATATGGTTCCCCTCTTTTTGATCTTGTTGTTTTCCTATTTTGTGTCCGCTACCCTAGTTGGGAACTGCGAGTTAAGGTAGCTAGAGTCCTCTGCTCAAGTATTAAAGAATGAGTTCAGGTTACCTCTTCTTGGAGCAGATGGGTTCTTGTGGTTGTTTCTTTGTACTGTGCTAGTGGTTTTTGCATGCCTTCCTCCTTCCTTTTGTTGGTTTGGTGTGGGGGTAAGGTTTTAGACCTAGGTGGAACCTGTGTTGCATGGTTCTTCTTAGGGGATTTGGTTTCTCCTTTTCCCTCAGATTATCTTGTATCATAGGGGAGGGTTTTTTCTTGCTGTCATGTTGTTCATTTTTATGGCGGAGGTGTTCTTAATGGAACCCTAACTAAAGGCCCTAAGGGTAGGGGTACACTATTTACTTCTTTTTACCCTTTGCCTCTTTTCTCTGCTTGATCTAGTAGGCAAAATGGGGTTGTTTTTTATTCCTTATGTGCCTTGGTGTTCATTTGAAGACTTATTGAGGGTTTGTCTACTTGGGTCCAACCATTTTATTTCTTGCAGTATCTTCTGGCCTGACCTCTCTCTATGACATGGGTTTTGTCTAGTCTGGCTTATTGATGTGGCCCTTCCTTCTTTGGAGGTGGATATGGATGGTATTGGAGATAACCTCCCTCTTATAGAGGTGGATTTAGGAGTTATGGTAAAGTCTGGGTGGTCTTGGTGGATGGAAGGTGATGACCTATTTGTAGAGGTCGGTTGGTTGATTGTTTTTTCTACTCGTTTAGGTCTCTTGTTCAACATTAGGTTTTGGGATCCTTCTTACAACCTTGTTGTCCAGTAATAAATTATGATTCCATCTCTTGGTTGCTAGACTTTGATTCATGGTTTGAAGCTTTGTTCTCTCTATTGATGGTTTCCTATCTTCAACCCCTATTGAGGTGGGTTCCTATCCTATTGAGATGGATAGATGCTTTGTTGTTAGAGATGTAACTTGCAAAAGCTTTGAGGTCGCTATCTTCATCCTGGTGGTTTTGGGACCCATTACAAAGCCCATTTTGAATGTTAGGGGAGCCTTTCAAAACCACCATGTTTATGTTCAAATCTTAATGATTATTTTGTGTTTTCTTGTCTAGTTGGATGCTGACAGTTTTAAAGGGACCATTATACACTGTGTTTGTTTTTGGTTAAGGTCTCATCTAACTTTTATCTACTTGTATTTTTTTTTGACAATTTAAGGGAGCCAGGAATATCCTTGTTGTTCAGGTAAGGGTGTTTGTTAAACCCTCATCATTTTCTTTAAAGACCTATAGTGTGAGGTTGTAGCCCTGGTGGTGTGGCCAACCTGATTTGTATTGGCTATCTTTATTTTTTTTGGCTGGATCTATTTGATTATGGTTGCGCTAGTTTTTGGCTGGCATTTGTTAGTTCAGTCGTGTATGGGCTTTTGATTTTCAATTTTTGTACTCTTTGGTAGCGTATTATTGTGGATTCCAAATCCTTTTAAAATCTAAGAGTTTCAGGTCCCTTGAAAACCAATTGTAAGGGGTTGCGAGTCCCCTCAAAATCTATTTTTTCCTTAATAATAAAACATAATTATAAACAATCAATATTTACAATAATAAATTATACATACAATGTACCCCCCCTTGCAACCCCTTATTCAAATTTATCAATGAAAATCTTTTATTACTTAATTGTTGAGATAACATTTACCAAAATAATCTCCCACTTGTCGAACACCTTGCAGCAAAAAGAGGAGGGGTACCGACATCATATTTTAATTGCTAGGTGTCGAGGAGCCCATTCACTCTGAACACCATCTAAATTTGTTTAAACTAACAACCTTAGAGAATCTACCATCCTCAAGCACATATCTAAAAAATTGATATTGAACATCAATGTGCTTGGTCTTCTAGAATGAAATGTTAGGTTTTTAACTAGGTAGATTGCACTTTGACTATCACAATAAACTACCATTGCACCTTTTAGTCCAATATATGAATAAAGTCTCTTAAATGTAAAGTGGTTTCTTTACAAGCATGAGTATCTACTTATACTATGCTTTGATAGTCTATAAGGAAATAGCTTGTCACTTAATCATATAACTAATTGTACAACTAGATAAAGTAAACACATAAGAAGTGTGAAATCTTCCACTATCAACATCACCTACTTATTTTAAATTCACATAACCATGAATATTATAGAAATGTCATCTCTTATCAATTTATAATGATAATTTGAAAGAATACTTTGAAGCACCCTTCAAATATCCAAATAATGTTATAACTACATCCCAGTAAACTCTAATATGATTAGACATATATCTAAAAAGAAATCCAACTAGTTAGACAATTTCTAGTCTAGTTCTAACTATAGCATATATAAAACTTCCAACTACAGTTTTGTAGGACACTGAACTTGTGTCTTTCATTTCTAATCTGGATTTAGGAGAATAAAAAATAGATAATTTTATTCCAACTTTAAATGGAACATATAATGATGTACAATCTTTCCTATTAAGCCTCTATAAAATTGAATTCACATACATACTCTAGCCTATCTAGATATTTTTATTCAATGGTTGGACAATTTCTATACCCTTAGATTAAGAGAAAGATACTCATTTGAACAATATCTTAATCTATTGAGTACATTAATTATATCTCCTTTATACTTTCTATCTTCTATTCACTATTCTTCTATTCCCCAAATCAATTTTTTTACTCATTGGCAACTGCCTACTTATATATCCGATTAGGTATGCAACCCTTATCTGATATCCTTAAGGCTAATCTCTTTCCTTAGTTACCTATTCAGGAACTATCTTACCAGATCACATCATTATCTCTCTAGACCAGGTGTCTGTATTTTGTATTTCAGTCAACAATAACTATGTTTAAACTAAATGTAGTTTTATTATGTATATATAATATTCACATAATTCAAATTCGAGAATATAATGATTTATTCCCTTAACTAGTGTTTCTTAAGTTCTTTTAAAATACTTAAATAATCCTCATTTATATGAGTTATTTGTTGGTACCATAATATTTTTTTTTCTAAAAGTATCTTTCTCTTTAAAAAAAGGATCCCACTAAGGTTATATTAATTAAATAAATAATAAATATTTAATTAATTAATGGATACGATATGGTTAAATCAAGTCTGATCATGTATGTATGGATTTAGTTGTCTATACCATGAATAATGTTGGTACTTTTAGCATGCTTCCTAATGAGATTTCTCAACTCTGCAACCTCCAAGGCAAATTGTGATATTTTGGATACTTTAGAGCTCTTTCAAATCACCACACTCTCTTATGCTTAAAAAAAAATCAAATAATAATAGAATAAATATTATCAACTTAGGAGTACATTATGTCATATTCATGGGAGCAAGCCATGTTGATTTAGATGGATTCTCTTCCTAAAAGTCAGGCTTTAATGGCTCATTCTTCCAAAGGAAAGGGTGAGTATTAGAAGAAGCACAAGATGAATTTGTCTTCAAGTGGTGAGTGTATCCCCAAGCTTAAGGTGAGGAATGATCAAAAGGATAATCCTCCTTCTCATCATTCTCCTTCTAAATTAGGAGAGTTGTGTTCTAAGTCCAAGAAAAAGATAGAAAATTGTTCCTTTTCTGGAAAATTTAGGCATACTAATGCATAATGTTTTGTGAATTTTGCATTGGAGAAGCTAGGAGAGAGCACAATTTTTCCATTCCTAAGTGTTATTCAATTGGTATAGGGTAAGCTCCATGGATGACTCTATGCTGATGTGCAGACAAATTCCTTTCATGTTGCAGACAACTTATTTGTGCCCCGTGGATGACTCTATGGTGATGTGCTTAGCAATTGTCTAACTGGTGTTTCAGCTCATTGGTTGGAGGGAGGGTGAGGTAGTGGTTTCTTCTTATAGGCATAGTGGGACTATGAGGTGGGTCTATGTTGCAAGGATTTTGTGACTTGATTTATCCCAGTTCTTCCGTGATGTGTGCTCATGTTATCATTTGAAGGTATCTTTCTAGGGATTTGATGGGATCTGTGGTTAATGAAGATGAAGAGAATGGGGACGGTGATGGGAGGGTATATGTTTCCCCTCGTATTGATCTTGTAGTTATCCTATTTTGGGTCCCCTACTCCATTTGCGAAGAGGAAGTTAAGGTAGCTAGAGTCCCCTACTCGAGTAGCAAACAATGAGTTGAGGTTTCCTCTGCTAGGAGAGGATGGGTTATTGTGGCTATTTTTTTGTACTGTGCTGGTGGTTCTTGACAGCCTCCCTCCTTTTTGTTGGTTTGGTGTGCAGGTAAGCTTTGGGACCTAGGCGTAACTTATGTTGCATGGTTATTCTTAGGGTTTTTGGTTTCTCCTTTTCCCTAGGATTATCTTCTATCCTAGGGAAGGGGTTTTTGTTTGCTGTCATGCTGTTCTTTTTCATGGAGGTGGTGTTCTTAATGGAACCCTGCTTGAAGGCCCTATGGGTAGGGGTACACTATTTGTTTCTTGTGACCTTTTGCCTCTTTTCTCTGCTTGATCTAGCAGGCCACATTGGGTTGTTTTTTATTCCTTATCTACCTTGGTGTTCATTTGAAGACTTATTGAGGATTTTTCTTCTTGGGTCCAGCCATTTTCTTTATTGCAGTATCCTTTGACTTGACGTCTCTCTACAACACAGGCTTTCTCTATTTTTCCTTATTGAGGTGGCCCTTCCTTCTTTGGAGGTGGAGATGGATGGTATTGGAGACAACCTCCCTCCTATAGAGGCACAATTAGGTGTTGTGGTGAATTTTGGGTGGTCCAGGTGGATAGTTGGTGATGACCTATTTGTAGAGGTCAGTTGGTTAATTATTTTTTCTCCTTGTTTAGGTCTCTTATTCCACATGTGGTTTTGGGAGTCTTCTTAAAACCTTGTCGTCGAGCAATATGATGTGATTCCATCTCTTGGTTGTTAGAATTTGATAAATGGTTTGAAGCTTTGTTCTCTCTACTGATGGTTTCCAAACTTCATCCCCTGTTGAGGTGGGTTCCTATCCTATTCAGGTGGATAGATGCTTTGCTATTAGAGATACGACTTTCAGAAGCTTTGAGGTCTCTATCTTCACCCTTTCTATTTTGGGAGCCATTACAAAATGCATTCTGAAGGTTAGGGGATCCTTTCAAAACCCCCATGTTTCTATTCAACTCTTAATGTCAATTTTGTGTTTTCTTGTCTGGTTCGATTCTGACAGTTTTAAAGGGCCCAGTATAGACTGTGCTTGGTTTTGGTTAAGGTTTGAGCTACCTTTTAGCTCCTTGTATTATTTGTCATAGTTTAAGGGATCTAGGAATATCCTTGTTGTTTGGCTAAGTGTGTTTGTTAAACCCTCTCCATTTTCTTTAAAGACTTATAGTTTGAGGTTGTAGCCCTGATGGTGTGGCCAACCTGACCAGATCTATCTGATTATGTTTGCGCTAGTGTTTGGCTGGCAGTTTTTAGTTAGTTGTGTATGGACTTTTGATTTTCAATTTTTGTACTCTTTGGTAGTGCATTATCAAGTGGATTATAGATCCTAGTAAAATATAAGGGTTTCAGGTCCCTTCAAAACCGGTTGTAAGGGGTTTTGGGAACCCTCAAAATCTATTTTTTTCTTAATAAAAAAACATAATGATAAATAATCAATATTTCCAATGATAAATTATAGATAAAATGTACCCCCCCTTGCAACCCCCTATGCAAATTTATCAATGAAAATATTTTATTACTTAAAGGTTGAGACAAAATTTTCCTAAAAACTCTCCCACTTGTCGAACACCTTGCAACAAAAAGAGGAGGGGTACTGACATCATGTTTTAATTGCTATGGGCTGAGGATCCCATAGACTCTAAACAACATCTAAACTTCTTTTTATTGACAAACTTAGAGAATCTACAATATTCATCAAATTATGTAGCTTAACTAGCTTCACTCTACTGTCCTCAAGCACATATCTAAAAAAATGATATGGAACATTAATGTGCTTGGTCTTCTAGAATGAAATGTTTGGTTTTTAACAAGGTAGATTGCACTTTTACTATCACAATAAACTATCATTGGGCCTTTTGGTCAAATATATGAATAAAGTATCTTAAATGCCAAATGGTTTCTTTATAAGCATGAGTATCTACTTATACTATGCTTTGATAGTCTATAAAGAAATAATCTATCACTTAATCATATAACTAATTGTAACCAGATAAAGTAAACACATATGAAGTGAGAAATATTCTACTATCAACATCACCTACTTATTTTAAATCCACATAACCATGAAGATTATAGAAATATCATCTCTTATCAAGTTATAATAATAACATGAAAGAATACTATGAATCACCCTTCAAATATCCAAATAATGTTATAACTACATCCCAATAAACTCTACTAGGATTAGACATATATATATATATATATATATATATATATATATAAAGAAATCCAACTGGTTAGACAATTTCTAGTCTAGTAGAAACTATAGCATATATTAGACTTCCAAATACAGTTTGGTAGGACACTCAACTTGTGTATTTCATTTCTAATGTTGATATAGGAGAATAAAAAATAGATAATTTTATTCCAATTGTAAAGGCAACATATAATGATGTACAATATTGTCTGTTAAACCTGTGTAAAATTGAATTCACATACATACTCTATCCTAGGTAGAGCTTTTTATTCAATGGTTAGAGAATTTCTATACGTTTAGATTATGAGAAAGATAATTATTTTAACGATGTCTTAATCTATTGTGTAGATTCCTTATATCTCCTTTATACTTTGTATCTTCTATTCACTATTGTTGTATTCCCCTCATCATCCTTTTTACTCTTTGGCAACTGCCTACTTATATATTTGATTAGGGATGCAAACCTTAAATACTATCCCTAAGGCTAATCTCTTTCCTTAGTTACCTATTCAGAAACTATGTTACCAAATTACTATCGCTCTAGACCAAGTGTCTGTATTGTTCATTTCAATCAACAATAACAATATTAAAACTAAATATGGTTTTATTCTATATATATAATATTCACATAATTCAAATTCTACAATACAATGATTTGTTCCTGTATGCGGGAAAAGTGGGCTGATAAAACTTAATATGTGAAAATATTGCCAAAGACTTGTCCACACACACACAGAGGAATTCTTGGGGCAAGCTATGGAGTAACGTAGTATTACTCAGCTTCCCAAGGTGGGTCCCATGGTTCTCTATCTCACAATGTCCCACAAACCAATGTTTTTTCTCTCAGATCACTGATCAAAATGGTTTAGGGATGGCAAATGCAAGAACAAGGGATGCTTTGATAGATTTTTAGAATGAAAGGTGTGTTAAGCTATGTATGATTATAGAAATGCAATAAACTAGATGATAAGATGACAAGGTTAGTATGAGTACTTATCCTAACATGATATATTTAGTCTATGATTGAGCTAAATGATAAAGAAAGTATTCTAAACATGCATATTTAGACTAATTTCTATTCTAAAGAGAGGCTAAATGATGAGCATAAAAATGATATGAAAGATTGAATGTATTTGAGCATAAGTGTGATGCTACAATTTTGAAGGATGATTCAAAATGGAGGAATGAGAGCTCTATTTATAGCAAAAATAGGGCAATGGATGGTCAAGATTGAATGGTTTAATCAAGGGTTGAGTTTGAAAGTTGGGGATCCATGTTTGTAATTGGCACCAATGAAATGGTGACAAGTGTCAACATAGGGTTGGGTTGAGAGAGGGGGTTGGAGACATTGAATGCCTGAGAAGACCTCATGGTTATCTAGAGGCTAAGGGTCAAGTCTAAGTTAGGATTACCCACTGGATTAAGAGTTAATCCAAGGATAAACCTTTGTACAAATGATTAAGAGATAATCATGGTCAAAGCATTAAAGGCCTGATGAGACCCTTGGGTTGGATGAAGGTTGAGTGAAAACAAATGTTTTAACCATGTAGGAGGGTTTGAGTTAACCATTAATGGTTATTGGAGACTTTGGGGGATTAAGTGGTTGAAAGTTGGAAGCCTTTAATGGTTATCAAAGACTTTGAGGAATTAAGTGGTTGAAGGTTGAAAGCCTTTAATGGTTATCAAAGACTTTGAGGTTTTGAGAAGTGACTTCCCTTTGCTTAGGGATTTGACAAAGTTTAGAGGAGGGGTTAGGTTAATTAGAAGTGATTAGAAGATTCTAGAAGGGATTAGAAAGGGGTTTAGGATTTCGCAAGTGGATGGAGGGATAATAGGATTTAATTGAAATAAAGTAATTTAATTCAATTTGGTTGCAATTTGGGGAAATTAAATAAATTAGATTTATTCAATTTAGGATAACTATTTAATTAAATTTGAATTTAATTAAAAGTGGATAGGGGGGATTTAATTGAATAAAATGATTTATTCAATAAATGGATATAGTGAATTTAATTTAAATAAATTGAGTAATTTACTTAATTAAATAGAGGAATGTGGATAATTTAATTAAATTGGATTTAATCAAATAGAGAAATGAACATAAAATATTCATTTAGGAATATGGTCATTTTTATACGTCTACATTTTGCCCCTCTTTGAAGTGACGTGTGTGCACATGTTATTTCAAAGAAAATAATGCCTTATCATGATTTATGATCAAATGCAATTTTTTTGTCGCTCTTTTGATTTGCAAGTCGTGCCCCAGATTTGATTTGATGTGTGATGCCCCAGATTCAATATTTTGATGGTGATGCCCCCTCGGGAGATGAATCAATTTTTCTTTTTTTGAAAATTTTTGATTTAATTTGATGAGTTGCGTATAATGTGTATGATTTCATGCATGTGTAATGTGTGCAAATTGATTCATCTCCCGATAAGTTACAAATGTTATGGTATAGGGGAGACTGCGACCATATTACAGGTCCATTTGGCTAACCCTAATTTCATTTTCCTCCTATAAAAGGGGAAAAGGGCTTGAATTAGATTCATTTGTGCTTTGTTGACTTTGGAGAAAGAGAATTTGGTCTGCAGATAAAATGCCTATTCCATATCATAGACACCGTTTCAAGCGCGTTCGGAGGTACCAGAGACCTGCAGTGCATGGACCACTAGTAAGTCAACATTTTTGACCCTCTTTTGATTTTTCATTTTGTCGTTTTTAGTCATTTTTTGAATTTCAAAGTTTGGGTTTAACAGTTTAGCGCATCTAGGGCATAGATTAGCGCATACGAAGTTTAATGTAGTGCATCGAGTCAAATATTAGGAGTCGCGTCCGAAATAGATAGGATAGCGCATAAAAAAAATAAGTTAGCGCATATAGGTAGAATAGCGCATGGGAACCGTCGGATAGCATGTTAGGTCAATAGGTTAGCGCGTAGGGTAGACCTAGCGCATAGGGGTCGCAGGGGTTCGCATAGGTAAGGGGGTTTAGCGCGTAGGGATAACCTAGCGCATAGGGCCAAACGGGTAGCGCCTAGGAGGTGTAGATTAGCGCGTAGAGTTAGTCTAGCACACAGGGTAGGTTAGGTGGCACATGGGGGGAAAATTTTAGCACGTAGAGTCAGTCTAGAGCATAGGGTAAATAGATTAGCATGTAAGAAAAGCAGCCTAGCGCGTGGGGGTTTTTTAGCGCATTGGGTATGTGTTTTAGCGCATTGGAAAATTTTTTGCGAGATGAGCCGATTTGAAAATTTGTTTTGGTCTATCTATCATGATTTAATGCTTTTGTCCAATATGAGTGTTGATATAACTTGTTTTGATTTGCGATTTTCCAAGTTATGTATAGATATCAATGTGTTGTGTTGATCAAAATATGATTTGTTTGCGTGTTCTGTTTCAAGTTCAATGTGTGAAGCCTGAGTTGTGTTACAAGCTGATATGGGTTGGAAACTTGATTTGTGTTACAAGTTGATATGGGTGGGAAACTTGAGTTGTTTTACAAGTTTATGTGATTGTGGAGACTTGAGTTGTGTTACAAGTTTTGATATGGTTTTTGAGAACTTGAGTTGTTTTACAAGTTGATATGAAATGATAGGATTTTGAACTTTGATATAGATGAGCAAATTGTTTCATGTTGTTGATGTAAGTTTGATTTTGATATCTTTGTTTTGATGTGGAAATTGATATTGGATTTGTTTGACTTTCTAACAAGAGTAATTGGGTGTGGTCCAGTCACGGGAGAGATTTCCCAGACCATAGACATTGATACCGCGGTTGTCACAGGCCGACCTTGACATTATTGAGAGATGTGGATTGACTTCTCTCTTGGATATGCCTCGGTTCACTATGAATCGGGGGCTATTGACAGCTCTTGCAGAGAGGTGGCACAGTGATACGAACACCTTCCATTTTGCCACGGGAGAGATGACAGTCACACCAGAGGACTGTTACCGGATTCTACGCATCCCTGTAGTAGGGGCACTACTACCCTACAAGCTGTCAGAGGAGGGTGGTATAGAGGCATTGTGCCACATTTTTCAGGATGATACTGTCTGTGGCTATGAGATCCCATGGCAGGAGTTTTTGGACCTAGATTATGCACCGCTGCCATCTGTACTAGCAGGGTTCATTGGTGGATTCCTTTATCCTGATCGTAGGTCAAAGGGATTCTTGGTGGGATGGGGGATGGTTTTGGAGGAGATGATCACTCAGGACTGGAGGTTTGCATGGGGGTCAGCTATGCTGGCCCATTTATATAGGGGTCTGCATGAGGTAGTATACCTCGGTTACGACAGTTTGTCAACTGGCGTGACATTATTACAAGTATGGTGCTGGGAGCACATTCCAGTAGTGAGGCCACTAGTAGGCAGGGACAGGCCCGTAGGATGTGCATATGCCTATGGATACAGGTGTCTAGTTGTCCAACGTAAGCTAGGCAAACTAGAGCACTGGAGGAGAGTACTTGATGACATTGATATGGTCACCTGGCGACCATATACAGGATGTGAGGTGTGGGTCGAGGATGGGTTGGAGATACCCTTTGTATTTATGACCAGGTACCTGATTGGGAGGACCCCGTTCGTGATTGAGCGGTTTGTGGTGACCCGAGTTTTGAGGCAGTTTGGGCGCCAATAGGGTATTCCTCAAGGAGCATGCCTATATGCACGACGGCAACAGGATGTAGTGGATTGGGGGCCGACCATTGATAGTGCAGTGGCGGTGGAGGAGTTTGTGGGGTTGGCTGGGCAGATATGGGATTATGCCGCTAAGATTGAGGATGCGGGTATGACGGATGAGTTTGCTCGATTGTTTGCTACACAGGCGGTGGCCAGGATATCTGATCCTGAGGAGATGAGGCCAGCCTTTGATTCAGATGAGGAGGAGGGAGATGGGGGAGACGACGGAGATGATGGGGAGGATGGAGGAGGAGGATGAGGGAGAGGAGCCAGAGGTAGGTGGGGAGATAGAGGGAGGAGAGGGGATAGAGGTGTGGATAGAGCAGTGAGACAGGGGAGGATAGATAGGGGGAGAGGTGGATTGGCTATCAGAGCCGGTGGAGAGGAGAGAGTGGGGGAGGTGCTAGCTGCAGTGGGTGGTACAGAGGAGGCTATGCAACCAATGTAGAGGAGGAGGATGGATGTACTCCCACCTCTAGCACCGAGGATAGGCCGAGTGGGAGGGGTTCCTCCAGCACAGGTACCACTATGTGTTCAGGTCCCATGTCATATGGAGGATGCTCAGATACGGACTCTACCGATTACTGTACAACAGTTGTAGGCATAGATTTTGACCTATCAGTAGTAGATTTCTCAGTTGACCACTGAGCAAGATATCGAGATAGAGCATCGGGGACGAGTGGAGGAGGTGGTGTCTAGCATGCAGAGAGCAGCAGTGGGTGGTCTGATGAGAGACGCCCTGAGAGAGTTGGCACTGAGAGCCCAGGAGGCAGAGTATTATAGGCGGCACTATGAGGCGGCAGTACCCAGGGACCGACGAGTACAGAGCTTTGCACAGTTGAGATCTAGTCGATCTCGAGCTACTGGGTCATGGTCTGAGAGCTGAGGTGTTATAGGGCCATCAAGACAGGACCCTCCTGGAGATCCAGGGGCGGGTGCATCTGGAGCGAGACCATCTCCGTCAGGGGATAGTCATACTTGAGAGACATGGTCTTTGTTGTAGTTTTGGATCATTGTTATTCTTTTGTACTAGACACAGTTTTGACACATTTTGTACATTTGGATCATTTTTGAGATATATATATATATATATATATATATATATATATATATATATATATATATATATATATATATATATATATATATATATATATATATATATATATGGCACCATTTTTGATCATGTGATGTGTTTATATGGATGCATTTATTTGGGTTATTTTTTTTATGTGATGCAATGCTTTAAATAGATGATATAATGTATGATGCAGGATGTATGTTTTTTTATATGCTGTGAGATGTATCTTGAAAATGAGATGTATGATTTGATATGCAACTAAATGTAAAATGATATGTAATGATGTTAAAATGATATGCAATGATGTTAAAATGATATGAAAACATGCTTAAATGATATGTAACTAATGTTTTTGGAGCATCCCTCATTCTGTATTTGCCATCTGATACAACCATATGTTATTTGCTTTCTTTGTAGGTTTCATCATTGAGCATTGATTTGTTTAGGATATGTTGAAAATTTATACAAGCATAATGGTATAATTGAACCATAATGACCTAAGAAAAATTTACATGACTTTTGATTTTGCAAGATAGCACAAGTGTCAAGGTATAATTGAACCAGGACGCCCTGAGTGTGTATTGCGTAAACAGACAAGATTTGATCATTTGTATGCGTGAAGTGGAATCAGGCCTTCAGTGATATTCGATGTATCACATCTCGATGCAAGGATTCACACAGTACAAGTGATCGCCTCCCAGATAGAAGACTAAGAAAATATTGGAAGTTCCCCTTGACCTCTAGCTGTGAAGTATTTAGTGAGACAAGGAAGAGAATCCAAAAATTCAAAAAGTTCAAAATGCAAAACAAGTCAAGACTTTATGCAAGAATGCAACATTTAGTACTTCAAATAATCATCCATCCTTGGTATTTTTGTGAATTGTTTTGTATTGGTTTTTGTGATGAAGCGTAGTTTTGGTTTGTTGGATGTCATGCTTATGAGTTTTGCAAATAGCCCTGATGTCTTGAATGGTTGCAAGTTTTTGAACAAATTAATGCCCCTAGCTGAGTGTGCCTTTTGATACGATCATGTACAGTGATTTCCAAGCCATGGTGAGATGTGGTAAGAGGATATATATAGACAAATCAGGATATTGACTATGCTAAGTATGTCCTGAATGGATATGTGCTAAGTGTCAGTCGATGGCCGATAGTGTTTGATGGATAAAATGGCATGGAAATAGATAGAGGAGCCATTATTTCACAAGAGTGCCTGTTTACCAGGTTTTCACCATTTGTTTTTATTTGTACTTTATGTTTTTGCTTTTTCTGGACTTTTTTGATTTTTTGATTTTTTTTTTTTTTTGTATTTTGGCTTTTTCTGTGCACTAGGCCACTTAAGTGTAGTACCTCTTTAGATGGATGTTGTTAGTTGGTTCATCGAGCACATCTCCTTTAGAATTTGTTAGCTGATAGGCACCTGATCCATAGACTGATATGATAACATAGGGACCCAACCAGTTAGGTTCAAATTTCCCTTTCTTTTCTCGATCTTGTTGATTTCTTGGATTTTCTTTGAGGACTAGGTCACCAACCTTGAAGTTGCGAGGAATGACCTTGTGATTGTAGCTCCTGCACATGCATTGCTGATATGATTTGAGATGAGTATAAGCATGTTGGCATCTTTCATCTAATAGTTCAAGTTCTTGCAGTCGGTTAACTCGATACTCTTCATCTGGGATTAAGCTTTTCAAAGAGACTCTGAGAGAGGGGATTTCTACCTCCAGGGGTAAAATGGCTTCTGATCCATATACCAATGAGTATGGTGTTGCTCCTGTAGGTATGCAGATGCTGGTTCTGTATGCCCAAAGTGCTGGATTGAGTTGTACGTGCCAATATTTGCTTGCATCATTTACTATTTTCTTGAGGATTTTCAGTATTGTCTTGTTAGATGCTTCTGCTTGACCATTGCCCTGTGGGTAATATGGTGTAGAAAATCGATGTTGGATTTTGAATTTTTCACATAGTTCCTGTACATCTTGGTTTTTGAAAGGTTGTCCATTATCTGTGATGATTGAACTTGGAATACCATATCTGTAGATCAGATAATTTAGGATAAAAGAGGCAATTTGTTTCCTTGTCACTGTGGTCATGGGAACTGCTTCAATCCATTTGGTAAAGTATTCTATTGCTGTTATAATGAACTTGTGTCCATTTGAAGATGATGGATGAATTTTGTCAACTAAATCTAGTCCCCACTAACAAAAGGGCCAGGATGTTGTAAATGGCTGTAGTTCCTGTGCTGGTGCATGTATCAGATTGCCATGGATCTGGAATTTAGGACATTTCTTGGTGAAATGATATGAGTCTTTCTCCATTGTAGGCCTGTAGTATCCCATCTGTAGAAGCTTTTTAGCAAGAGTAGTGCCACTTGAATGTGTGCCACAAATACCTTCATGAAGCTCATGTAAAGTAGAATCAGAATCATTACGATCAAGGCAACGAAGAAGAGTACCATCGAGACCTCGACGATACAAAGTGTCAGTGGTAAGGGTGTAACGGGAAGCTTGTCAGATAAAGTTACGTCTTTGGTTATGGGATTGGTCAATAGGTAAGATATTGTGCTTGAGGTAGTCGTATATTGGTCCATATAACAGAGAATCTGAACCAGTCAAGGCATAGATAACCTGGGAATCAGAGTGGTCATAGGCGGGGGAGAACAGTTGCTCTACCAAGAACTTGTAACGACTCTGTTGCTCTGGAATTTGTAGTAGTGAAGTGATAGTAGCCATTGCATCGACTGCTTTGTTGTTCAACCTTGGTATTTGCTCGAAGGTGATGTGTACAAAATACTATTTGAAGTCATCCACCATTCATTTGTAGGGTAGTAGCTTGTCATCCTTTGTCTGATAATTGTTGTTTATTTGATGGACGACCAGTTGTGAGTCTCCATAGACTTTTAACTCTGTGATTTTCCATTCTACGACCATTTTGATGCCTATGACCAGTGCCTCATATTTAGCCACATTATTTGTGCATGGAAACATAAGCCTATATGATCTTGGTATAGTGTGTCCTTCAGGAGTGATGAACAAAATGCCAACACCGGAACCGTGTTGTGTATAGGATCCGTCAAAGTATAGGGTCCATTGTTTGGTAGAAAGAGCAAGAACATCCCTGTCCGGAAATTCAATCTCCATGGTGTGTTTTCCTGGTAGCGGTGCTTCAGCCAACTGATCTGCAATTGCTTGTCCCTTGATGGCTCATCTTTCTGTGTATTGGATGTCAAATTCACTGAGAATCATGACCCATTTAGCCAATTGGCCTGTGAGAGTGGCCTTCCTGAGTAGATATTTGAGAGGATCAATTTTTGCGACTAGCTTGATGGTGTGTGCTGGCATATAATGTCAAAACTTCTGAGATTTGAAGACCACTGTTAGGCAAGCCTTTTCAATGAATGTATAGTTGAGTTCATAGCCATTCAATGTCCTACTAATATAATATATGGCGCGTTCCTTCCCTTGTTGATCTTCTTGTGCCAATAGTGCCCCCAGTGATATATTTGTTGTTGAGATATATAAGATAAGAGGCTTTCTTGCGACTGGTGGTACTAGAACTGGTGGATTCATTAGGTACTGTTTGATTTGGTAAAAAGATTCTGCACACTTGGCCTCCCATTTGAATGGTACATTTTTGTGTAGTAAATGGTTAAATGGGAGACTTTTATCTGCTAGCTAAGTGATGAATCGCCTGATTGATTGAAGTCGTCCTTGTAGAGATCTGAGTTGACTGATATTCTTTGGTGGTGGCATGTCCATAATGGCCTTTGCTGGATCTACTTCAATACCTTTAGCTGAGACAATGTAGCCTAGTAACTTCCTTGATGTAACCCCGAAGACACACTTCTTAAGGTTGAGCCTGACTTGAAATTTCTCCAATCGATCAAAAATCTTTGTTAGGATGCCAAGATGTTTAGCTCTAGTGAAGGATTTAGCTAGTAAATCATCCACATAGTCTTCCATTAATGTGTGCATCATGTCATGGAAGATTGTTGTCATTGCTCTTTGATAAGTGGCCCCTGCATTCTTTAAGCCAAAAGGCATAACATTCCAGCAATACGTTCCCCAAGGATAGGTGAACACTGTTTTATCTTGATCTTTAGGAGCTATTTTGATTTGATTATAGCCTGAGAAACCATCCATTAGGGAGAGCATTGCATGGCTTGCTGTGAGATCTACAATTATGTCGATACTGGGTAGAGGAAAGTCATCCTTTGGACAAGCTTTGTTGACGTCTTTGAAGTTAGTGCAAATTCTGATACTACCATCTGGTTTTGATACTGGAACGATGTTGGAAATCCATTCTGCATAGTCAATGGGTCGGATGAATCTGACGTCTAATAGTTTCTTTAGTTCAGTTTTGACCATGAGTGCCACTTGTGGATTCATCTTTCGGAGCTTTTGCTTGACTCATTTAACTCCTGTAGAAATGGACAAGTGATGCATGATTAAGTGTGGATCTACTCCAGGCATATCAGCATATGACCAAGCAAAGTTAATTTGCTATCCTTTAAAGAAGATGATGAATGCCGATCTTTCTTCCTCTGTTAGAGATTCTGCAAGGTGTATGTTTTTGGCTGCTTCCGTGGTACCAATGTTGATTGATTGAGTGGGCTCAATCAAAATGGGTGATCGCTCATGAAAGTGCTCAGGAAGAGTGTCAAGTCTCCCATCGTTAGGTGCCTTAAAAAGGTTTTCACCCTTAGATGCGTCCTTTATTTTTACTTTTTTGTGATCTAGAGCTGCCATTGATTGGTTTTCAGCATCAAATCCTTTATTTAGTGTATTTTTATGACTGAGAGACTTGGTACTCCCTGATTGACAGACATCGTTATTTTGTTCACTGGTAGAGCCTGTTTCTGGATTTACGGTACATAGGTAATGGATAATGGATTCATCATCTGGGAAAATTGGTATATCATGGATTTCAGGTTCATCCCAGTCGATGAGGTCAGGAAAGACAAGTGGTAAGGAATCGTTAGATGGATCAAGTTCGGCTACTGTGAGGGTTAGGACAGAGTTTTCATTGTGGTGGGCCTTGGTTTTAAAGAAGTCTAGGATTTCATCGAGGTCCTCGATGGTATTATCTTCCACATAGACTTGTTCATAATATTTCTATCGCTTTCCTTAGCATCATAGATATTTTGTGGTCCAAATTCAAGAGGTCTATCTTCTGCATTATGTTCTTCTTGAGAAAGGGATATAGAATCAGTATCATCAGGGATATCTGTAGTAGCATTGGAGTAGGTACCCCATTCATATTCATTGGAATCTATCTCATAGGCATCATCCCAGATTCTATCGGTGCTGCAAACAGGTATGTTGTATGGTGAAAACAAATATTTGATGATGGATACCATTTTGATGGTTTTTGTTGATTTTGTATCAGATCCGTCTTCTACTTGCTGGATTTGTTCATAAACTGTACTTCCTCGGGGAGGAATAATGGTATTTGGAGATGACATGATTTGTTTTTGAGACATTGGTGTTTGAATATGAGCTACTGCTGTAGATAGGGCCTTCTTATGACTTAGAAGCTTTCCCTGATGCAACTTCTGATCTTGACGTTCCCGTGCCTTGCGGATTGTTTTTGCTGATTCAAAGAGTGCTTCCTGCCAGGATTCTTCTTTGTACTTCTTCTTTTCCTTCCATTGAGGTTTTGTAGTTGTGTGTGGTAGCCGTTTCAATAGGAACGTGAGTTTAGAACCCAATCCTGCTTTGTTTCTACTAGGTTGTGAAGGAAGATCTATAGGTTCAGTGACTCCTTCTTTGTGTTTTCCAATAGGTCCTTTACCGCCATATCCCATTTGCTTCATGATTAAGTAGCCTTTTCCATACAGGTGTGTTGGTAGAACAATTTCCATAGTGGCTGCTCTATGATCTTCTTCCTCATATTTGTATAACCAGCTAAGAACATCCTTGTCTTCTGATTCATGTGCTAGAGTACCCAATTAGATGAAGGTACCATCAAATTTAGTGGCGGGCTGGGTGGCCAGATGTGTTGATGTAGTGGGCAAACCATGCGATCTAGGTGATGTTGGCAATTTGGCCAAACATAACGGTTCCAAAGAGTATTCTCCCATGCCTTGGTCTTTGAATTGCATTTTCTGTTTGAAGTCTCCCCATAAAGAGTTGGATTTTGCTGTTTGTGGATCTGATGTTGAAGATCGCTGCTTTTCTCTATTATGAGGAACCAAACTGTCTTGGTTTGTCCCCATTGTGTTGCAATGTTGAAATGGATTATGAGCAGCTGATATGGAAATTTCTTGTCCATCATAAGGAAACTTGACACACTGGTGATACGTAGAAGGTACTGCTTGCATTTCATGTATCCAGGGTCATCCTAACAAGAAATTGTAGGTTAGATCAATATCTAAGACCTGACATATAGTATCCTTTTGTACTGGTCGTACTTGAATAGGCAATATCACTGTTCCTTTAGAGGACCTTTCCTCATCATCATATGCCTTTATGGTGATCCTCTTGCAAGAATCAATAGATTCTTCTGAGAAGCCGAATGCATGGATAAACTTTAAAGTACATATATTAAGTCCGGCTCCTCCATCTATTAAGACTCTTTTTACTCGGTGTTTGCAAACAATGACTTCAATATGGAGAGGAGTATTATGCGGATGACTCAAGGAAGTATTATCATGCTCTGAGAAGGTGAGGTTATGAGGTCCTGTCATATGGGTGACCATGGCTTGAAATCTGTCTGTATCCAGATTTTGAGGTACATTTGTTTCCAATAGCGCTTGCTCCAATATGTCTTTGTGCTTTGGTGATAGTTTCAATAATTCCAGGATAGATATCTGAGCTGGAGTCTTGCGTAGTTGGCTAACCAAGTCATATTGGATTTTTGGTGTGGTAGGTGTAGGTGTAGTATGTCCCTTCAAGACATATTTCTGAGTTCGGGTTGTTACATTGACAGATTCATGATCATGCCGATCTCGAATGGTGATGACATTGACTTGATGATCTTCAGCTGATATGTGGTTGATTGTGTTGTTGTAGATATGGTTAATACGAGCTCCGCATGTATCATCTGAAGTTGATGCTCCATCTTTGTTGTAATTTGGGAGAAGATTTTTGAAGGCTCCGTGATCACCATTTGTTTTAAGACCATCCACCGTTAAGTCACCTCGATCAATCATGTCCTGTACTATGTGTTTCAATCTCATGCACTCATTTTTTCTATGACCCTTATTGCAATGGAAATCACAATAGTGTGAATCATTCCACCAAGGTGGTTTGATTGGGGGTTCATAGTTGCTGATTGGAGGCAAAGAAAGAATCTTGTTTGCCAAAAGTTCTCTGAATGTGGATTCTAATGATTATCCTAGTGGTGTGAAGATACACTTTTGGAAATTGTTCGTGTTGTTGCGTGAATTGTTGTTAGGTCCTGGATTCATGTTTTTGCTTTGAGTATCGTTGGTGTTGTTTGTGTTGAGTTGTCCTTGATCATTGGTTGGTGCATATGTGTTAGCACTAGGAGTAGCATTTTTAGGATTTTTTGTATTTTGAGGATTTTCGGATAATGCAAGCACTGGTTGCTTAGATTTGGGATCATATGATTCATTGTTGCCTTCATTTTTGTTTCAAGTCCAAAATCAAGATTTGTCAAGGTTGGTGTTGTTCTGGTTATTGTAGTTTGATGAGTTTGTTCCTTCCTTGTAGAATTTGAGTGTTCCCTTTTTGACACAGGCTTCCTCTACTTGAATGCCATTTTCGATTAATTTAGCGAAAGATGGTATGCATTGAAGTTTTAGTCTGTAACTCATTTCACCATTCAAGTTATCGATGAAGATTTCCATTTTCTCCTTTTCGGGAATATCTCGAGGATATCATGATACCATGCGTCGCCAGCGTTGAAGGAACACCATGAATGTTTCGTTGTTCTTTTGTTTGGTGTTGCAAACATCTAGCATGGTTATGGCATGTGGGATGTTGTAGGAATAGTGGGTTATGAATTTGTTAACCAATTCATCAAATGATCTGACAGGTGGCGAAATTTTGGATAACCATTCCATGGTTTGCCCTCCCAAGCTTCTGGGGAATAACCTCATCAAATAGGTGTCATCATGAGAAAATTCAAGGCTTAGTGTGCAAAATTATCGAACATGATCTCGGGGATCACTTTTCCCATCATATTTATCAAATTTGGGAACGTCTGAGTTTGGAGGAAAAGGCACCATGTTCAATCTTCTATCAAATGGGTAAGGATAGATTTCGTTTAAAGAGTACCGTACTGTTGTTCCTTGTTGCATATCCTATATTTGCCTTTGAAACATTTGCATTTGTTGAGTAAGGGCTGCCAAAGGTATATTGTCTTGTCGAGGGAAAAGTTCTTGCCTTGTATTGGTTCTGAGCTGAAAAGGTGTGGTAAATGGTATATTTTGCTCTGGTGTTTCTAGCTCAGGTATACGCATTTCTGGTATGCGTTGTTCTGGAATGTGTTGCTCTGGAATATGTTTCTCAGGTATGTGAGTTTCTTCTTCTCTTTGTTGTTCTTGATATGCATATTGTCGAGATCCGGTTTGAAAAATGTTTGGGTCTAAATCTTCGGGAAGTTTAACGCCTTTGCTTGTAAGCATCAACAGATATTTTTCTTTGTCATTTTCCATGAGTTTTTCTACAAGTTTTTGGAAGGAAGGGTTTTCTTGACATTCCCAAAGAAGTGCTTCAGTAATTTCAGGTTCTTCTACGGGTGGAACTTCAAAAGGATTTGATAATCTTCGATTCATACTGGACTCAGCGTGTGCCTCGCTTTGTTTGTCTCTTTGAGAGCGAGTAACAGGCATTTTAGTAGAAACTTTCAGTGGTGAAGGGGACAAAAGCCTCGTTGATATGTTGCTTGGGGGTTGGTGGTTCTAGCCAAGATGTGTTATATGTGATGCACTCGTCGAGCAAGAATGCTGGATTGATCTTTCCTCTGCGGTTTATGGTTTGATTAAAAGCAGACTTTCGACAGTATGCTTTTGTTTTCAAAGGTTCTTTGTCAAATTCGCTAGATTTGTTTTGGATATAACGTTTGACGTGATGAAGGAATACCCGATGAGATTTGAAGATTTGACGATTAATGTATAAAAACTTATTTCTCTTGATGAATTTGGAAAAACTAGGTTGTTGTTTCTTCAACGTGATGTTACGATAGAGGTTCTTTCTTCTCAGAATAAGGGGATTAGTCATGCATGAGTGATCAATGGTTTCCTTTGATTGGTTTGGATTCAGTTGATTCTTGTTTTTAAAAATTTCAAATCTTACTCTATCAGAGTGAAGGTTTTTAGATGCCCCTTCACGACAAAGCGTGTCAAATGATATGGATAAAAGCCTCTCGATCTGGAAACTTGATTTGACAATTTGAAGATTTTAAACAAGTGTTTTGAGATAAAAATCCATAAGATGGTAAAGGATTCTGTTGATACTAATGATGAGATTTTCGGATTATGATAGGAGAGACATCCTCTATTGTGCGATTCGTTTTAGGATTCTGACAACGTTTGTTTTGTCATAAATTTTGCTTGAGAAATAGTTTTAATGGTTTGTTTGCCACTCTGGTTTGATGAAAAAGGATGTTGATGAAAAAATGCTTCTAAAAATGTGTTTGAAAATTTCAAAATTTTTCTCAGTTTTGCTCTCTATTTTTCTGTTTTTGATCACGTGCTAGAACAGAGTCTACATGTGCTACTGAAATTCCTTGATGCGCTAAAATAATAACCACACACGCTAGGCTGCCCCCAGACACGCGCTAAAGTTTTTGAACTGTTAAAATTGTTTTTCCAACTGTTGAAAAATCTATGCGCTATCCTGGGTCTGTGATGCGCTAATTGTTGAACTTTATGCGCTAATGTTTAGTCTCTACGCGCTAAGCTGTTTCTTCCACGCGCTAGGCTATTTTTCTGATGCGCTAAAGAGTTTCAACACTGATTTGACCTATGATAAAAATGCTATTGTTTGAGCTCGACGTGCTAACTTGAGGTTTGGATGCGCTAACCGAAGTACTCCATGCGTTAAGAAGTTGCTCTCATGCGCTAAACTGCCCTGAATTTCTTTTGATTTGGTTTTTGTGAATTTTGGATTTTTGTTGTGAATTTTTCAAGCTTGATGGATGATTTTCTGAAGTGATAAATGCAAACATGGCACAAAAAGTACAACCATTTTGCTTAATCTAACAAAAAGTGTATGTGCAGCGAGGATGTGTTCAAATCTCCAATGTTTTAATAGGGTTAGATACAAATAACACACTTCAGAAAGACTCTTTAGTCAAGGGTCATAAATAACATCATAGCCCACTAGTCTCGATACTCTGTTAGCTCAAACAGCCGTGTCACCCCCTAGAGGGCACCCGTTTTTTTGCCTTTTGCCAAAAATTAACTCAAAGTGAATCGCTTCACAGTTGAGTAGTTATCTTGGGAGATATATGGTGAGTAATCTTGGGGGTAGATTCTTCCCCACCCTTGCACTATGATGTTATAAATGTCTGGTTACTGACTCAGTTCAAAGCTTTTATTTCTAGGATTTGTAATCAGGCTTCCCGTTCGGCCGTCAGTGATAAACTCCCTCAGGAGGCTTCCCAACCTTTAGAACAAAGGCTTTACATATCTCGAGGATACTGGGGGAAGGCTAATCGCTGCGCGCAACCATTAAAAAAGACTTTCGTCACTTTCCACATTTGATTATAGTGGGTTGAAATTCTTGGCGTCAAAGTCGTTCCCCACTTAGGTTGTTCCCTTCACACCAGCCATAAACGGCTTTAAGAGTTGATTTCAACTCCTCGGGAAGGTAGGACTGCTAAAGGTTTTATTGCTTGAAGTAAAGAAAGCTGTAAGAGTGGTCTGGATTTTTGATCACCCAGTTAAGGGGAGAACATATTGCTTCCACTTTTGAGACAAAACAATCAAGTTGGTTTATTTTATCCTTTCAATTCAGTGATTTGCTAAAATCTATGTGGAGATGTTGCTCCACAAAAACATGATGTTTATTTTATCCTTTCAAAGTAATGATTTTCTGATCTATGAAAAGAAATTTGGTCAACAAAGTAAATTTGATGTTTTGGTCAGCAAAATGAAAATCGATTAAAAGAAAATGGCCCGCTCCACCTGCAAGAAAATTGTTAGAGTCCTGCTAGCAAACCAGAGAAAAAAAAATGTTAGATGATTTGGGGGACTTCCTCAAGTCTAAAATCTCAGTTCGGTTACAATTTTAAATTTTTGATCTCTGTCTGTGATGTGCTACAGAAAGGACTGCACGCACTACAAGAAAATCTAGATGCGCTAAACTTATGTCTCTCTGTGCTACACTATTTTTTGGTTGCGCTACTCTGTGCGTTGGACGCGTTGTTTTGTTTTTGTTTTCACGTTGAGAAATGCAATAAACTAGATGATAAGATGACAAGATTAGTATGAGTACTTATCCTAACACGATATATTTAGTCTATGATTGAGCTAAATGATAAAGAAAGTATTCTAAACATGCATATTTAGACTAATTTCTATTCTAAAGAGAGGCTAAATGATGAGCATAAAAATGATATGAAAGATTGAATGTATTTGAGCATAAGTGTGATGCTACAATTTTGAAGGATGATTCAAAATGGAGGAATGAGAGCTCTATTTATAGCAAAAATAGGGCAATGGATGGTCAAGATTGAATGGTTTAATCAACGGTTGAGTTTGAAAGTTGGGGATCCATGTTTGTAATTGGCACTAATGAAATGGTGACAAGTGTCAACATAGGGTTGGGTTGAGAGAAGGGGTTGGAGACATTGAATGCCTAAGAAGACCTCATGGTTATCTAGAGGCTAAGGGTCAAGTCTAAGTTAGGATTACCCACTGGATTAAGAGTTAATCCAAGGATAAACCTTTGTGCAAATGATTAAGAGATAATCATGGTCAAAGCATTAAAGGCCTGATGAGACCCTTGGGTTGGATGAAGGTTGAGTGAAAACAAATGTTTTAACCATGTAGGAGGGTTTGAGTTAACCATTAATGGTTATTGGAGACTTTGGGGGATTAAGTGGTTGAAAGTTGGAAGCCTTTAATGGTTATCAAAGACTTTGAGGAATTAAGTGGTTGAAGGTTGAAAGCCTTTAATGGTTATCAAAGACTTTGAGGTTTTGAGAAGTGACTTCCCTTTGCTTAGGGATGTGACAAAGTTTAGAGGAGGGGTTAGGTTAATTAGAAGCGATTAGAAGATTCTAGAAGGGATTAGAAAGGGGTTTAGGATTTTGCAAGTGGATGGAGGGATAATAGGATTTAATTGAAATAAAGTAATTTAATTCAATTTGGTTGCAATTTGGGGAAATTAAATAAATTAGATTTATTCAATTTAGGATAACTATTTAATTAAATTTGAATTTAATTAAAAGTGGATAGGGGGGATTTAATTGAATAAAATGATTTATTCATTAAATGGATATAGTGAATTTAATTTAAATAAATTGAGTAATTTACTTAATTAAATAGAGGAATGTGGATAATTTAATTAAATTGGATTTAATCAAATAGAGAAATGAACATAAAATATTCATGTAGGAATATGGTCATTTTTATACGTCTACAGTTCCCTTAACTATTTTTTCTTAAGTTCTTTTAAAATACTTAAATAATCTTCATTTATATGAGTTATTTGTTGGTACCATAACCTTTTTTTTCTTCTAAAAGTATCTTTTTCTTTAAACTAAGATCCCACTAAGGTTATATTAATTAAATAAATAATAAATATTTAATTAAATAATGGATAAGACATGGTAAAATCAATTATGATCAATTATGTATGGGTTTAGGTGTCTATACCAAGAATAATGTTGTTACTTTAACATGCCCCCTAATTTCATTTCTCAACTCTAAAACCTCGAAGGCAAAATGTGATATTTTGGATACTTTAGAGCTCATTCAAATCTTCACACTCTCTCTTATGCTTAAAAACAAAATCAAATACTCATGGAATAAATTTTATCAACTTAGGATTACATTATGTCATATTCATGGGAGAAGACCATGTTGATTTAGATGGATTCTCTTCCTAAATGTCATGCTTTAATAGCTCATTCTTCCAAAGGAAAGGGTGAGTATTAGAAGAAGCACAAGATGAATTTGTCTTCAAGTGGTGAGTGTCTCCCCAAGCTGAAGGTGAGGAATGATCAAAAGTATAAACCTCCTTCTCATCCTTCTCCTTCTAAATTAGGAGAGTTATGTTCTAAGTCCAAGAAAAATATGGAGAATTGTTCCAATTTTGGAAAATTTAGGCATACCAATGCATAATGTTTTATGAAGTTTGCATTGGAGAAGCTACAAGAGAGCACAATCTTTCCATTCCTAAGTTTTCTTCAATGGGAAAAGGGTAAGCTCTGTGGATGACTGTATGGTTATGTGCAAACAAATTTCTTTCATGTTGTAGACAACTTCTTTGTGCCCCGTGGATGACTCTATGGTGATGTGCTTGGTTGTTTTCAGACTGGTGTTTTAGCTCCTTGCTTGGAGGGGGGGCTGAGGTAGTGGTTTTTTCTTATAGGCATGGTGGGATTGTGAGGTGGGTCTATGTTGGAAGGATTTTGTGATTTCAATTATCTGTGTTTTTCTATGGTATGTGCTTGTGTTATCGTTTGAAGGTGTCTTGCCAGGGATTCGATGGGATTTGTGGTTGATGATGACAAAGAGAATGGGGAAGGTTAGGGGAGGGTATATGTTTTTTCCTCTTCTTGATCTTGTAGTTATCCTGTTTTAGGTCCCCTACTCTAGCTGCGAAGAGAGAGTTAAGGTAGCTAGATTCCCCTGCTCGAGTAGCAAATAATGAGTTGAAGTTTTGTCTGCTAGGAGAGGATGGGTTCTTGTGGCTATTTCTTTGGACTTTGCTGGTGGTTTTTGCATGCCTCACTCCTTATTTTTGTAGGTTTGGCATGGGGGTAAGGTTTGGAACCAGGGTGCAACCTTTGTTGCATGGTTCTTCCTAGGGTTTTTGGTTTCTCCTTTCCCCTCGATTTATCTCCTATCCTAGGAGAGGGGTTGTTGTTTCTTGGCATTCTATTCTCCTTCATGGTGGTGGTGGTCATAATGGAACCTTGGCTGAAGGCCCTAAGGGTAAGGGTGCACTGTTTACTTCTTGTGACCTTTTTCCTCTTTCTCTACTTGATGTAGCAAACCACATGGGGTTATTATTTCATTTCTTATGTGCCTTTGTGTTTATTTGATGACTTATTGAGGGTTTGTCTTCTTGGGTCCAGCAATTTTCTTTCTTGTAGTATCTTTTGGCTTGACCTCTCTCTGTGACATGGGTTTCCTCTAGTTTGTCTTATTGTGGTGGCCCTTCCTTCTTTGGACGTGGAGATGGATGGTATTAGAGACAACCCCCATGTTTTGTGTTCAACTCTTAATGGTTTTTTTGTGTTTTCTTATCTGTTTGGATGCTGACAGTTTTAAAGGGCCCAGTATAGATTGTGGTTATTTTTGGTTAAGGTCTCAGCTAGCTTTTAGCTTCTTGCATTATTTCTCACACTTTAAGGGAGCTAGGAATATCCTTGTTGTTCGGCTAAGGGTGTTTGTTAAACCTTTTTCATTTTCTTTAAAGACCTATAGTTTGAGGTTGTAATATTGATGGTGTGGCCAACCTGATTTGTATAGGCTATCTCTTAATTTTTTGGCTGGATTTATTTGATTGTCATTACACTAGTATTTGGCTAGAATTTGTTAGTTTAGTCGTGTATGGGCTTTTGATTTTCAACTTTTGTACTCTTTGGTAGCATATTATTGTGGATTCCAGATCCTGGTAAAATCTAGGGGTTTGAGGTCCCTTCAAAACCAGTTGTAACGGGTTTCAGGTCCCCACAAAACGTATTTTTTCCTTAATAAAAAAACATAATGATACAAAATCAATCTTTACAATGACAAATTATACATAAAATATACCCCCCTTGCAACGCCCTATGCAAATTTATCAATGAAAATATTTTATTACTTAAAGGTTGAGACAACATTTTCCTAAAAAATCCCCCACTTGTTTAACACCTTGCAACAAAAATAGGTGGGGTATTGACATCATGTTTTAATTGCTAGGGGCGGAGGAGCCCATGGAATTTGAACACCATCTAAACTTCTTTGTACTAAAAACATTAGAGAATCTAAAATATTCATCAAATTATGTACCTTACCTAGCTTTACCCTACCATCCTCAAGGACATATATAAAAATTTGATATTGAACATCAATGTCCTTGGTCTTGTAGAATGAAATATTTGGTTCTTAACTAGGTATATTGCACTATGAATATCACAATAAACTATCATTGCACCTTTTATTCCAATATATGAATAAAGTCTCTTAAGTTCCAAATGGTTTATTTACAAGCATGAGTATTTACTTATATTATGCTTCGACAGTCTATAAAGAAACAACCTATCACTTAATCATATAACTAATTGTACCACGAGATAAAGTAAATACATAAGGAGTGCAAAATCTTCTCCTATCAACATCACCTACTTATTTTAAATCCACAAAACCATTAATATTATAAAAATATCATCTCTTATCAAATTATAATGATAAAATGAAAGAATACTCTGAAGCACCCTTCAAATATCCAAATAATGTTATAACTACATCCCAATAAAATCTAGTAGGATTAGACATATATCTAAAAATAAATCCAACTGGTTAAATAATTTCTAGTGTACGAACTATAGCCTATATCAAACTTCCAACTACTCTTTGGTAAGACACTCAACTTTTGTCTTCCATCTCTAATGTGGATTGAGGAGAATATAAAATAGATAATTTTAGTCCAACTATAAGGGAACACATAATGATGTATAATCTTTTCTGTTAAACCTCTGTAAAATTGAATTCACATAATTACTCTAGCCTAGCTAGAGCTTTTTATTCAATGGTTAAAATTAAATGAACAATGATTGAAGGTTAAGCTACAAGAAATAGATATTGGAAAAAAAGGTGGTGGGAATTAATTAGTCTATATCAATCAATTAATTATGAATTAATAAATTGAGATTTAGTTGAATAATTTTTAGGATATGGTTAGACTTTTTTAAATAAATATAAATTCAATTAAAGGATAAAAGTGAAGGTTATATTAATTAAATAAATAATAAATATTTAATTAATTAATGGATAAGAAAAGGTTAGATCAAGTGTGATAATGTATACACTAATTTAAGTGTCTACATCAATGCCCTATAATGAGATTTCTCAACTCTCCAACCTCCAAGACAAAATTTGATATTTTGGATACTTTAGAGCTCATTGAAATGACCACACTCTCTCTTATGCTTAGAAACAAAATAAAATACTAATGGAATAAATATTATCAACTTAGCATTACATTATGTCATATTCATGGCAACTCAGCTAGTTGTAAACCAAATTGTGTGTTTCTATCAGGCTAAGGTAATTTTTCTAATTTTGGTGACCTTAGTTTTTCTCTTCTAAATTATTTTTGTATCTTATACTATTAATTTTCTTCATCAAAAATAAAAAAATTCATGATAAAACAATGGTTAGTGTAAGCACTAACCATCAATGACACTTTTATTTCTTATACCATTAATGACAATCCCCTTCTTCGAACTTCACTTCTTGGAATATGGTTCTTGCAAGAAAATGATACAATATTATTATTATCTTGGCAAAGGTGACATTCTTAATTACACTAAAAAAATTCATATTCATAGATGCACATATACAAGAATATTTCTCAATACATTCTTATTTCTCATGTCTTGTACCATCACAAATAAAATGACCTTAAATATTGTCGGTCAACAAAGGCAAAAACCATTAATTCTCTACAATTGGCATATATTAGTGCTTGTGAACTATTCAAGGAAAAATGCATATGAAAAATCCTCTATATAAAATATCATTGGCAAATATAAAGTAAGACTTCCATGACTTTTTCAAAAAATATCCCCAATGTAAACATAGTAATATTATCTATTCTCCTATTTAAGAACTCCACCTCTTTATTGACCTTGGCCTTTATAATAAGATTTCATTGCCTGGTTTACACTTTTATCATTATAATGATTGACTATTTAAAAAGTAAGGGGGAGAAATTCTACTCAAATTTGGTACTGAAAAAGTCATATGCAATGTTTGAATGGAAAATATTAATTTACATTTTAACTTTTCCTTTATTTTCAAATATAGTAATAACTCTTCTTTCAAGAATTATTAAGTGAAGAAGTTTATTGATATGATCCATACCCAACATCACTTCTCTACTCTTTATAATCCAATTGACAAGTTGATAGTTCACTCAAAATAAATGAATTATTTTATGTAAACTTGTTGATCAGCAAAGTTAAAATTGGCATCCATATCATCTTACCCTACAGACCTACTATACTTGCATTTTTTTTGCATGTGTACATCTCGTTTGATATATCATCTTAAAGTTATTATGCCTCTAAAGATGAAAATTTATTCTCTTAAATTCTTTCTTCACCTACTCATTCATGAAACTATGTAAAATGAGTGTCACCACCAAGAACTCAAGATGTCTAATGAGATTGTGTGAATGTTTTTCTACAAATGAGTCTTCCACATGCAACTTGTATGACCTTATAATCAACCTGTTTTCCATTACTCTTTCCATTGTAAAATAAAACTAATGCAATGCACATTCAAAAGACAATTTCTAAAGGAAAGTTATGTCATATTAACTTCTATCTATGGATAGGAAACAACACTTGAAGGAACCTCCTAATACTTGTCACCTTCAACAATTTTGTGTGTGATCATTTTCTATTTTCTCAATTTCAATTCTTAATATTTCTATTCAAGTTGCATGTATATATGGCCTATTTTGCTACATATATTGCACAAGACATATCAATTTGTGACACATGTCAATCATGATGTAGTTTTTGTTACCATAGTGCTTGTACATCTCAATGTTATGGGTACCTCTATGCTCCTTCAGTTTCCTTATATATGCTATGGTGCTCCATTCTTTCCAAAACATGTGTTTAAATGAAACTTTACTTGTTAATTCATATGTATGTTTTCTATTTCTTTATATATGTTGTCTATTTCTTTATGTATGTTATAAACTCTTAATAGTATTAATATTTTGTAATGATATTACCCTTTGTATTTCTTAATTAAGTAGCTATTAAAAATGATATTTCTATTCCTTTATTATGTTTCTTATCTATCTAAGTTTCTTTCTATTATTTACATGTGATTAAGTTGAATCAATAATTTATTTTTATTTCTTAAACAATTACGAAAATAGATCAAAGTATCATCGAAAAATCACATCTATTTGTTTCTATATCATAATCATATAAAAAACACATCATCACATAAACACAAACTCAAATAAAATCATTCATAAAAATGTCCTTGCAATAATTAATTATCCGTATATGCATACGATATATACTCAATCTCTAACGATTATGACAAAATATGAGGACAGAATCAATATTCTCTTACGGCTATGACATAATATGAGATCAACATTTATAGGTGGTATACGATTTGGAGGCTACAATAAAACGAACCCTTCTCGGTGCCCCTCTGCTTGCCTTAATGCCTCTGTCAAGCTAGCATTCTCCATTGTCAATGCATCCATCCTCTGTGATACTTGTATATCTGCTACTCTCATCTCATGATGAAGTGTCTCCAGGTCTCCTCGCACACGATCTTGCTCTGCTTTGAGTGCATCTACCTTAGCACATAATTGTTGCACACGATCTTGCTCTACTTTGAGGGCATCTATCTTGGCACACAATTGTTGCACATGATCTTGCTCCACTGTAAGTGCATCTATCCTAGTACATAGTTGTTGCACCTCTGTCTGATGAAGTTTCTCGAGCTCTCCTCGCACACGATCCTGCTCCACTTTAAGTGCATTTATCTTAGCATATAGTTTTTGCACCTCTATCAGCATTTGTCTCTCCCTCTCACGAGCCTCATCATGTTGGATCTGCAGACTATCCCAATCTGCTTGAGCTTGGTGTCTCTCACTTAGGGCCCAATCTCTCCCAACCTCTGCCCTTGCTACTCTCTCATAAAGTTGATCCCTCTCTACCACAGTAGCATATTTCTTTTTCATACGTTGTCTCAACATAAGATTAAAACTGTCAAATTGGCCCGCTATTTCCATTGGCCTATCCCACTCTCCAAAGTTAGCTGCGACACCGAAACACCAAACAATGTTAGTTCCATATATCTCAAGTAACATCAAACAATAATTCATTTCTAAATGCATACTCATCTATATCTATAAAAACTCTGCGCAGAGAAAACATATTTGATTTATGTTAATCATGCATTTGCTACACTCAACGTTGACTTGACATTTTCTAATCTTAATATATTTCTCAATGTGTTTATCAGATGAATTAAAAGCAAAATAAAACATTTTAAGGCAGCCTATAATCTCTGCCAACATTCCGAAACCTAAGAAACCTTCAAGGTTCACCATAACCTAGCCAAATATTTATGGAACAGTAAATGACAAATCATAATGCAGTAACTATACGAAAGAGAGACTTACGAATTAGTGAAGGTCTAGGAGTTGTTACAGCTGCGTCTAAAGACAATAAGTGAAAGCGGGGATATGCTGCGGAATTGGTAGTGGAAGTTGTTCGTGATGAAAATGGCACGGTTACAGCAGCAGAAGTAGTGGTATGTGCTAGGGCAGTTGCACTGCTGGTCGAAGAAGACGAAGCATCACTGCAAAACACACGTGACAGTTGAGATTCAGAGGACGATTGAGTCGTTGAAGAAGTTGCCGGAGTAACAAAATTCGAAGTAGAATTTCCAGCCGGAGTGTTGAAAGGCGTGGGTAGAGTAAATGCTATGCCCGGAGTGTTGAAAGACACATCCGCATCCAGTACAGAAGATTGCGCGGGGATTGCAAAGAAAGGCGTTGGTGGACAAACCGTAGGAGTGCCGAAGAGAGGCGTAGGTGGACAAACCGTAGGACTGCCAAAAAAAATTACGCCTAGGCACCAAACCCGAGGTGCTGATCAATGGAGTCCCAGGCGCGTAAGCCGCAGCAACGCCGGAGAGAGGCGTACGTGCATCAGCCGCAGTGACACCGAAGAGAGGTGTTGGTGGCGAAGAAGCCGAAGATCCAAACATGAAAGGAATTGATGAACTCCTGGGTGATAGAGAGTATTCAAATCCTCTAGTCGCCATGGCCAAAGCACGAGTAATGCCGACAAAAGATTAAAATTGAAAACTGAAGCCTTTAGACCTTAGGGTTTTGTAAAACAAAAAATATGTTGTTCCTGTACGTCTTTGACTTGATTTGGTTTGTTAAAACATTCTGGACTGGGATTTATATGATATCATAGGACAGCGGTTGGGTTGGGTTGGGTTGGCCGACCATATATTGATAGAGGACTTATTATTTTTTATTTAAAAAATAATCTTAATGATTCCAAGGGGAAACAAATTAACCTCAATTTATGTAATGTAGGGGTGAGTATATATTTGTGGTAATTCTTAATTATTATTATTTTAATTATATTTGTGTCAAAAAAATTATAACTTTGATTTCAATAAAAGTTTGGGCAGGAGAGTCTTAGCGAGCAAGGGCGGGAGTGACAGAGACAGGGGTTACTGAAGGAGATGGAGATGACACATGTGACGAGGAGAAGGTTGGAGCCACTTCTCCCTGCCAACACATGGGCCTTGTTTGGTGTTTTTGGCTCGGGGATCTTTGGAGTTCGGCGTTTTTTGGGTGGACTGTTGCCTGTTCCTCCTGTTCTCAGCCCGCATAGGATGTTTGGGAGGTGTGCAAGGTTTTTCTTGCATGGCCGTTTGGTGGGTGCTTATTTGTGGGTTGTTTCTCAGACTCGACTTGACTCTGGAGTGCAACCATTGGTGTGGCATTGATGTTTGTGTTGGTAGGAACATTGGTTAGTGGTCAATGGTTATATGCCCTAGGACAATCCTTGGTGATGTGGGTAGGTTTGGGCTTCTTATTTTTGTGCCCCTCCTTTTGGGTTGAGCTTTTTCTTCCTCTTCCTCATTATTGGGCATTTTTTATTTTATTTCTCTAAGGGTTTGGATGAGGGGAAGGAGGAAATTCAGGGATCCAAAGTCTTTTCATGTTTTGCACATGTGCTTGCATGCCTATTTTGAGTTGTTCGTTGTGCTATTTCAAAGAGATTTGTTATCTGTATATATTTTCGGCTGTCCTATTGTGGATCTTCCCATGTTTGCCTCATGGATGTTTTCCCTTTCAAATGTTATTTAGTGTCCTCGGTTATTTTTAGTTCTTACTATTGAGGTGGCCATGTCTTCTTTTCAGGTGGAGATGGCTAGTATTGGTGATAACTTTCCTCCTATTGGATTGGAGCTTGATACTGCAGATGATGCTGGGAGGTGTTGGTGGGAGGCTATTGTTAATTTCCTTGGTGGCTAGCGTGATTCTGAGTATGGTTTTCGAGTTGTTTTCTCTCCTTTAGCTCCTATTGAGGTGGTATTTTTGGAGAGTCTTTTGATCTTAGTTTTGGTATGAAGTTTGAGGTTATGGGCACCTTTCCAAAACCCTTAAAGGTGTCTTATTATCCCCTTGCCTATTGTCATAAATCTCATTTCAAGATATTTTGTCCTCCTATAGAGGTGAAGTGACTGCATGGGTTATGGGCTAAGGGTCTCTTTAGAAGGCTATTGTTTGTCTTGCTGGTTAAGGGAGCCAGTCAAAACCCTTATGGTTTTCCTTGTAGAAGGTTTTTCTAGCCTTGTCAAAACCCTATATCCTAGATCACGATTGAGGGAGCCTATAAAATCCCTATTGCTAGTTGTGGGAGCCTTATAAAACCCACTTTCGTGATTGGGGGAACTTGGAAAAACCCCATGTCTCTTGTTCTTGCTAGGGACAAACTAGATGCTGAAAGTTTTCAAGGGCAAAATTTGGCCAGTTCTTGTTTTTGGTTAGGTCCAGGCCATTGTTTTGGCTTGGAGAAGCTATTGTAGGTTATGAGAGCCTCGAAAAACCATTCTTGTTGGCTAAGGGTGCCTAATATACCCTCGAGCTATTGTTTTCGAGATATTTTGTTTGCTATTTTAGGTCGTTTGTTCTGCTAGCCTGATTTGTAATGGTGCATTCCTAGGCAATGTTTGGCTAGTGTTTGGTGGGTGGTAGGTGTTGTGTTTGTTCTCTTCCATCCTTTTCACCCTTTGTCATAGGATCTAGACACCAGTATGTCCAGAAGGTATCATATCAATTCTCAAACTTGTGGTTTGCATCCAAGTAGACTAGTTTATTTATCATGGGCAACTCATTGTTATAAAGTGTTTCGAGGGCCCTTCGAAACCTATTTTATACTAATCAAAAAATTTCATTTCAATTAAATGATATTCAATTATGTAATATTAATTATAATTCTAACTTTTATAAAATAAAATTAATAATTAGTTAAGTTATTTAGTTTCGGTATTGTCCATCTGAATTAAGTATTTCTCACCTTCATCGTATATTTTTTACACAAAAAACTAAAATCTAAATTATTATATGCATAAAAATATAACATCATGTGAAAAAATTTATTTTCATCTCATTAGTTAACTACATCTAGAAATTATAAATTTCTTCCCTTAAAGGTTAACACAATAGTCTCTTACAAATTTTATTTTCCTTCACAAGTTTGACTTCCTCTTCTAGTAGAAACTTCATCCTCACACTTATTATCTATTAAATTGATAATTCGTTATTATGCTCCTTAATTGAAATGGTAATTATTGGATTTCATTGAATGAAAAAAAAAGAGATTTTTAGAAATCAACTCAAAAGCTTCTTTCCTTGTAGTTAACTATGCCTACAAATTACAAACTTTTTCTTCCCCCAGAACATGACTTCATCTTCAAATAAAAAACTTTTTCCTCTTGTTTTGTTATTAATTAAATTAAACAATTCATCATTATCCTCATTCAATTGAAATGATAATTCTCTAGTTCCATGGAACCAAAAAATGCCTATCACTATCAAATTTAATGGCAACAAAATCCAAGGATGCAATCTCAAATGGATTATCAATCATTTTGATTGTTGTATAATAGGTGTATTCACCATTTTTGTTTTAGAGGCTTGACAGTCTCTCATTTCGATCATTCCTAGGAACTAATTATCTTATTTTATTTCTATAGAATATCTTTCAAATGCATTAAGCCCTAAGGCAAAGTTGTTGGAGCAAGATATACTATTAGTGGGTTACCAATGATTTATCTAAAACATTAATCTTTTTTTTCTAATTGATTAAAGTGGGATATTCTCAAACGTTTACATAATCGCTGCAAAGTAACTACTTGAGGCTCATGAGGGATGCAAACCCAACATAAGACAAAAATGAATACGAAAGTTAATATATAAGTAGAACCATATCAAAATGCAACTAGACAGTAAAAAACCAGACAACAAACCACCCAGCAAAGACACAAAGAAATAGTCTATTATGTGGGGGTATTATCTTTCCTAATGTAAGTGCTAGTTATAATATAATATAAAAATTATAATGAAGATATAGATTTTTCATAAAATATATTTTTATTTACATAAAACTAACTACAGTTCAATCTTTGTAATAAAAAAAACAGGGAATAGAGAATTTGCAGAAAGAAATTGGAAATAATAACAATGACAGAAATGGAGATCCAAAAGAAGATGGAATCAGTGGGGAAGAGGATAAATGTAAGGAAAATTATCATTATGGTGTACAAATGATTGATCTTTCAAAAGAAGTTGCAGTTGATAAAGAATTAATGAAAACCTTTAAAGTTATCTGTAGATTCAATGTGCCAAAAAAAGATAGGGAGACAATACAGATATGGATCAAGGATTCATGGAGAATTGAATTTAATTTAAAATTCATTCCAAAAGGATTTTTCATGATAATATTTTCCAACCATGAGGAAAAGGAGAAAATTATTTAGGGAGGATTATGGATGATGAAGGAAGGAAGTTATGTTGTGTGCACAGAAGAAATATTGGATGTTGTAGGTTGAAATTGAGTAACAAAAATTCTTCTACATCTAGTGTCATCATAGAGATAATAGATTCTAAATATAGTATGGGATTGAAGATGGCACCAATATGGATTCCAAAAAGAAAGGACTTCATCTTCAAATAAAAAACTTTGTCCTTCCCCCAGAAGATGACTTAAATAAGTAAAACCATATCAAAATGCAACTAGACAAGTAAAACTTTGGATTCCAAATAGATAAGTAAAACCATATCAAAATGCAACTAGACAGTAAAAAACGAGACAACAAACCACCCAGCAAAGACACAAAGAAATAGTATATTATGTGGGGGTATTATCTTTCCCAATGCAAGTGCTAGTTATAATATAATATAAAAATTATAATGAAAATATATATTTTTCTTAAAATATATATTTATTTAAATAAAACTAACTACAGTTCAAACTTTGTAATAAAAAAATGAAGGAATAGAGAATTTGTAGAAAGAAATTGGAAATAACAACAATGATAGAAATGGAGATGCAAAAGAAGATGGAATCAGTGGGGAAGAGGATAAATGTAAGTAAAATTATCATTATGGTGTACAAATGATTGATCTTTCAAAAGAAGTTGCGGTTGATAGAGAATTAATGAAAACCTTTAAAGTTATCTGTAGATTCAATGTGCCAAAAAAAGATAGGGAGACAATACAGAGATCAATCAAGGATTCATGGAGAATTGAATTTAATTTAAAATTCATTCCAAAAGGATTTTTCATTATAATATTTTCCAACCATGAGGAAAAGTTGAAAATTATTTGGGGAGGATTATGGATGATGAAGGAAGGAAGTTATGTTGTGTGCACAGAAGAAATATTGGATGTTGTAGGTTGAAATTGAACAACAAAAATTCTTCTACATCTAGTGTCATTATAGAGATAATAGATTCTAAATATAGTATGGGCTTGAATATGGCACCAATATGGATTCCAAAAAGAAAGGACTTGATCTTCAAATAAAAAACTTTGTCCTTCCCCCAGAAGATGACATAAATAAGTAAAACCATATCAAAATGCAACTAGACAAGTAAAACTTTGGATTCCAAATAGATAAGTAAAACCATATCAAAATGCAACTAGACAGTAAAAAACCAGACAACAAACCACCCAACAAAGACACAAAGAAATAGTCTATTATGTGGGGGTATTATCTTTCCCAATGCAAGTGCTAGTTATAATATAATAAAAAAATTATAATGAAAATATATATTTTTCTTAAAATATATATTTATTTACATAAAACTAACTATAGTTCAATCTTTGTAATAAAAAAAAGAAGGAATAGAGAATTTGTAGAAAGAAATTGGAAATAACAACAATGATAGAAATGGAGATGCAAAAGAAGATGGAATCAGTGGGGATGAGGATAAATGTAAGGAAAATTATCATCATGGTGTACAAATGATTGATCTTTCAAAAGAAGTTGCGGTTGATAGAGAATTAATGAAAACCTTTAAAGTTATCTGTAGATTCAATGTGCCAAAAAAAGATAGGGAGACAATACAGAGATGGATCAAGGATTTATGGAGAATTGAATTTAATTTAAAATTCATTCCAAAAGGATTTTTCATTATAATATTTTCCAACCATGAGGAAAAGGAGAAAATTATTTAGGGAGGATTATGGATGATGAAGGAAATTTCATTATATATACAAAATTGGACTCCTAATTTTAATCTGATAATGTCAAGAATCCTTACAAATCTTAAGTATGGATTAGACTATATAAGTTGATAATTGAATACTAGCTGGAAGAAATTGGAAGAAAACTAGGGACTATAATGGATGTTTATGTATATTTCGCTAATGGAGACTCTGTGATATGTGCTAGAATAGAGATTGTAGTGAATAGGAAACTTAGGAAAGAAGTTAGGTTGTGTGCATAGACGAAATATTGGATGTTGTAGATTGAAATTGAACAACAAAAATTCTTCTACCTCTAGTGTCATCATAGAGATAATAGATTCTAAATATAGTATGGGCTTGAAGATGGCACCAAAATGGATTCCAAAAAGAAAGGACATAACCCTAATCAAATGTCGGGCCCTAGGATTGAATTGCTCCCCCGACACAACTATCACACCTGGAAGCTCAAGATGTTATAATTGTTGCACTCATGAGGTCTTTAGTAGTTGTTGGATATTGACCAAACCAAATTCACTAATCCATTTGAGTAGTTTTTCCATAGAAGCAAAATAGATGAGGCAAAAGGACTCATCGGTACATTTATGCACGTTAGATAATTTGTTGTTTTAGATTGTTCTGTGTACAACACCTAAAGAAGTATGGCATAAGCTTGCTGGGTTGTATGGTAAGGTCAACCAATTTAAGATCTTGTAGCTTGAACCCAATATCACTTCTCTTTCTCTAGATGCATTTCCCTCTACTTAGGATTTACTTGCATCTTTCAAAACAATTTTGTCTGAACTCAAAGGTTGTGGCCATGCCAAACAAGACAATGATTGTATTTTCTTAGTCTTGTCTAAACTTAGAGGTCATTTGCAAATGTTTTCATCTACCTTCTATTCTACAATGGATGTTATGGGAGAAGACCATAAGATGCCTTATTTTTGAGGTATGTTATGATTGTTTGACTAGGGATTAGGCCATGTTAATTTAGATGGATTCTCTTCCTAAAAGTCATGCTTTAATGGCTCATTCTTCCAAAGGCAAGGGTGAGTATAAGAAGAAGCAAAAGAGGAATCCATCTTCAAGTGGTGAGTGTCTCCCCAAGCTTAAGGTAAGGAATGATCAAAATGATAAACCTCCTTTTCATCCTTATCCTTCTAAATTAGGAGAGTTATCTTCGAAGTCCAAGAAAAAGATGGAGAATTGTTTCTTTTGTGGATACACAATATTTTGTGAATGTTGCATTGGAGAAGCTATGAGGAAGCACAATCTTTCCATTCCTAAGTTTTCTTCAAGGGGAAAAGGGTAAGCTCTCTCAGCTCAGGCTTTATCTTCTACCAATTCTAGTTGGATTCTTCATTTGGTGCTTCTCACCACATGACTCATATTGTGGATATTCTTGATTTGAGGACAAGCTCAATTCAAATTTAGGATGGTTGTATTCATGATGTTATTCTTGATCCTGATATCTTGCAAAATCATCTTTCCATATACTAAATTTCCAATCATGGTGATGGAAGGCTCGTTGAGTTATCTCCTACTGAAGTATCTATTCGATAGATGAAAGATCCTGAGAAGTTCATTGCTACAAGCATAGTTGATTATGCATCATGTTTGTATAGGTTTTATGAATTTAATTCTTCATCATGATCATCCCTTATTGTTCATAGTGATTCTATGAACAAGATTTGGCATGACATTTTGGGCACCAAAACTATAGACATCTTCAATAGATGAGCACATAAAATTTGCTGATTCATCTCCCTCAAATATTTTACTTAGATGGTGTTTGTCAAGGTTGTGCTCTTGGAATAAATCATATAGGTCTCATTCCTAATGGTATAGCCACATGTTCTTTGACACTAATTGAGTTGGTGCAAAGTGGCCTTATGTCATTCCCCTCTTTAAATTTTTAAGGGTCAAGTATGTGCTCACCTTTATTGATGACTTCTCTAGGTGAACATGAATGTAATTTTTGATGTACAAGGATGATATTCTTTGATATTTAATTATATTCCTTGCATTTGGGGAGAAGTAGTTAGAGCATTCCCTTCAAAAGATTCACATATATAATGGGGGGACTATGTCAATTAGGCATTCCATTAATTCTGCTATGCTTAGGTTATTCTTCACTAGCACATAGTACCATACACTCATTAGAATGACGTTGCCAAGTAGAAAAATATAACCTTATGGAAGATGGCCAATTGTATGATTCAGTCTGGATCTATGGCTCTAGAATTTTGGGCAGAGGCTGTCAATTATGAGAACAAAATTAAAAATTGTATGCCTCACAAGGCAGTACGAAATATGACTCTTGAGGAGGTTTGGTCTCATGTCAAGCTGAAAGTTTCCTTTTCCATAGTATTTGGTAGTGATGCATAGAAATTCATTCCAGATGGTCGGCATAAAGCAATGGAGAATAAGATTCATTATTTCATCTTTGTTGTCTATTGTGAGTATGTAAAGGGATATCATTTTTTTGATCTTGTCACTCAAGAGGTACATTTTTTCTAATGTCTAGTTTCATGTGTCCTTCACGTCAATGGATTTGACACCACAAGATTCTTCCTCCCTTCTTCCAAGTTCTTCTTTTGATGATGTTTTTCTTCCAACGGATGATGACCTTGATTCTCCTGATGATGTTTCTCTTAAAGATAGTATTGTTATAGTTGTTGATATTACTTCATCTTTTTCTTCTCCTCAACCTGCACCTAGTCGACCTTTATGGGATCATATAGTCATTTTGGATGTTGGTTCTCTTGCATTTGATCCTACAACTACTCAACACACTCATTCCCAAAATTTAGATATCAGTGTTTATATTCATGTAGTACTAATCCAGAAAAGATTATAGATGCTTCTGTTATTCCAGAATGGGATAGTGCTATGGCTAAGGAGTATTCTTCTTTGATGAAGAATCATACTTTGGATTTGGTTCCTCTTCCTAAGGGAAGGTTGGTTTGTTGTAAATGGGTTTATCATACCTAATTTGTAGTTGATAGTTCTAAATCAATAAGTATAAGAATCGTCTAATGGCTAAGGGCTTTTCTTAGGCTATAGGTATTGACTATTATGAAACATTTTCCCCTATAACCAATATGTATTCCATTCTGTTACTGCATCATTTATTCCTCATGATAAGAGCGAGTCATCCTTTAAGATTTTCAGTTGGAGTCCTAATCTTTCTTGTGATACGTCGGTTCAAGTCCTTAGTACATTTGTAAATCCTTTTTCAATCATAAAAGTGAAGTTTAGATAATTGGTTGAACTCTGTGAACAAGTTGAACCATTTTGAACTGGGTTCAATAGGTTCATTTAGGTTTCATAGGTTCCTAGGTGTTCAAGGAGGTTTTTCATACTAATATTTTCTCTAAGTGTCTTGCAGCGACTCTCTAAAAGTTTCTTGTTTGGTGATATGTTACTTTATTTCTCTCCGGGTTTTGAACTCATTGAACCAAGTTCAAGAGGTTCAGACATGTTCAACATGTTCAATACAACACAAGTGGTCAATAGCTTGATATTATTTGTTTTCTTGGCAAAATTCTCCTTGAGATTGCATACATCTTGAACTACTTGAACGCCCATCAAGTCTATTCAGGATGTTCATATGTGTTCGAAGTTAGTGTGTCCCATGGGTTTTAATGATTTGATGGTGCATTCATTGCCAAATATGAGGAGGCAGAACCATGTCTTGAGTGACGTCAATCCTTGCTTTTTTGAAGTAAGTAATCATTTTGGGAACTAGCGATTACTTCGAAAACATCGCAATGCATTCAATGCATGTGTACGATGTCTAATCCACAAACTCAACACACTCGAACTGAAAATTGGAATTATTGTATTCAATGTTTCTGTATCATTGCCTTCACTAATAAGGTATGAAGGATTGTTAGTGCTCCGCATTTGTTCCTCATTGCTGTGTCTTTGTTTTTTCTGGATAGGAGTCTTGTTTGCTACTAGCCGTCATCCGGTTGTTCAACTATGAAGGTGAGTCTTTTTATTGTCCTCTTCAATGGTTTTTACTTGCATTTTATCTCTTATAGAAAGTTTTGGTGTAACCAATTTAGGCTTATTGTTTAAAATTATGAAGTCCACACTACATTTGTTAGGGAACGTTTTTAGCCTGGCATCCACTAAACCCATAGTTAGTGATACTGACCTAAAAGTAGAAAACCTTGAGGTGTTGAAAGAGAGGGTGTTCAAGGGAATTGACAAGTCTTTCGATGTGGAGATTTTGAGTAGCGGTCTCGTAGAAGCCGCAACTTTTCCCCCATCCATTCCTTGCCCAAAATTGATTCGGGAATGTATTGCTAGATACGACCCAGTGTCTGAAACCATTAGGAGAGACAATGGTGAAACCCTTCTTGCCATAAATTGTGAAGTAATTTCCTCAGTCTTCAAGATACCTGATTACCAATTCTCCAACTTTTCCCCTGCTCAGTCAATCACCGAGTTCAACGCAGACAGAACCAGACACCATAACAATGTAGCAAAATTCTGGTTGAAGGTTCCTCAAAGAGGTGGTTCCAAGTTAGCCAAGAATCCTAATAAGAATCACATGTTGCCTCACATTCATGACATAATGCTTTTGTTGCACCGAGCCAGAGGATCCGCTGAAGCTTATAGCTTCGATGAATGATTTATTGCTACGTGTAGCTGGTTTTAGAATGGAAGCAATATTTGGATTGAGCTGAATTGATTGCTAATTCAATGAGAGAACAACTGATTTTGGCTAAATAGTTCAAACAAAACTTCTTTATGTCTTCATATCTCTTGTATTGTTTGGCTTGTGTTAAGGAGTTGGTTGGAATACCGAAACAGCTCACTGAGGAGGATGTTCCCGTATATGAGTTCTATCCCATGCTGCAAAAGGATAAAGCTATACAGGATTTTAGAAGGGTGCATAATGCTTTTCTAAGTGATTTGTGTCATGAATTGAATAATATGAAAGCCAAAAGAATCTCTGAAGATGCATAGACTTTGATAAAGAGATTTGGTAGTTTTTATATCCATTTTCCATGCTTTTGTTACATACGGGTAGGTGGCTTTGAAGAGGAGCCCTTCAAACTCCCTCACTTATATTCAGATTGGTTTGTTCTGGGGGCGATATGCAGGAAACTAACCTCTGTAGTAAGAAAGGCACAACCCAGGGACAAATGGGAAGGTCATTTTCCCATCCAATTGGGCATGTTGTCCTGTAGTTCAATATCTGACGCTTTGAGTATAGGAGCAGACCTCAGGAATTTCAATTTTTCCCTGTATCCTCAAAGGAAAGGTTTTGATAATAAGGGATTTTCCTGAAGTCTTGGTCTAATGCCATACCTTCCCATGCCATAGTTAGATGATTTCTCGGAAGATTGTACAGATGAACTTGAAGTATTCAAAAGGGGAAACATGAGATTGGTGTTAGAACAAGTTGTTTCATTGCAGTTAAAGTTGGATACTAAGGGGCTCAAAGAGGATTATCTAGAGCTATTCAAACTAGGGTACTTAGCCCATGCAGAAGTTGAAATGCCTCCAATTAACTAGGATGAGGAAGAGAAAGATGATATACAATTAAGGACCAAAGGAGTTTTGGAAAGGACCGTGGCGTGGGTGGCCAATAAGAAAGCAATAAAGTCAGGCGTTAAGTCTAATTCTGCGAGAAGTAATAAGGATCCTCTACCTTCACCAAAGCATCTTTCTAACAATGCTTCTATACCTGTTCATGTGGGTAAGGATAACAAGTCACCCCAGCTTAGTCATAGGTCTAATTCAACTTTGGATTTTTGTACTCCTCAGCATACCTAGTCCCGAAGTGTAGCTCAAAGAAAGATGGATCAGGCAAAGGACATAGGGGTGAAAGATACCGTTCTCGATGCCTAGATATTTGAAATTGAAGACTTGGATGACAATGTTGCTAGTGCCCTGGATTCTCATACGATGACTATGGCTATGATGCCACCTTCCAAGATGATTGAAGGAACCACTGGTTCCAGTGCAAATCCTAAGTGGTTGACCACCTCGGTGAACAAAAGATAGAGTTTTCTTCCCATGACTATTCTGATTCAAGAAATGGTCGTTAAGTACACAAAGAAGAATCCAAAGCCGAAAAGGTTCAAAACTATTGCTCGCCTGGACAATGATGAGGGAAATGGAAAATGGGTTGCTAAAATCGCCTCATATAAACCCAAGGATGAAAAAAAGTAGGCTAGCATTGATGATTTTAAGATCAAAAAGGTGGAATTGGGAAACATGAGTAGAGACATAGACAATCATTTCTTCTAGGTATCGGCAGAGAAAATGCTCACTAGGTCAGACATGGATGGGCGAGAAAAGAGAGAACTAAAGCGACACATAAATGTTCTGGCCCGGTTCATCGATAGTATTGGTTGCCTTGGGGCACTCCCAATATCTCATGCTACAAAGAACTTTGACCCAACTTCACCGAAAAATAAAAAGCTAATGAGCCAAGTTCAACGGGCGAAGAGTATTGCTAAAGTTGTGGAGAAATAGATTGAGGGAATAATCAAGGACGGTGAGAAAATAAATTTGGGCGATTAGTCCAACCCAAAAGAGGTAACAATTGACAAGTGTTGTTCTATGGAGGAGAAGCGAGCACTTGGCATGCTACTAAAAAAATACATTGATGTCTTCGCTTGGTCCTACGATGACCTGAAGGAGTTTAGAGATGGGCATTTTCAGCATCAGATTCTGTTGAAGCTAGGCATCTCTCCTTTCAGGAAAAAATTGAGGAATTTCAACCCCATAATGGTGGATGCAATTTTTAAAGAGGTTGATAAAATGCTTAAGGCCAGAATCATATATCCAATTCATCATTCTACCTGGGTAGCCAACATTGTGCCCGTAAGGAAGAAGAATGGGGAGATTCGTATTTGTGTTGATTTTCGTAATCTGAATCAAGCAAGTCTGAAGGACAACTACGCTTTATTCAATATGGACCACATTCTGCAGACAGTATCCGGGTCAGAGATGATGTCGATGTTAGATGATATTTCTGGTTACATTCAGATTAGTGTTGCAGAGCATGAACAACACAAGATGGCATTCATCACTCCATGGGGAAAATTCGCATATAACTGTATGCCTTTTGGTTTAATAAATGCTGGAGCCACCTTTCAAAGAGCTATGGATTCCTCTTTTAAGGATTTTCGAGATAGAATTATTGTTGTTTACCTAGATGATCTCACGGTATTTTTGAAAGAAAGGAAGAACCATCTTAGGGATCTGAGTGCAGTTCTGCAGCATTGTCGAGAGCACGGAATCTCCCTGAACCCAAAGAAATCATTTTTCTATGTCACGGAGGGCAAATTGCTAGGACATATTTTCTCAAAGGGAGGAGTCAAGATCGATCCTGAGAGAGTTAATGCAATTCAACGTCTCAGTTTACCTTCCAACCAGACTGGAGTAAGGTCATTCTTTGGTCAAGTGAATTTCTTAAGGAGATTCATTTTGGAGTTTGTAGAAACCACAAAACACATCATCAACTTGTTAAGTGAACAACATCCTTTCAAATGGATTGAAGAGGCCAAAGAAGCTTTCAAAAAACTCAAGGGTTCAGTTGCAAATGCACCTACTCTCATTAACCTAGATTTCACAAAGGACTTCATTTTGTATTGTTATGTGTCAGAGCATACGATGTCTGGAATACTGTTACAGTTGGATGAATCTGGGGCTGAAGCACCTATAGCATTCATGAGTATCCTGCTCAAGAAGCATGAGCTTAAGTACTCACTCTTGGAGAAACACACCTACGCTGTAGTTAAAGCTGTGAAATAGTTTTGGTACTATATTTTGCACTCCCACTCTTTGGTTTTTGTCCTAGATTCCAGAGTGAAAAGCATTTTAACTCAGCAAGAGGTTGGACTAAATAAGAGAGCAACTTGGGTAACAAAAATTCAAGAATATGATTTAGATATTCGCCCTACGAAGATAGTCAAAGGATAAGGCTTATGCAGGTTGATAGCAAAAAATTTGGTGGAAATAGAAGCTGAATTAACATTAACTCTTTTTGTTGGATTGTAGGATACTTGGTTCTCTGATGTGGCCTATTATTTGACTTATGGTAGCTGCCCAGGTCATTTTTCAGCAAAAGAACAAAGGAATCTTAAGTTAAAAGTTGCTAAGTATGTATTTTGGCGGGATGTTTTGTACAAAAAAGGTTTAGATGGAACATACTTAAGGTGTGTAAATAAACCTCAACAGCAAAAAGTCCTGGAGATCTGCCATGGTGAAGCTTGTGGGGGACACTTCTCATCGTCTGTTACTACTTTCAAAATTTTGAGAAATTGTTTTTATTGGCTAGACATGTTTAGGGATGCATATATTTATGTTAAAGAGTGTGAGAAATGCCAACTCATTTCCGGGAAGCCACATTTGGTAGCCCTGCCTTTAAGGCCTGTGGTAGTAGATGAACCTTTCAAACAATGGGGCATTGATTTCATAGGACCAATAAACCCTCATTCCAGTGTTGGTCATATGTACATTTTGACAGCAACTGACTACTTTACCAAGTGGGTAGAAGCCATTCCCACTAAAACGGCAAACTCAGAGGTTGTATGTAGTTTTCTCAAGGATTACATCCTAGTCCATTTTGGGGTTCCCCAAAAGATTGTTGCGGATAACGCATTATATTTCTCTTCTAAGGAGTTGACTATGTTTTTCTATGAGCATCAGATTACCCTCTCGCATTCCTCTAATTACTTTCCACAGGGTAATGGACTAGCAGAGTCCAGCAATAGGAACCTGATAGTCATCATGGAAAATTTGGTTGATGAAAGTGCTCGAAATTGGCATAAGAAGGTATATGAGGCTTTGTGGGCAGATAGGACCACACCCAAGAGAGCCATTGGAATGGCACCTTTTGAGCTTGTGTATGGGGTCTAAGCAAAACTTTCTTTACCTTTGGAATTATCAGCAGCCAAGCTGCAGACAGTAGTAGAAGATTCTTTCTTTCAGAATGCTTTGGAGAAAAGAATTATGTACTTGACGAAGTTGGAAGAGGAGAGGGAGTTGCTAGTGGATAGAATCTTGGAGCATCAGAGCCGAGTGAAGAGGATTCCTAATAGGAGATGAGGTGTTGTTATGGGATAAAATGAAAGAGCCAAAGGGTGCTCACGAAAAGTTTGATTCGTTATGTAAAGGCCCTTTCAAGATCTATGAAGTGGTGGGACAAAATGCTTTCAGACTCAGCTACGTCGACAGAGCGATTATGCCCTATACCTACAATGGGCAAGATCTCAAGCTCTACAAATTGTAAGTCCTGTGACGAGAGTTTCGTATATAGTAGGTTAGGTGTTCTTAGTTGTGAGTCACCTTATCCTTTCCCCTTTTTGTTTTTGGTCATACGAAACCAGAGTTTGAGAGTACTTTGCATTTTCCTTTATAAAATACAATCCCCAGTCAGAGCCATTGTTACTACATCATTTATTCCTCATGATAAGAGCGACTCATCTTTTAAGATTTTCAGTTGGAGTCCTAATATTTGTTGTGATACCTCAGTTCAAGTCCTTAGTACATCTGTAAATCCTTTTTCAATCATAAAAGTCAAGTTTAGATAATTGGTTGAACTCTGTGAACACGTTGAACCATTTTGAACTGGGTTCAACAGATTCATTTAGGTTCCATAGGTTCCTAGGTGTTCAGGGAGGTTTTTCATACTAATATTTTCTCTAAGTGTCTTGCAGCGGATCTCGAAAAGTTTCTTGTTTGGTGATATGTTACTTTATTTCTCTCTGGGTTTTGAACTCATTGAACCAAGTTCAAGAGGTTCAAACATGTTCAACATGTTTAATATAGCACAAGTGGTCAGCAGCTTGATATTATTTGTTTTCTTCGCAAAATTCTCCTTGAGTGCGGCATACATCTTGAACTACTTGAATGCCCATGAAGTGTGTTCAGGATGTTCATATGTGTTTGAAGTTGGTGGGTCCTGCGGGTTTTAATGATTTGATGCTGCATTCATTTCCAAATATGAGGAGGCAAAACCATGTCTTAAGTGACATCAATCCTTGGTTTTTTGAAGTAAGTAATCATTTCGGGAACTGGCGGTTACTTCAAAAATGTCGCCATGCATTCAATGCATGCATACGATGTCCAACACACAAACTCAACAAACTCGGACTGAAAATTGGAATTATTGCATTGAATGTTTCCATATCATTTGCTTCACTAATAAGGTATGAAGGATTGTTAGTGCTTCGCATTTGTTCCTCGCTACTGTGTCTTTGTTTTTCCTAGATAGGAGTCTTGTTTGCTGCTAGCCATCATCTGGTTGTTCAACTGTGAAGGTGAGTCTTTTTCTTGTCCTCTCCAGTGGTTTTTGCTGTAACTGATTTAGGCTTATTGTTTAAAATTATGAAGTCCACATTACATTTGTTTGGGAATGTTTTTAGCCTGGCATCAACTGAACCCATAGTTAGTGATACTGACCTAAAAGGGGAAAACCTTGAGGTGTTGAAAGAGAGGGTGTTCAAGGGAAGTGACAAGTCTTTTGGTGTGGAGATTTTGAGTAGTGGTCTTGTAGAAGCCGCAGCTTTTCCCCAAGCCATTCCTTGCCCAGAATTGATTCGGGAATGTATTGCTAGATATGACCCAATGTCTAAAACCATTAGGAGAGACAATGGTGAAACCCTTCTTGCCATAAATCATGAAGTAATTTCCTCGGTCTTCAAGATACCTGATTACTAGTTGTCCAACTTTTCCCCTACTCAGTCAATCACTGAGTTCAACGCAGATAGAACCAGACACCGTAACAATGTAGCAAAATTCTGGTTGAAGGTTCCTCAAAGAGGTGGTTCAACATTACCTTGGAAGAATCCTAATAAGAATCACATGTTTCCTCACATTCATGATGTAATGCTTTTGTTGCACCGAGCCAAAGGATCCGCTAAAGCTTATAGCTTCGACGACTAGATTTATTGCTACATGCAGCTAGTTTTAGAAGGGAAGGAATATTTGGATTGGGATGAATTGATTGCTAATTCAATGAGAGAACAACTGAGTTTGGATAAATAGTTCAAACAGAACTTCTTTTTGTCTTCATATCTCTTGTATTGTTTGGCTTGTGTTAAGGAGTTGGTTGGAATACCGAAATAACTTACTAAGGAGGATGTTCCCGTATATAAGTTCTATCCCATGCTGCAAAAGTATAAAGCTTTATAGGATTTCAGAAGGGTGCACTATGCTTTTCTGGGTGATTTGTGTCATGAATTGAAGAATATGAAAGCCAAAAGAATCTCCGAAGATGCACAGACTTTTATAAAGAGGTTTGGTAGTTTTTATATCTAGTTTCCATGCTTCTCTTACATATGGGTAGGCGGCTTTGAAGAGGAGCCCTTCAAGCTCCCTCACTTCTATTCAAATTGCTTTGTTCTGGTGGAGATATGCAGGCAACTAACCTCTGTAACAAAAAAGGCACAGCCCAGGAACAAATGGGATGTTCATTTTCCCATCCAATTGGGCGTGTTGTCCTGCAGTTCAATGTTTGACACTTTGATTATAGGAGCAGACCTCAGGAATTTCAATTTTTCCTTGTACCCTGAAAGGAAAGGTTTTGATAATAAAGGATTTTCCTGAAGTCTTGGTCTAATGCCATACCTTCCCATGCCACAGTTAGAGGATTTCTGGGAAGATTGTACATATGAACTTGAATTATTCAAAAGGGGAAACATGAGATTGGTGTTAGAACAAGTCGTTTCATTGCAGATAAAATTGGATACTAAGGGGCTCGAAGAGGATTATCTAGAGCTATTCGAACTAGGGTACTTAGCCCGTGCAGAAGTTGAAATGCCTCCAATTAACTGGGATGAGGAAGAGAAAGATGATATACAATTAAGGACCAAAGGAGTTTTGGAAAGGACCACGGCATGGGTGGCCAATAAGAAAGCAATGAAATCAGGCATTAAGTCTAATTCTGTGAGAAGTAATAAGGATCCTCTACCTTCACCAAAGTGTCTTTGTAACAATGCTTCTATGCCTGTTCGTGCAGGTAAGGATAACAAGTCGCCCTAGCTTAGACATAGGTCTAATTCAACTTTGGATTATTGTACTCCTCGGCATACCCGATCTCGAAGTGCCGCTCAAAGAAAGATGGATCAGGCAAAGGATATAGGGGTGAAAGATAACATTCTTGATGCCCAGATATTTGAAATTGAATACTTGGACAACGATGTTGCTAGTGCCCTGGATTCTCATACGGTGACTGTGGCTATGATGCCACCTTCCAAGATGATTGAAGGAACCACTAGTTCCAGTACAACTCCTAAGTGGTTGACCACCTCAGTGAACAAAAAATGGAGTTTTCTTCCCGTGACTATTCTGATTCAGGAAATGGTTGTTAAGTACACAAAGAAGAATCCAAAGCCGAAAAGGTTCAAGACTGCCGCTCACCTGGACAATGATGAGGGAACTAGAAAATGGGTTGCTGAAATCGCCTCGTATAAATCCAAGGATGAAAACAAGGAGGCTAGCCCTGATCATTTCGAGATCACAAAGGTGGAATTAGGAAACATGAGTAGAGACACAGACAATCATTTCTTCTAGGTATCGGCAAAGAAAATGCTCACTAGGTTGGAGAAGGATAGGCGAGAAAAGAGAGAACTAAAGCAACACATAAATGTTTTGGCCCAGTTCATCGATAGTATTGGTTGCCTTGGGGAACTCCCAATATCTCATGCTATAGAGAACTTCGACCCAACTTCACTGGAAAATAAAAAGCTAATGAGCCAAGTTCAACGAGCCAAGAGTATTGCTGAAGCTATGGAGAAATGGATTGAGGGAATAATCAAGGACGGTGAGAAGTACATTACTGACTCCTGGAGGCTATGCGATGAAATACAGGGCCTTATTGCCGAAGTTCAAAATCAGCTTGTGTCATGGGAGAAGGAGAAGCACAAATGGTAGAATATCTTGCCTTTGTTTGCCAAAATAGAAGAATATGGAGTTACCAGGTTTTTGACAGAACACTCAATTAAGCTGGTGGCGAATGAATGTCAGCTTTTTGTGCTAAAGAAAACCATAATGTGGTGAGTGCTTACCTTCAAGTCTATGATCATCGATGCAAAGACCTCTGTTTACGAACTCCAGGATATCCAGTGTAGCATAGTTAATGATAACAAGGTGGTTAACCCTGACCATGATTGGCAGTTGGTAATTTGTGGGTTGAGCACATAGGATGCAATCAGATCTTTCTGGATGAACATGGAGAAATTCAAGGCCAAGGGTAATTTCACTCCGGAAGATATAACTAGGGTGGCTAGGATTGAGTCTATGACTTTTATTGGAAATAATCAACTCCCAAAACATTCCAAAAAGATGGTGAAGTACCAGTGGAATAAGGAGGCAGCGAAGGCGAAGCTCAACACGATGAAAGTTCTAAACCAATCCATTGTTCAATAACTCACAACCGCTCACGACGCCCATGAAAGCGGAGAGGATGATGATGATGGAAAAGTGGCATAATGCATTGATTCAGGCCCGGTTCCCTTTATTCTTGTAATTTCTCATGGTTATGCAAAGACTTTGGGACATCTGTCCCAAAATACTTCTTGTTGGTTTCATAACTGTATACGGGGGAGGTCGAGTTTTCGGGGAGACCTCCCCTATTCTAAAACTATAAATTAAGGAAAGATAGATAGTATAGGGGTTAGATTTTCTGACCAATTTTTGGTTTTTCCCTCAGTTTTGTGTATTTTCTCTTTTGTAGAAGGAAGAATCAGACTGTTAAATCTTGAAAGGAAAAAATATATACATGTATTTTCATACCTTTGTTGCATAAGAATATATATATAGAATGATCATACTATTCTTGGGAGAAGGAAAATCTATGTGTTTTGAATCTGTGTAGATACATGTCTTTGGATATGTTTATCTGATCAAATAACAGTAAGGATCTTTCCATTAAAAAAAATTCTTCTTCTTCTGATAATCATTCCTTTGAGTGTTTGTTTACTTCTAGAGAAGATAAAGGTTTGAGGACAGATTTAGTTTCTTAAATCTATTCATTCTTTATTAAACCTGTGGAAATGGTGTATTGAACTTTGTTTCAGTTGCTGTCATCTCATATATTGAAAAGCTAGGAAAAATTGCTTTCTTCTTTTTATGAAACATGTGTGAAATATCGGCCTCTCATCCAAGAATGAAGTAGGCAGCCTTACATGCTTTCGGGTTAAAAGCTACTATACAAATTAAATAGTTTAAAGCATTCCTTGAAAAACTGAGATAGGGAGCTGTACCTATGAAAAATTTAGAGGGAAGTGATTTATACAACACTTACCCAATTGTTTAGTGAAACACTTATCCTTAAAATAAGGTGACAAAGTTCAAAATTGATCATTTTAAAAGGGGGACAAATATGTTCACTAACACATTCTTCTTGTACTTTCTATTGTTTCATCTAAGGGTTGTTCAGTGTATCAAATGGATGTGAAGACTACATTCTTACATGATGATCTTCAAGAGGAGATCTATATGGAGTAGTCACCAAGCTTTGTGTGGTCATAATGGAACCCTGGCTAAAGGCCCTAAGGGTAAGGGTGCACTTTTTACTTCTTGTGACCTTTTTCCTCTTTCTCTACTTGATCTAGCAGACCATATGGGATTATTTTTTCATTTCTTTTGTGCCTTGGTGTTTATTTGAAGACTTATTGAGGGTTTGTCTTCTTGGGTCCAACAATTTTCTTTCTTGCAGTATCTTTTGGCTTGACCTCTCTTTGTGACATGGGTTTTCTCTAGTTTGTCTTATTTTGGTGGCCCTTCCTTCTTTAGAGGTGGATATGGATGGTATTAGAGACAACCACAATATTTTGTGTTCAACTCTTTATGGTTTTTCTATGTTTTCTTGTCTGGTTGGATGATGATAGTTTAAAAGGTCCTAGTATAGATTGCGGTTATTTTTGGTTAAGGTCTCAGCTATCTTTTAGCGTCTTGCATTGTTTCGAACAATTTAAGGGAGCCAGGAATATCCTTGTTGGTCGGCTAAGGGTGTTTATTAAACCCTTTTCATGTTCTTTAAAGACCTATAGTTTGAGGTTACAATATTGATGGTGTGGCCAACCTGACTTGTATTGGCTATCTCTTAATTTTTTGGTTGGATTTATTTGATTTTCATTGCGCTAGTGTTTGGCTAGAATTTGATAGTTCAGTCATGTATGAGCATTTGATTTTCAACTTTTGTACTCTTTGGTAGCATATTATTGTGGATTCCAGATCTTGGTAAAATCTAGGGGTTTGAGGTCCCTTCAAAACTGGTTGTAAGGTGTTTCAGGTCCCCTCAAAACCTATTGTTTCCTTAATAAAAAAATATAATGATAACCAATCAATATTTAAAATTATAAATTATACATAAAATGTAACCCCCTTGCAACCCCCTATGCAAATTTATCAATGAAAATATTTTATTTCTTAAAGGTTGAGACAAAATTTTCCTAAAAATTCTCCCACTTGTCGAACATCTTGACAGAAAAATACGAGGGTAATTGACAACATGTTTTAATTGCTAGGGGGCGAGGAGCCCATAGAATTTGAACGCCATCTAAACTTCTTTGTACTGACAACCTTAGAGAATAAAAAATATTCATCAAATTATGTACCTTAACTAGCTTTACCCTACCATCCTCAAGCACATATCTAAAAATTTGATATTGAGCATCAATGTGCTTGGTCTTCTAGAATGAAATATTTTGTTCTTGACTAGGTATATTGCACTATGACTATCGCAATAAACTATCATTACACCTTTTAGTCCAATATATGAATAAAGTCTCTTGAGTTCCAAATGATTTCTTTACAAGCATGAGTATCTACTTATATTATGCTTCGACAATCTATAAAGAAACAACCTATCACTTAATCATATAACTAATTGCACCATGAGCAGTACAAAATCTTCTACTATCAACATTACCAACTTATTTTAAGTCCACATAACCATTAATATTATAAAAATATCATCTCTTATCAAATTATAATGATAACATGAAAGAATACTCTGAAGCACCTTTCAAATATCCCAATAATGTTATAAGTACATCCCAATAAACTCTAGTAGGATTAGACATATATCTAAAAATAAATCCAACTGGTTAGACAATGTATAGTGTACAAACTATTGCATTTATCAAACTTCCAACTACTCTTTGGTAAGACACTCAACTTGTGTCTTCCATCTCTAACGTGGATTGAGGAGAATATAAAATAGATAATTTTACTACAAGTGTAAAGGGAACACATAATTATGTGCAATCTTGTCTGTTAAACCTCTGTAAAATTGAATTCACATAATTACTCTAGCCTAGCTAGAGCTTTTTATTCAATGGTTAAAATTATATGAACAATGGTTGAAGGTTAAGCTACAAGAAATAGATATTGGAAAAAAAGGTGGTGGGAATTAATTAGTCTATATCAATCAATTAATTAGGAATGAATAAATTGAGATTTAGTTGAATATTTTTTGGGATATGGCTAGACTTTTATAAATAAATATAAATTCAATTAAAGCATAAAAGTGAAGGTTATATTAATTAAATAAATAATAAATATTTAATTAATTAATGGATTAAAAAAGGTTAAATCAAGTGTGATCATGTATACATTGATTTAGGTGTCTACATCAATGCCCTATAATGACATTTCTCAACTCTCCAACCTCCAAGACAAAATTTGATATTTTGGATACTTTAGAGCTCATTAGAATGACCACACTCTCTCTTATGCTTAGAAACAAAATAAAATACTCTTGGAAAATATAATAAACTTAGCATTACATTATGTCATATTCATGGCAACTCAGCTAGTTATAAACCAAATTGTGTGTTTCTATCAGGCTAAGGTAATTTTTCTAATTTTGGTGACCTTAGTTTTTCTCTTCTAAATTATTTTTGTATCTTATACTGTTAATTTTCTTCATCAAAAATAAAAATATTCATGCTAGAACAATGGTTAGTGTAAGCACTAACCATCAATGATACTTTCATTTCTTATACCATTTATGACAAATCCCCTTCTTCAAACTTCACTTCTTGGAAAGTGGTTGTTGCAAGAAAATGATACAATATTATTATTATCTTGGCAAAGGTGACATTCTTAATTACACTAAAAAAATTCATATTCATAGATGCACATATACAAGAATATTTCTCAATACATTCTTATTTCTTATGTCTTGTACCATCACAAATAAAATGACCTTAAATATTGTTGCTCGACAATGGCAAAAACCATTAATTATCTACAATTGGCATATATTAGTGCTTGTGAACTATTCAATGGAAAAATGCATATGAAAAATCCTCTATATAAAATATCATTGGCAAATTTGAAGTAAGACTTCCATGACTTTTTCAAGAAATATCCCCAATGTAAGCATAGTAATATTATCTATTCTCCTATTTAAGAACTCCACCTCTTTATTGACCTTGGGCTTTATAATAAGATTTCATCGCTTGGTTTACACCTTTATCATTATAATGATTGACTATTTAAAAAGTAAGGGGGAGAAATTCTACTCAAATTTGGTACTGAAAAAGTCATATGCAATGTTTGAATGGAAAATATTATTTTACATTTTAACTTTTCCTTTATTTTCAAATATAGTAATAACTCTTCTTTCAAGAATTATTAATGAAGAAGTTTATTGATATGATCCATACCCAACATCACTTCTCTACTCTTTATAATCCAATTGACAAGTTGATAGTTCACTCAAAATAAATGAATTATTTTATGTAAACTTGTTGATCAGCAAAGTTTAAATTGGCATCCATATCATCTTACCCTATAGACCTACTATACTTGCATTTTTTTTGCATGCGTATATCTCGTTTGATATATCATCTTAAAGTTATTATGCCTCTAAAGATGAAAATTTCTTCTCTTAAATTCTTTCTTCACCTACTCATTCATGAAACTATGTAAAATGAGTGTCACCACCAAGAACTCAAGATGTCTAATGAGATTGTGTGAATGTTTTTCTACAAATGAGTCTTCCACATGCAACTTGTATGACCTTATAATCAACCTATTTTCCATTACTCTTTCCATTGTAAAATAAAAGTAATGCAATGCACATTCAAAAGACAGTTTCGAAGGGAAACTTATGTCATATTCACTTCTATCTATGGATAGGAAACAACACTTGAAGGAAACTCCTAATACTTCTCACCTTCAACAATTTTGTATGTGATCATTTTCTATTTTCTCAATTTCAATTCTTAATATTTCTATTCAAGTTGCATGTATATATGGCCTATTTCGCTACATATATTCCACAAGACTTATCAATTTGTGACACACGTCAATCATGATGTAGTTTTTGTTACCATAGTGCTTGTACATCTCATAGTTATGGGTACGTCTATGCTCCTTCATTTTCCTTATATATGCTATGGTGCTCCATTCTTTCCAAAAGATGTGTTTAAATGAAACTTTGCATGTTAATTCATATGTATGTTTTCTATTTCTTTATATATGTTATAAACTCTTAATAGTATTAATATTTTGTAATGATATTACCCTTTGTATTTCTTAGTTAAGTAGCTATTAAAAATGATATTTCTATTCCTTTATTATGTTTCTTATCTATCTAAGTTTCTTTCTATTATTTACATGTGATTAAGTTGAATCAATAATTTATTTTTATTTCTTAAACAATTACAAAAATAGATCAAAGTATCATCGAAAAATCACATCTATTTGTTTCTATATCATAATCATATAAAAAACACATCATCACATAAACACAAACTCAAATCAAATCATTCATAAAAATGTCCTTGCAATAATTAATTATCCGTATATGCATACGATATATACTCAATCTCTAACGATTATTTCAAAATATGAGGACAGAATCAATATTCTCTTACGGCTATGACATAACATGAGATCAAAATTTATAGGTGGTATACGATTTGGAGGCTACAATAAAACGAACCCTTCTCGGTGCCCCTCTGCTTGCGTTAATGCCTCTGTCAAGCTAGCATTCTCCATTGTCAATGCATCCATCCTCTGCGATACTTGTATATCTACTACTCTCATCTCATGATGAAGTTTCTCCAGCTCTCCTCTCACACGATCTTGCTCTGCTTTGAGTGCATCTACCGTAGCACATAGTTGTTGCACACGATCTTGCTCTACTTTGAGGGCATCTATCTTGGCACACAATTGTTGCACATGATCTTGCTCCACTGTAAGTGCATCTATCTTTGTACATAGTTGTTGCACCTCTGTCTGATGAAGTTTCTCGAGCTCTCCTCGCACACGATCCTGCTCCACTTTAAGTGCATCTATCTTAGCATATAGTTGTTGCACCTGTATCCGCATTTGTCTCTCCCTCTCGCGAGCCTCATCATGTTGGATCTGCAGACTATCCCAATCTGCTTGAGCTTGGTGTCTCTCACTTAGGGCCCAATCTCTCCCAACCTCTGCCCTTGCTACTCTCTCATAAAGTTGATCCCTCTCTACCATAGTAGCATATTTCTGTTTCATACGTTGTCTCAACATAAGATTAATACTGTCAAATTGGCCCGCTATTTCGATTGGCCTATCCCACTCTCCAAAGTTAGCTGCGACACCGAAACACCAAACAATGTTAGTTCCATATATCTCAAGTCACATCTAACCGTAATTCATTTCTAAATGCATACTCATCTATATCTATAAAAACTCTGTGCGCAGAGAAAACATATTTGATTTATGTTAATCATGCATTCGCTACACTCAAAGTTGACTTGACATTTTCTAATCTTAATATATTGCTCAATGTGTTTATCAGATGAATTTACCATTACATTTAGAAGTCTTCAGATATGTGATCTAATCCTGGTCGAGATATTAAAAGTAAAATAAAACATTTCCAGGCAGCCTATAATCTCTGCCAACATTCCGAAACCTAAGAAACCTTCAAGGTTCACCATAACCTAACCAAATATTTATCAAACAGTAAATGACAAATCATAATGCAGTAACTATACGAAAGAGAGACTTACGAATTAGTGAAGGTCTAGGAGTTTTTACAGATGCGTCTGAAGACAATAAGTGAAAACGGGGATATGCTGCGGAATTGGTAGTGGAAGTTGGTCGTGATGAAAATGGCACGGTTACAGCAGCAGAAGTAGTGGTATGTGCTAGCGCAGTTGCACCGGTGGTCGAAGAAGACGAAGCATCGCTGCGAAACAGACGTGACAGTTGAGATGCAGAGGACGATTGAGTCATTGAAAAAGTTGCCGGAGTAACAAAATTCGAAGTAGAATTTCCAGCCGGAGTGTTGAAAGGCGTGGGTGGAGTAAATGCTATGCCCGGAGTATTGAAAGACACATCCGCATCCAGGACAGAAGATTGTGCGGTCATTGCAAAAAAAGGCGTAGGTGGATAAACCGTAGGAGTTCCGAAGAGAGCTGTAGGCCGGTAAGCTGCACTGCTGCCGAGGAAAGCCGCGGGACCGGGGAAGAAAGAAATAGGCCCATAAGTCGCAGTGCCAGGGAAGGATGGTGCAGGCGCGCAAGCCGCAGTGGTGCCAAAGAAATTAGGCCTAGGCACGTAACCTGAGGTGCTGATCAATGGAGTCCCAGGCCCGTAAGCCGCAGCGACGCCGGAGAGAGGCGTAGGTGCATCAGCCGCAGTGACACCGAAGAGAGGTGTTGGTGGCGAAGAAGCCGAAGATGCAAACATGAAAGGAATTGATGAACTCCCGGGTGATAGAGAGTATTCAAATCCTCTGGTCGCCATGGCCAAAGCACGAGTAATGCCGTGAAAAGATTAAAATTGAAAACTGAAGCCTTTAGACCTTAGGGTTTTGTAAAACAAAAAATATGTTGTTCCTGTACGCCTGTGACTTGATTTGGTTTGTTAAAACATTCTGGACTGGGATTTATATGATATCATAGGACACCGGTTGGGTTGGGTTGGGTTGACCGACCATATAATGATAGAGGACTTATTATTTTTTATTTAAAAAAATATCTTAATGATTCCAAGGGGAAACAAATTATCTTCAATTTATTTAATGTAGGCGTGAGTACATAGTTGTGGTAATTCTTAATTATTATTATTTTAATTATATTTGTGTCATAGAAATTATAACTTTGATTTCAATAAAAGTTTGGGCAGGAGAGTCTCGGCGAGCAAGGGTGGGAGCGACAGAGACAGGGGTTGCTGAAGGAAATGGAGACGACACATGTGACGAGGAGAAGGTTGGAACCGCTTCTCCTTGCCAACATATGGGCCCTGTTTGGTGTATTTGGCCCGGGGATCTGTGGAGTTCGGGGTTTTTTGGGTGGACTGTTGCCTGTTCCTCCTTTTCTCAGCCCACGCAGGATGTTTGGGAGGTGTGCAAGGTTTTTCCTACATGGCCATTTGGTGGGTGCTTATTTGTGGGTTGTTGCTCGAACTCGACTTGACTCTGGAGTGTAGCCATTGGCGTGGCGTGGATGTTTGTGTTGGTAGCAACACTAGTTAGTGGTCTATGGTTATATGCCCTAGGACAATCCTTGGTGATGTGGGTAGCTTTGGGCTTCTTATTTTTGTGCCCCTCCTTTTGGGTTGGGCATTTTCTTCCTCTTCCTCATTATTGGGCATTTTTATTTAATTTCTCTAAGGGTTTGGATGAGGGGAAGGAGGAAATTTAGGGATCCCAAGTCTTTTCAAGTTTTGCACATGTGCTCGCATGCCTATTTTGAGTTGTTCATTGTGCTATTTCAAAGAGCTTTGTTATCTGTACATAATTTTGGTTGTCCTACTGTGGATCTTCCCATGTTTGCCTCATGGATGTTTTCCCTTTCAAATGTTATTTAGTGTCATCAATTATTTTCAGTTCTTACTATTCTGGTGGCCATTTCTTCTTTTTAGGTAGAGAAGGCTAGTATTGGTGATAACTTTCCTCCTATTGGAGTGGAGCTTGATATTGCAGATGATGTTGGGAGGTGTTGGTGGGAGGCTATTGTTGATTTCCTTGGTGGCTAGTTTGATTTTGAGTATGGTTTTCTAGTTGTTTTCTCTCCTTTAGCTCCTATTGAGGTGGTGTTTTTGGATCGTCTTTTGATCTTAGTTTTGGTTTTAAGTTTGAGGTTATGGGCACCTTTCCAAAACCCTTAAAGGTCTCTTATTATCCCCTTTCCTATTGTCATAAGTCTCATTTCGAGATATTTTTCCCTCCTATAGAGGTGAAGTGACTGCATGGGTTATGGGCTAAGGGTCTCTTTAGAAGGCTATTGTTTGTCTTGCTGGTTAAGGGAGCCAATCAAAACCCTTATGGTTCTCCTTGTAGAAGGTTTTTCTGGCCTTGTCAAAACCCTATATCCTAGATCATGATTGAGGGAGCTTGTAAAATCCCTATTGCTAGTTGTGGGAGCCTTCTAAAACCCACTTTCATTATTGGGGGAGCTTTGAAAAACCCCATGTGTCTTGTTCTTGCTAGGGACAAACTAGATGCTGAAAGTTTTCAAGGGAAAAATTTTGCCAGTTCTTGTTTTTGGTTAGGTCCTGGCCATTTTTCTAGCCTGGAGAAGCTGTTATAGGTTATGAGAGCCTCGAAAAAGCATTCTTGTTGGCTAAGGGTGCCTAATATACCCTCGATCTATTGTTTTTGAGATATTTTGTTTGCTATGTTCGGTCGTTTGTTCTGCTAGCCTGATTTGTAATAGTGCATTCCTAGGTAATGTTTGGCTAGTGCTTGGTGGGTGGTAGGTGTTGTGTTAGTTCTCTTCCATCCTTTGCACCCTCTGTTATAGGATCTAGACACCAGTAAGTCTAGAAGGTATCATATCAATTCTAAAACTTGTGGTTTGCTTCCAAGTAGACCAGTTTATTTATCGTGGGCAACTTTTTGTTATAAAGTGTTTCGAGGGCCCTTCGAAACCTATTTTATACTAATCAAAAAATTTCATTTCAATTAAATGATATTCAATTATGTAATATTAATTATAATTCTAACTTTTATAAAATAAAATTAATAACTAGTTAAGTTATTTAGTTTCGGTATTGTCCATCTGAATTAAGTATTTCTCACCTTCATCGTATATTTTTTACAACAAAAAACTAAAACCTAAATTATTATATGCATAAAAATAAAATGTCATGTGAAAAAATTTATTTTCATCTCATTAGTTAACTACATCTAGAAATTATAAATTTCTTCCCTTAAAAGTTAACACGATAGTCTATTACAAATTTAATTTTCCTTCACAAGTTTGACTTCCTCTTCTAGTAGAAACTTCATCCTCACACTTATTATCAATTAAATTGATAATTCGTTATTATTCTCCTTAATTGAAATGCTAATTATTGGATTTCATTGAACGAAAAAAAAAGAGATTTTTGGAAATCAACTCAAAAGCTTCTTTCCTTGTAGTTAACTATGCCTAGAAATTACAAACTTTTTCTTCCCCCAGAAGATGACTTCATCTTCAAATGAAAAACTTTGTCCTCTCATTTTGTTATTAATTAAATTAAACAATTCTACATTATCCTCATTCAATTGAAATGATAATTCTCCAATTCCATGGAACCACAAAATGCCTATCAATATCAAATTTTATGGCAACAAAATTCAAGGATGCAAACTCAAATGGATTATCAATCATTTTGATTGTTGTATAATAGATGTATTCACCATGTTTGTTTTAGAGGTATGACACTCTCTCATTTCAATCATTCCTAGGAACTAATTATCTTATTTTATTTCTATAGAATATCTTTCTAATGCATTAAGCCCTAAGGCAATGTTGTTGGAGCAAGATATACTATTAATGGCTTACCAATGATTTATCTAAAACATTAATCTTTTTTTCTAATTGATTAAAGTGGGATAGGCTCAAACATTTACATAATCACTACAAAGAAACTACTTGAGGCTCATGAGGGATGAGAATCCAACATAAGGCAAAAATGAATACAAAATCTAATAGATAATTAGAACCATATCAAAATGCAACTAGGCAGCAAAAAACTAGACAACAAACCACCCAGCAAAGACACAAAGAAATAGTCTATTATGTGGGGGTATTATCTTTCCCAATGCAAGTGCTAGTTATAATATAATATAAAAATTATAATGAAAAAATAGATTTTTCTTAAAATATAGTTTTATTTACATAAAACTAATTATAGTTCAATCTTTGTAATAAAAAAAATCAAGAATGGAGAATTTGCAGAAAGAAATTGGAATTAACAACAATGACAGAAATGGAGATGCAAAAGAAGATGGAATCAGTGGGGAAGAGGATAAATGTAAGGAAAATTATAATTATGGTGTACAAATGATTGATCTTTCAAAAGAAGTTGCAGTTGATAGAGAATTAATGAAAACATTTAAAGTTATCTATAGATTCAATGTGCCAAAAAAAGATAGGGAGGCAATACAGAGATGGATCAAGGATTCATGGAGAATTTAATTTAATTTAAAATTCATTCCAAAAGGATTTTTCATTATAATATCTGCCAACCATGAGGAAAAGGAGAAAATTATTTAGGGAGGATTATGGATGATGAAGGAAATTTCATTATATATACAAAAATGGACTCCTAATTTTAATTTGATAATGTCAAGAATCCTTATGAATCTTAAGTGTGGATTAGACTATATAATTTGATAATTGAATACTAGTTGGAGGAAATTGGAAGAAAACTATGGACTATAATGGATGTTTATGTATATTTGGCTAATTGAGACTCTTTGATATGTGCTAGAATAGAGATTGTAGTGATAAGGAAACTTAGGAAAGAAGTCAGGTTGTGTGCACAGAAAAAACATTGGATGTTGTAGGTTGAAATTGAACAACAAAAATTCTTCTACCTCTAGTGTCATCATAGAGATCATAGATTCTAAATATAGTATGGGCTTGAAGATGGCACCAAAATGGATTCCAAAAAGAAAGGACATAACCCTAATCAAATGTCGGGCCCTAGGATTGAATTGCTCCCCCGACACAACTATCACACCTGGAAGCTCAAGATGTTATAATTGTTGCACTCATGAGGTCTTTAGTAGTTGTTGGATATTGACCAATCCAAATTCACTAATCCATTTGAGTAGTTTATCTATAGAAGCAAAATAGATGATTCAAAAGGACTCATCGGTACATTTATGCACGTTAGATAATTTCTTGTTTCACATTGTTCTATGTACAACACCTAAAGAAGTATGGCATAAGCTTGTTGAGTTGTATGGTAAGTTCAACCAATTTAAGATCTTGTAGCTTGAAGCCAATATCACTTCTCTTTCTCTAGATGCATTTCCCTCTACTTAGGATTTACTTGCATCTGTCAAAACAATTTTGTCTAAACTGAAAGGTTGTGGCCATGCAAAACAAGACAAGGATTGTATTTTCTTAGTCTTGTCTAAACTTAGTGGTCATTTCCAAATGTTTTCCTCTACCTTCTATTCTACAATGGATGTTATGGGAGAATACCATAACATGCCTTATTTTTGAGGTATTTTATGATTGTTTGACTAGGGAGTAGGCCATGTTGATTTAGATGGATTCTCTTCCTAAAAGTCATGCTTTAATGGCTCATTCTTCCAAAGGAAAGGGTGAATATAAGAAGAAGCACAAGAGGAATCCATCTTCAAGTGGTGAGTGTCTCCCCAAGCTTAAGGTGAGGAATGATCAAAAGGATAAACCTCCTTTTCATCGTTATCCTTATAAATTAGGAGAGTTATCTTCTAAGTCCAAGAAAAAGATGGAGAATTGTTTCTTTTGTGGATGCACAATATTTTGTGAATGTTGCATTGGAGAAGCTATGAGGAAGCACAATCTTTCCATTCCTAAGTTTTCTTCAACGGGAAAAGGGTAATCTCTCTCAGCTCATGCTTTATCTTCTACCGATTCTAGTTGAATTTTTCATTTTGTTGCTTCTCACCACATGACTCATATTGTGGATATTCTTGATTCTCTTTTTGATAGTCCTACTTCACACATTGCTACTAATATCTCCTACTGAAGTAACTATTCGAGAGATGAAAGATCCTGAGAAGTTCATTGCTACAAGTATAGTTGATCATGCATCATGTTTGTATAGGTTTGATGAATTTAATTCTTCATCATGATCATCCTTTATTGTTCATAGTGATTCTATGAACAAGATTTGGCATGACATTTTGGGCACCAGAACTATAGACATCTTCAACAAATGAGCACATAAAATTTGCTGATTCGTCTCCCTCAAATATTTTGCTTAGATGGTGTTTGTCAAGGTTGTGCTCTTAGAATAAATCATATAGATTTCGTTCCTAATGGTATGGCCACACATGCTTTGACACCAATTGAGTTGGTACAAAGTGGCCTTATGTCATTCCCCTCTTTAAATTTTTAAGGGTCAAGTATGTGCTCACCTTTATTGATGACTTCTCTAGGTGAACATGGGTGTAATTTTTGATGTACAAGGGTGATATTCTTTGATATTTAATGATTTTCCTTGCATTTGGGGGGAAGTAGTCAGAGCATTCCCTTCAAAAGATTCACATATATAATGGGGCGACTATGTCAATTAGGCATTCCATTAATTATGCGAACTAAATTAAAAATTGTATGCCTCACAAGGCAGTACGAAACATGACTCTTGAGGAGGCTTGGTCTCATGCCAAGCTTAAAGTTTCCTTTTTCATAGTATTTGGTAGTGATACATAGACATTCATTCCAGATGGTCAGCATGAAGCAATGGATAATAAGAGTCAATATTTCATCTTTGTTGTCTATTGTGAATATGTAAAGGGATATCATTTGTTTGATCTTGTCACTCGAGAGGTACATTTTTTCCAATGTCTAGATTCATGAGTCCTTCACTTCAATGTATTTGACACCACAAGATTCTTCCTCCATTCTTCCAAGTTCTTCTTTTGATGATGTTTTTCTTCCAAAGGATGATGACTTTGATTCTCCTGATGATGTTGCTCTTAAAGATGGTATTGTTATAGTTGTTGATATTACTTCATCTTTATCTTCTCCTCCACCTGCACCTAGTCGACCTTTATGGGATCATATAGTCATTCTGGATGTTGGTTCTCTTGCATTTGATCCTACAACTACTCACCACACTCATTCCGAAAATTTAGATATCAGTGTTTATATTTATGCAATACTGATCTGCAAAAGATTATAGATGCTTCTGTTATTCCAGAATGGGATAGTGCTATGGCTAAGGAGTATTCTTCTATGATGAAGAACCATACTTTGGATTTGGTTCCTCTTCCTAAGGGAAGGTTGGTTTGCTGTAAATGGGTTTATCATACTTAATTTGCAGTTGATAGTTCTAAATCAATAAGTATAAGACTCGTCTAATGGCTAAGGGCTTTTCTTAGGCTATAGGTATTGACTATTCTGAAACCTTTTCCCCTATACCCAAGATGTATTCAATTCTTCTTGTACTTTCTATTGTTTCATCTAAGGGTTGTTCAGTGTATCAGATGGATGTGAAGACTACATTCTTACATGATGATCTTCAAGAGGAGATCTATATGGAGTAGCCACCAAGCTTTGTGTGGTCATATTGGAACCCTGGTTAAAGGCCCTAAGGGTAAGGGTGCACTGTTTACTTCTTCTGACCTTTTTCCTCTTTCTCTACTTGATCTAGCAGAACACATGGGGTTATTTTTTCATTGCTTATGTGCCTTGGTGTTTATCTGAAGACTTATTGTGCGTTTGTCTTCTTGGGTCCAGCAATTTTCTGTCTTGCAGTATCTTTTGGCTTGACCTCTCTTTGCGACATGGGTTTTGTCTAGTTTGTCTTTTTGTAGTGGCCCTTCCTTCTTTGGAGGTAGATATGGATGGTATTGGAAACAACCCTCATATTTTGTGTTGAACTCTTAATGGTTTTTTTGTGTTTTCTTGTCTGGTTGGATGCTGACAATTTTAAAGGGCCCAGTATAGATTGTGGTTATTTTTGGTTAAGGTCTTAGCTAGCTTTTAGTGTCTTGCATTGTTTCTCATAGTTTAAGGGTGACAGGAATATCCTTGTTGTTCAGCTAAGGGTGTTTGTTAAACCCTCTTCATTTTCTTTAAAGACTTATAGTTTGAGGTTGTAATATTGATGGTGTGGCTAACCTGATTTGTATTGGCCATCTCTTAATTTTTTGGTTGGATTTATTTGATTGTCATTGCGCTAGTGTTTGGCTGGAATTTGTTAGTTTAGTCATGTATGCGCTTTTAATTTTAAACTTTTGTACTCTTTGGAAGCGTATTATTGTGGATTCCAGATCTTGGTAAAATCTAGGGGCTTGAGGTCACTTCAAAACTGGTTGTAAGGTGTTTCAGGTCCCCTCAAAACCTATTTTTTCCTTAATAAAAAATATAATGATAAACAATCAATATTTACAATGATAAATTATACATTAAATGGAGCTCCCTTGCAACCCCCTATGCAAATTTACCAATGAAAATATTTTATTACTTAAAGGTTGAGACAAAATTTTCCTAAAAAATCTCCCACTTGTCGAACAACTTGCAATAAAAGTAGGAGGGGTATTGACAACATGTTTTAATTGCTAGGGGTCGAGGAGCCCATAGACTCTTAAGACCATCTAAAGTTCATTGTACTGACAACCTTAGAGAATCTAAAATATTCATCAAATTATGTACCTTAACTAGCTTTACCCTACCATCCTCAAGCACATATCTAAAAAAATGATATTGAACATAAATGTGCTTGGTCTTCTAGAATGAAATGTTTGGTTCTTGACTAGGTATATTGCACTATGACTATCACAATAAACTATCATTACACCTTTTAGTCCAATATATGAATAAAGTCTCTTAAGTTCCAAATTGTTTCTTTACAAGCATGAGTATCTACTTATATTATGCTTCAACAATCTATAAAGAAACAACCTATCACTTAATCATATTTCTAATTGCACCACGAGATAAAGTAAACACATAAGAAGTGCAAAATCTTATACTATCAACATCACCTACTTATTTTAAATCCACATAACCATTAATATTATAAAAATATCATCTCTTATCAAATTATAATGATAAAATGAAAGAATACTCTGAAGCACCCTTCAAATATCCAAATAATGTTATAACTACATCCCAATAAACTCTAGTAGGATTAGACATATATCTAAAACTAAATCTAACTGGTTAGACAATTTCTAGTGTACAAACTATAGCATATATCAAACTTCCAACTACTCTTTGGTAAGACACTTAGCTTGTGTCTTCCATCTGTAATGTGGATTTTGGAGAATATAAAATAGACAATTTTACTACAACTATAAAGGGAACACATAATTATGTACAATCTTATTTGTTAAATAGCTATAAAATTTAATTCACATAATTACTCTATCCTAGCTAGATATTTTTATTAAATGGTTAGAATTGTATGAACAATGATTGAAGGTTAAGCTACAAGAAATAGATATTGGAAAAAAAATGGTGGGAATTAATTACTCTAAATCAATCAATTAATTAGGAATTAATAAATTGATATTTAGTTGAATATTTTTTGGGATATGGCTAGACTTTTTTAAATAAATATAAATTTAATTAAAGCATAAAAGTGAAGGTTATATTAATTAAACAAATAAAAAATATTTAATTAATTAATGGATAAGAAAAGGTTAAATCAAGTGTCATCACGTATACATTGATTTAGGTCTCTACATCAATGCCCTATAATGACATTTCTCAACTCTCCAACCTCCAAGACAAAATTTGATATTTTGGATACTTTAGAGCTCATTCAAATGACAACACTCTCTCTTATGCTTAGGAACAAAATCAAATACTCATGGAATAAATATTATCAACTTAGCATTACATTATGTCATATTCATGGCAACTCAACTAGTTGTAAACCAAATTGTGTATTTCTATCAGGCTAAGGTAATTTTTCTAATTTTGGTGACCTTAGTTTTTCTCTTCTAAATTATTTTTTTATCTTATACTTGTAATTTTGTTCATCAAAAATAAAAAAATTTATGCTAAAACAATGGTTAATGTAAGCACTAACCATCAATGACACTTTCATTTCTTATACCATTAATGACAAATTCCCTTTTTTTAACTTCACTTCTTGGAATATGGTTGTTGCAAGAAAATGATGCAATATTATTATTATCTTGGCAAAGGTGGAATTCTTAATTACACTTAAAAAGTTCATATTCATAGATGCACATATACAAGAACATTTCTCAATAGTTTCTTATTTCTTATGTCTTGTACTATTAGAAATAAAATGACCTTAAATGTTGTTGCTCGACAAAGGCAAAAACCATTATTTCTCTACAATTGGCATATAATAGTGCTTGTGAACTATTCAATGTAAAAATACATTTGAAAAATACTCTATATAAGATATCATTGGCAAATATGAAGTAAGACTCCCATGACTTTTTCAAGAAATATCCCTAATGTAAACATAGCAATATTATCTATTCTCCTATTTAAGAGCTTCAACTTTTTATTGACCTTGACCTTTATAATGAGATTTCTTCCCTGGTTTACACCTTTATCATTATAAGGATTGACTATTGAAAAAGTAAGGGGGAGAAATTCTACTCAAATTTGGTACTGATAAGGTCATATGCAATGTTTGAATGGAAAATATTATTTTACATTTTAACTTTTCCTTTATTTTCAAATATAGTAATAACTCTTCTTTCAAGAATTATTAAGTGAAGAAGTTTATTGATATGATCCATACCCAACATCACTTCTCTACTCTTTATAATCCAATTGACAAGTTGATAGTTCACTCAAAATAAATGAATTACTTTATGTAAACTTGTTGGTAAGCAAAGTTAAAATTGGAATCCATATCATCTTATCCTATAGACCTAATATACTTGCATTTTTTTTGCATGTGTAGATCTCATTTGGTATATCATCTTAAAGTTATTATGCCTCTAAAGATGAAAATTTATTCTCTTAAATTCTTTCTTCACCTACTCATTCATGAAACTATGTAAAATGAGTGTCACCACCAAGAACTCAAGATGTTTAATGAGAATGTGTGAGTGTTTTTCTACAAATTACTCTTCCACATGCAACTTGTATGACCTTATAATCAACATGTTTTCCATTACTCTTTCCATTGTAAAATAAAACTAATGCAATGCATATTCAAAAGACAGTTTCTAAGGGAAACTTATGTCATATTCACTTCTATCTATGGATAGGAAATAACACTTGAAGGAACCTCCTAATAATTCTCACCTTCAACAATTTTGTGTGTGATCATTTTCTATTTTCTCAATTTCAATTCTTAATATTTCTTGTACTTTCTATTTTTTCATCTAAGGGTTGTTCAGTGTATCATATGGATGTGAAGACTACATTCTTACATGATGATATTCAAGAGGAGATCTATATGGAGTAGCCACCAAGCTTTTTCTGGTCATAATGGAATCCTAGCTAAAGACCCTAAGGGTAAGGGTGCACTGTTTACTTCTTGTGACCTTTTTCCTCTTTCTCTACTTGATCTAGCAGACCACATGGTGTTATTTTTTCATTTCTTATGTACCTTGGTGCTTATTTGATGACTTATTGAGGCTTTGTCTTCTAGTTTGTCTTATTCTAGTGGCTCTTCCTTCTTTGGAGGTGGATATGGATGGTATTGGAGACAACCCCCATATTTTGTGTTCAACTCTTAATGGTTTTTTTGTGTTTTCTTGTCTGGTTGGATGCTGACAGTTTTAAAGGGACTAGTCTAGATTGTGGTTATTTTTGGTTAAGGTCTCAACTAGCTTTTAGTGTCTTGCATTATTTCTCATAGTTTAAGGGAGCCAGGAATATCCTTGTTGGTCAGCTAAGGGTGTTTGTTAAACCCTCTTCATTTTATTTAAAGACCTATAGTTTGAGGTTTTAATATTGATGGTGTGGCCAACTTGATTTGTATTAGCTATCTCTTAATTTTTTGGTTGGATTTATTTGATTGTCATTGCGCTAGTCTTTGGCTAGAATTTGTTAGTTCAGTCGTGTATGGGCTTTCGATTTTCAACTTTTGTACTCTTTGGTAGCATATTATTGTGGATTCCAGATCTTGGTAAAATCTAGGGGTTTGAGGTCCCTTCAAAACCGGTTGTAAGGTGTTTCAGGTCCCCTCAAAACCTATTTTTTCCTTAATAAAAAAATATAGTGATAACCAATTAATATTTACAATGATAAATTATACATAAAATGTACCCTCCTTGCAACCCCCTATGCAAATTTATCAATGAAAATATTTTATTACTTAAAGGTTGAGACAAAATTTTCCTAAAATATCTCCCACTTGTTGAACACCTTGCAACAAAAATAGGAGGGGTATTGACAACATGTTTTAATTGCTAGGGGCCGAGGTGCCCATAGACTCTGAACACCATCTAAACTTCTCTGTACTGACAACCTTAGAGAATATAAAATATTCATCAAATTATGTACCTTAACTAGCTTTACCCTACCATCCTCAAGCATATTTCTAAAAATTTGATATTGGACATCAATGTCATTGGTCTTCTAGAATGAAATGGTTGGTCCTTAACTAGGTACATTGCAATATGACTATAACAATAAACTATCATTACACCTTTTAGTCCAATATATGAATAAAGTATCTTAAGTTCCAATTGGTGTCTTTACAAGCATGAGTATCTACTTAGTGAGGGTCTCTACGCGCAAGGATAAGGGTTCCACGCGGCAAACAGTATACCGGATGCACTAGAATCTTAACCAAATGTGCTAAGAAAGATTCCCCATGTGTTGATTCTCCTTTCTTGCGTACCTGCAAGGATTGTCAAATTCAAAAACCGATTTGATTAATGGGGTTATGCCCCATGGTGGGCGCCAGAAATGTGTGCGAGAAAAGCGGTTCAATGAAATCCAAAATATGAAAATACTCCAAGACTTGCCCACACACTAATGGGACTCTTGATGCAAGTTATGGAGCCATGAGGAATGTCTCAACTTCCCAAGGAGTGTTCCATGGTTCTCTATCTTACAAGGTTGCTCAAACCAATGCCTTCTCTCTCAGATAACTGAGAAAAGTGACTTAGGGATGATGAATGCAAAAACAAGGGATGCTTTTGATCAATCTTAGTATGAATGCATCCTATCTATGCATGATTCTAGCAAATGAACTAAACTAGTGAAGATAAGATGAAAGGATTAGTAAAATACTATCCTAAAATGATATACTAGTTTATATGATTAACTAAGGTAATAGAAATACTTCTAAAAATGATTATTAGATTATATTTCTATTTCAAAGAGAGATTAAATTCTTTGCTAAAAATGAGTATAAGTATGCTGCTAAAGACTTGGATTCTCAAATAAGGGGATGAGGGCTCTATTTATAGAAGAAACAGGGCAATGGATGGTCAAGATTGAAGGATCTCATCAAGGGTCAGGATTGAAAGTTATCAATCCATGTTTGCAATTCTCACCAATGAAATGGTGACAACTGTCAACATAAGAGTGCTTGAGAGGAGAGGTAAGAAGCATTAAATGCTTGAGAAGACCTCATAGTTACCTTAGAAGGTAAAGATTAAGGTTAGGTTAAGGTTATCCATTGGATAAAGCTTTTACCCAAAGGGTAAACTCTTGTGCAAGGGTTGAAGGATTAACCATTGTCAAACTAATGAATGCTTGATGAGACCCCTGGGTTAGATGAGGGTTGAGCTAGGCAAAAAGTCTCTAACCATTCCACTAAGGGTTAGTTAACCATTAATGGTTTGAAGACTTTGAGGACAAATTTGTATGAGTCCTTCCAAATTTGGGGGTTATCAACAAGTTATCTTGTTGAAGACATAAAGGGTTTAATGCCTTTGGAATATTTTACTCCAAATTTAAGAAGTGACCTCCTCAAATTTAAGGAATTGGGATAATTGAAGGGTTTAGCTTAATTGATTAGGATTAGATAGGTTCTAGAAGAATTTAGAAAGAGGGTTAGGAGGCAAGTGGAAGATGTAGGAAAATGCAAGTGGGTGAGGGATAATAGGATTTAATTAAAATAAATTTCTTTATTTTATTTTGGTTGCAAGTTGGAGATTTAAATAAATTAGATTTATTTAATTGGGGTGAACTATTTAATTAAATGTAAATCTAATTAAAAAGTAGAGAGAAGGGATTTAATTAAGTAGAATGATTCATTTAATTAAATGATATAAAAGGCTTAAGTGAATTTAAATAAATAAATTGAATAATGTATTTAATTAAAATATAGGAATGTGGGTGATTTAATTAAATTAGATTTAACTAAATAGAGGAATGAGAATAAAATGAACATTAAATATTCGCTTAGGAATATGGTCATTTTTATGTCTACACTATCAAATAACAAAGGATTGACAATTATTTTGTCAGATCTATTTAAGTAAATAAATTAAGGCAGTCATAGCTGTCTAACCAAAACTTACAAAGGTGTTGGTGTGATGCAATAGCTGGTTTTTCTTCTTATCATCTCCACCATTGAACTTTCCCTCCTCCACAGGAGCATGGTCAATGTCGCCTACATTTCCCTGCTCATGAATCTTAATCGTATGGCTCCCTTCATGAATCTTCTTCTCACCTTTTCCCTCCTCCACAAGCTCTCCTATGTGATCATTTCCAGATTGGCCAAACACCCTGGGAGTAGTTCCTTTCAAACACATTCGTAACGGTTTACATGCACTTAGAGCTCTATGGAATGTAACTCAAGCACTTTGAGTGGAATCTGAAACACAAATGTTATGAAATTTTGAAAGTACTAGAATTATGGCACATGAATAAGAAAATGTTCTACTCACATTAATGTAAAATTTTTGCTGAACTCATGGAGGCAAATGCAAACATGGGTAGGTTTTAGTGGCCTAAAAACTCATTTTAATTTAAAATTGACACATGCGTAAGTTCTATTGGCCCAAACAATCCAATTGATTTCAATTGGGGCTGCATTCTTCTAAAATGTAAAGGGAATTGGGGCGACATTCTTCTCAAATGTAAAGGTAAATAAACACATGGCCGAGATCCGTTCTCACTCAATACAAAAGGAAGAATAGATAGGTGGTTAGGCTTTGGTGGTTAAAACAACTCATTTTTTTTTATTTAAACTTTGGTCTCATTGAATGTGAAGAAAAATAGACATAGAGTAGGTGTGGATAGTCAAAATAAATCACACATTTCAATTAGTGTTCTATTCTCACTATGACTAAAAATAACTCATTCAATTCAATTGACATATCAAATTATTTCATGGTAGATGATTTATAAGAATTACCATATACTATTCAATATAGGTCTAAATAAATTCATGAATCAATACTATAAAAAAGTCATAGAGCTCTTCTTGGTCCACTGTAATTTTATGAAACCCTAATTATTAAATCATTCTCTATATAGATTAGTAGATATAGTTGTAAAGAACAAAAGTGTATAGTCTATAATTTTCAATAGTACGTTTTTACTTAATATTTCTATTTAGATGTTTTGTTATGCTTTTCAGCTCAACATGTTTTTTGTGTACATAAAACCCAACAATTACTTAGCATTCAAGGTCATTTCAATCCTAGTGGTTTAGATCCACTCTCACTCATATATATTTTCTCTATCCTTAGACTAAATTATTGAAATTATTATATCTTGTGGACATATTCATGTTTGAAGTCACATTCCCTTTACTTGAACTCACCTTTTACTCAATTTCAAAAAACTCCTAGAAAATGTCTTTTTTGTCCATTATACTATATAGCAATGTATTTGTATTTGCCTATGATGACATATTTAATGAAAAAGCATAGGACTCTAAAACATCATCAAATTATTGTTAATAGAGTACACACAAATACAACATAAACATAAAATAATAAAAAAAAAATTTGATTAACTGATTAGAGATTGATGTGATAAACCATTTAATTGATGTATCAAAAAAATGGTATCTGGAAAAACGCACATCCCCAGAACAAATTATGAGCACATTTAGGATGAAATCTATTATGAAAATATCTTTGATACATGACATAAGATAGGTAGACAATTCCCAATTATAATTCTCCATAATTTTGTGGCCAACTAATATGAATTATATAAATCAGATCAAGATGATCCACTTCTCCTAATATGATTCACATGAGAGAGATTCTCAATATTTAGATTATGACAATGACTATTTTTATCTAGAACTTATTTTCCAAGATGGCTTCACTAAGCCTACTCATATTTCTCTCCATCAAGCTCGCATTCATTTTCTTTGTAACTTGATGGCAAAGTTTCCCTTGAATAATAGATGAAAACTCTTTTTAACTACAAATGATAGGAATACAAAAGGAAACACAAGGAATCGTTATTATGACTACAAATTATCAAAAAGAAAACTTCCATATGTTTGTTTAATTTTTCAATATGAAAAAAATTAAATTCTTACAAAACACTAAAGCTAATGTACTTCATTCTTTGCAGTTCAATCATTTATCATTTTCTCTACAACCCAAACCCTCTATGAATCAAAGTTAATTCTTTCTATCTTCCTTTTCATTCTACAAATTGAATCTAATATGTATCTCCAATTCCCTCTTGAATTAGTCACCCTCCTTATCTTCCCTATTTCATTTCCTTTCTTTTATCCCACCATTCCACTTCTTTCCTCCCACCATTCCACACAACAATCCCCAACATCATCAATTGTCATTAGTTGGGTATTGCAATAATGAATTGTTTGTACAAAAAAAGTCAACATGTCATCTAAGAAAGTAAATGAAGTTGACTCCAAAAAGGTCTGCGAGACAAAACTTAGCAAAGAATTAAAACCAAAGAAATGAAACAAAAAAGGAAAATAGACTCACTTCTCCTGCACCAGTGACCTATAACTCATTAAGCTATTAATAGAATGACCTTATCTTAATATCTCAGGTGCTATTAACCAAGTGGCATCCTCTAAAGGATGATTCCTCCATTCCACCAAATACCCAAAAGACTCTTTTCTACAAGTCTTCTTCAATGACTATTTCTCCAAAATACACTCAATGTCAAGTAGAGATGGGTTTGTCACTTGTTGGTGCTCATTTACTTTCAACTTGATCTTTGTTGTTCCCTCACATTAAAAATCTTTGTATGGACACATATCAATTACATTGAATATATAATAAATATCCATGTTTGGAGGAAGATCAATCTTAAAGGCATCTGCTAAAATTTTTAGAGAATCTTGCAAGGACCAGTCATCTTCATTTTTAGTTTGGTACATTAACCCATACAAAATAATTGTTTCGTAAGATGAAGCGAAACAAGATCACCCACTTGAAAATGAACTTCTTTGCATTTCTTATAAGCATGCATCCTATATTGCTGATTAATTCCATTAATTTTTATCTTAACTTCCTCATGAATAAATTTACCAAAGTCTTCTCCATTTGTGCTTCTCTTCTTTAAAGTTCCAAGACTTCTAAGTTCAAATGCACCCCTCAGATTCATATCATAGACAATACTGAATGGGTTGAAACCTATACTCTGATTTAGATGAATTGTTATAGGCAAACTCAACCTATTTGAAGGCCATATCCCAAATTCTAAGTGTGATTACAATAAGACACTTGGATATATTATCTAGAATTGTATTAACTACCTCTATTTGACTATCTATTTGGGAATGATAGGTTAACCTAAATCTAAGATGAGTACCCAATGTATTTCAAAGGGTTCTCTAAAAGTGATTGACAATTGTAGTATTTGTACCTGATATAATACTCCTGGCTATACCATGCAATCTCATTACCTCTTTGAAAAAAAATAGAAATGCATCACTAGTCCTCTTGCAATGAATTGAATGAACCATTTTAGATAACCCATCCATAATTACGAATATAGAATCATTTCATCTTTGAGTCCTAGGAAAACCCATAACAAAATCCATACATATAGAATCTCATGGTCTAGATGCTACTAGTAATTGTTGGTATGAGCTAGTGTTTAAACTTCTTCCTTTTACATAATAGGATACACTTCATCTCTCCACATAATTCCTAACACTATACTTCATATTTGGCTAATCATTTAATATGTACCTATTTTTACATACGTCTTATCTTGTCTAAAATATTTTGCAAAGCTACCATAATGCTTACCATAATGCTTCTTGTTCGAGAGATTCTCTCGCATTTACTCTCTAGGCATCCTTGATTAATTGACTTTTAACAAGAAACCTTCTTGTAGGATAAAATCCATCCAAAGTCCTATATCTCTGCTAACAAGACTATTGTACAAGCTTTATATGCAGATTATTAATTTGGATCATCCACATATAACTCCAAACTATCAAACTGAAAACTATTAACTTACACCTCACGTAACCGTAAACTTCTAATCAACACATCAACAACTTTATTTGCTTGCCCATTCTTATGTTTCAATAGAAAATTAAAACTGTGAAGGTATTCCACACATTTTTTATGCCTTTGATTTAGTTCAGTTTTTTGAAAGAAAGTAATGCCTCTTTAATGCCTTTGATTTTTTGAAAGAAAGTAAGGTTAGGGGATCCTTTCAAAAACCCCATGTTTCTATTCAACTCTTAATGGAAATTTTGTGTTTCCTTGTCTGGTTCGATGTTGACAGTTTTAAATGGCCCAGTATAGAATGTGCTTGTTTTTTGTTAAGGTCTGAGCTACCTTTTAGCTTCTTGCATTGTTTGTCACAGTTTAAGGGAGCTAGGAATATCCTTGTTGTTTGGCTAAGTGTGTTTGTTAAACCCTCATCATTTTCTTTAATGATCTATAATTTGAGGTTGTAGCCCTGATGGTGTGGCCAACCTGATAAGTATTGGCTATCTCTTAATTTTTTTTTGAATCTATTTGATTGTGTTTGCTCTAGTGGTTGGTCGGCATTTGTTAATTCAGTCTTGTATGGGCTTTTGATTTTCAATTTTTGTACTCTTTGGTAGCGTATTTTTGTGGATTCTAGATCCTGGTAAAGTCTAAGGGTTTCAGATCCCTTCAAAACCGGTTGTAAGCAGTTTTGGGTCCCCTCAAAACCTATTTTTTCCTTAATAAAAAAACATAATAAACAATCAATATTTACAATGATAAATTATAGATAAAATGTACCCCCCTTGCAACCCCCTATGCAAATTTATCAATGAAAATCATTTATTACTTAAAGGTTAAGACAACATTTTCCTAAGAACTCTCCCACTTGTCGAACACCTTGCAACAAAAAGAGGAGGGGTACCAACATCATGTTTGAATTGCTATGGGCTAAGGATCCCATAGACTCTAAACACCATATAAACTTCTTTGTATTGGAAACCTTATAGAATCTACAATATTCATCAAATTATGTACCTTAACTAGCTTCACTCTACCATCCTCAAGCACATATCCAAAAAATTGATATTGAAAGAAATGTGCTTGGTCTTGTAGAATGAAATATTTATTTTTTAACTAGGTAGATTGCACTTTGACTATCACAATAAACTATCATTGCACCTTTTAGTCAAATGTATGAATAAAGTCTCTTAAATGCCAAATGGTTTATTTAAAAGCATGAGTATCTACTTATACTGTGCTTCGATAGTCTATAAAGCAACAATTTGTCACTTAATCATATAATTAATTGTACCACCAGATAATGTAAACACATAATAAGTGTGAAATATTCTACTATCAACATCACCTACTTATTTTAAATCCACATAACCATGAAGATTATAGAAATATCATCTGTTATCAAATTATAATGATAACATGAAAGAATAACTCGAAGCACACTTCAAATATCTAGATAATATTATAACTACATCCCAATAAACTTTACTAGGATTAGAAATATATATAAAAAGAAATCCATTTGGTTAGAAAATTTCTAGTCTAGTACAAACTCTAGCATATATCAAACTTCCAAATACATTGTGGTAAGACACTCAACTTGTGTATTTCATCTCTAATGTGGATTTAGGAGAATAAAAAACAAATTTTTTTATTCCAACTGTAAAGGGAACATATAATCTTGTACAATCTTGCCTGTTAAACATCTGTAAAATTGAATACACATACATACTCTAGCCTAGGTAGAGCTTTTTATTCAATGGTTAGAGAATTTCTATACCTTTAGATTAAGAGAAAGAAACTTATTTTAACGATTTCTTAATCTATTGAGTAGATTCCTTATATCTCCTTTATACTTTCTATCTTCTATTCACTATTCTTCTATTCCCCTCCTCTTCTTTTTTACTCATTGGCAACTGCCTACTTATATAGCCGATTAGGGATGCAACCCTTAGATGATATCCCTAAGTCTAATTTCTATCCTTAGTTACCTATGCAATAACAATGTTACAAGATCACATCGTTACCTCTCTAGACCAGGTGTCTATATTTTTTATTTCGATCAACAATAACTATATTTAAAATAAATGTACTTTCATACTATATATATAATATTCACATAATTCAAATTCTAGAATACAATGATTTATTCCCTTAACTATTTTTTCTTAATTTCTTTTAAAATACTTAAATAATCTTCAATTATATGAGTTATTTGTTGGTACCATAACATTTTTCTTCTTCTAAAAGTATCTTTCTCTTTAAAATAAGATCCCAGTAAGGTTGTATTACCTAAGTAAATAATAAATATTTAATTAATTAATGGGTAGGACATGGTCAAATCAAGTGTGATCAATTATGTATGGATTTTGGTGTCTGTACCAAGAATAATGTTGTTACTTTTAACATGGCCCCTAATGTCATTTCTCAACTCTACAACCTCCAAGGCAAAATGTGATATTTTGGATACTTTAGAGATCATTCAAGTCACCACACTCTCTTTGATGCTTAAAAATAATATCAAATACTCATGGAATAAAGATTATCAACTTAGGATTATATTATGTCATGTTCATTGGAGCAGAGGATGTTGATTTAAATGGATTCTCTTCCTAAAAGTCATGCTTTAATGGCTCATTCTTCCAAAGAAAAGGGTGAGTATTAGAAGAAGAACAAGATGAATTTGTCTTCATGTGGTAAGTGTCTCTCGAAGCTTAAGGTGAGGAATGTTCAAAAGGATAAACCTCCTTCTCATCTTTGCCCTTCTAAATTAGGAGAGTTATGATCTAAGTCCAAGAAAAAGATAGAGAATTGTTCCTTTTAAGGAAAATTTAGGCATACTAATGCATAATGTTTTATGAATTTTGCATTGGAGAAGCTACGAGAGAGCAAAATATTTCTATTCCTAAGTGTTCTTGAATGGGAAAAGTGTAAGCGCCATGGACGACTCTATGGTGATGTACAGACAAATTCCTTTCATGTTGCATACAACTTCTTTCTGCCTCGTGGATGACTCTATGGTTATGTGCTTGGCTATTGTCTGACTGGCGTTTCAGCTTGTTGGTTGGAGGGAGGGTGAGGTAGTGGTTTCTTCTTATAGGCATGGTGGGACTGTGAGGTGGGTCTATGTTCGAAGGAGTTTGTGACTTGAGTTATCCCAGTTTTTCCATGGTGTGTGCTCATGTTATTGTTTGAATGTGTCTTGCCAGGGACTTGATGGGATTTGTGGCTAATGAAGATGAAGAGAATGGGGAAGGTTAGAGGAGGGTATATGTTTCCCAGATTCTTGATCTTGTAGTTATCTTGTTTTGGGTCCCCTAATCTAGTAGCGAAGAGCGAGTTAAGGTAGCTAGAGTCCCCTGCTCGAGTAGCAAAGAATGAGTTGAGGTTTCCTCTGCTAGGAGCGGATGGGTTCTTGTACTGGTTGTTTCTTTGGACTTTGCTGGTTTTTTTTGCATGCCTCCCTCCTTATTTTTGTAGGTTTGGTGTGGGGGTAAGGTTTGGGACCTAGGTGGAACCTTTGTTGCATGGTTCCTCTTAGGGTTTCTATTTTCTCCTTTCCCCTTGGATTATCTCCTATCCTAGGAGAGGGGTTGTTGTTTCTTACCATGCCAATCTTTTTCATGGCGGTGGTGTTCATAATAGAACCCTAGTAGAAGGCTCTTAGGGTAAGGGTGTACTATTTAGTTCTTGTGACCTTTTTCCTCTTTTCTCTGCTTGATCTAGTAGACCACATGGGGTTATTTACTTTTTGTGACATTTTGCCTCTTTTTTTTGCTTGATGTCCAGACAAATTCCTTTCATGTTATAGATAGCTTCTTTATTCCCCATGGACAACTCTATGCTGATGTGCCTTGTTGTTGTCTGACTGGTCATTTGGCTCATTGGTTGGAGGGAGGGTGATGTAGAGGTTTCTTCTTATAGGCATGGTGGGAGTTAGAGGTGGGTCAATGTTGGAAGGAGTTTTTGGCTTCAGTAATCCCAATTTTTTTTGTGGTGTGTGCTCATTCTATTATTCGAAGGTGTCTTGCTAGTGATTCAATGGGATGTGTGGTTGATAAAGATGAAGAGAATGGGGAAGGTTAGGGGAGGGTATATGTTTCCACTCTTATTGATCTTGTCGTTTTCCTATTTTGCGTTCGCTACCCTAGTTGCGAACTGCGAGTTAAGGTAGCTAAAGTCCTTTGCTCGAGTAGTAAAGAATGAGTTGAGGTTTCCTCTTCTTAGAGTGGATGGGTTCTTGTGGTTGTTTCTTTGTATTATGCTAGTGGTTTTTGCATGCCTTCCTCCTTCCTCTTGTTGGTTTGGTGTGGGGGTAAGGTTTCAGACCTAGGCGGAACCTGTGTTGCATGGTTCTTCTTAGGGTTTTTGGTTTCTCCTTTTCCCTCAGATTATCTTGTATCATAGGGGATGGTTTTTGCTTGCTATCATGTTGTTCATTTTTATGGCAGAGGTTTTCTTAATGGAACCCTAACTAAAGGCCCTAAGGGGGCAGGCGAAATGGGGTTGTTTTTTATTTCTTATGTGCCTTGGTGTTCATTTGAAGACTTATTGAGGGTTTGTCTACTTGGGTCCAACCATTTTATTTCTTGCAATATCTTCTCGCTTGACCTCTCTCCGCGACATGGGTTTTGTCTAGTCTGGCTTATTGATGTGGCCCTTCCTTCTTTGGAGGTGGATATGGATGGTATTGGAAGTAACCTCCCTCCTATGGATGGTATTGGAAGTCTAGGTGGTCTTGGTGGATGGAAGGTGATGACCTATTTGTAGAGGTTGGTTGGTTGATTTCTTTTTCTACTCGTTTAGGTCTATTATTCAACATTAGGTTTTGGGATCCTTCTTAAAACCTTGTTTTCCAGCAATAAATTATGATTCCATCTCTTGGTTGCTGGACTTTTATTCATGGTTTCAAGCTTTGTTCTCTCTATTGATGGTTTCCTACCTTCAACCCCTATTGAGGTGGGTTCTTATCCTATTGAGATGGATAGATGCTTTGTTGTTAGAGATGTAACTTGCAAAAGCTTTGAGGTTGCTATTTTCAGCCTGGTGGTTTTGGGACCCATTACAAAACCCATTCTGAATGTTAGGGGAGCCTTCCAAAACCACCATGTTTATGTTCAAATCTTAATGATTATTTTGTGTTTTCTTGTCTAGCTGGATGTTGACAGTTTTAAAGGGCCCATTCTACACCGTGTTTGTTTTTGGTTAAGGTCTCATCTAACTTTTATCTAGTTGCAATTTTTTTTGACAATTTAAGGGAGTCGGGAACAACTTTGTTGTTTGGGTAAGGGTGTTTGTTAAACCCTCATCATTTTCTTTAAAGACCTATAGTGTGAGGTTGTAGCCCTGGTGGTGTGGCCAACCTGATTTGTATTGGCTATCTCTAGTTTTTTTGGTTGGATCTATTTGATTGTGGTTGCGCTAGTTTTTGGCTGGCATTTGTTAGTTCAGTCGTGTATGGGCTATTGATTTTCAATTTTTATACTCTTTAGTAGCGTATTATTGTGGATTCCAAATCCTTGTAAAATCTAGCGGTTTCAGGTCCCTTGAAAACTAGTTGTAAGGGGTTGCGAGTCCCCTCAAAATCAGTTTTTTCCTTAATAATAAAACATAATTATAAACAATCAATATTTACAAAGATAAATTATACATACAATGTACCCCCCCTTGCAACCCCTTATGCAAATTTATCAATGAAAATATTTTATTACTTAATTGTTGAGATAACATTTACCAAAAAAATCTCCCACTTGTCGAACACCTTGCAGCAAAAAGAGGAGGGGTACCAACATCATATTTTAATTGCTAGGTGTCGAGGAGCCCATTCACTCTGAACACCATCTAAATTTCTTTAAACTAACAACCTTAGAGAATCTACAATATTAATAAAATTATGTACCTTAACTAGCTTCACCCTACCATCCTCAAGCACATATCTAAAAAATTGATATTGAAAATCAATGTGCTTGGTCTTCTAGAATGAAATGTTAGGTTTTTAACTAGGTAGATTGCACTTTGACTATCACAGTAAACTACCATTTCACCTTTTATTCCAATATATGAATAAAGTCTCTTAAATGCAAAATGGTTTCTTTACAAGCATGAGTATCTACTTATACTATGCTTTGATAGTCTATAAGGAAACAACCTGTCACTTAATCATATAACTAATTTTACCACGAGATAAAGTAAACACATAAGAAGTGTGAAATCTTCCACTATCAACATCACCTACTTATTTTAAATCCACATAACCATGAATATTATAGAAATGTCATCTATTATCAATTTATAATGATAATTTGAAAGAATACTTTGAAGCACCCTTGAAATATCCAAATAATGTTATAACTACAGCCCAGTAAACTCTAATATGATTAGACATATATCTAAAAAGAAATCCAACTGGTTAGACAATTTCTAGTCTAGTTCTAACTATAGCATATATCAAACTTCCAACTAAAGTTTTGTAGGACACTAAAATTTTGTCTTTCATTTCTAATCTGGCTTTAGGAGAATAAAAAATAGATAATATTATTCCAACTTTAAAGGGAACATATAATGATGTACAATCTTTCCTATTAAACCTCTGTAAAATTGAATTCACATACATACTCTAGCCTATCTAAATCTTTTTATTCAATGGTTGGACAATTTCTATACCCTTAGATTAAGAGAAAGATACTCATTTGAACAATATCTTAATCTATTGAGTACATTACTTATATCTCCTTTATACTTTCTATCTTCTATTCACTATTCTTCTATTCCCCTCATCAAATTTTTTACTCATTGGCAACTGCCTACTTATATATCCGATTAGGTATGCAACCCTTATATGATATCCTTAAGGCTAATCTCTTTCCTTATTTACCTATTCAGGAACTATCTTACCAGATCACATCATTATCTCTCTAGACCAGGTGCCTGTATTCTGTATTTCGATCAACAATAACTATGTTTAAACTAAATGTAGTTTTATTATGTATATATAATATTCACATAATTCAAATTCTAGAATATAATGATTTATTCCCTTTACTAGTGTTTCTTAAGTTCTTTTAAAATACTTAAATAATCTTCATTTATATGAGTTATTTGTTGGTACCATAATATTTTTTTCTTCTAAAAGTATCTTTCTCTTTAAAATAAGATCCCACTAAGGTTATATTAATTAAGTAAATAATAAATATTTAATTAATTAATGGATATTATATGGTTAAATCAAGTGTGATCAAGTATGTATGGATTTAGGTGTCTATACCATGAATAATGTTGGTACTTTTAACATGCTTCCTAATGACATTTCTCAACTCTGTAACCTCCAAGGCAAATTGTGATATTTTGGATACTTTAGAGCTCATTCAAATCACCACACTCTCTCTTACGCTTAAAAAAAAAATCAAATAATAATAGAATAAATATTATCAACTTAGGAGTACATTATGTCATATTCATGGGAGCAGGCCATGTTGATTTAGATGGATTTTCTTCCTAAAAGTCATGCTTTAATGACTCATTCTTCCAAAGGAAAGGGTGAGTATTAGAAGAAGCACAAGATGAATCTATCTTCAAGTGGTGAGTGTATCCCCAAGCTTAAGGTGAGGAATGATCAAAAGGATAAACCTCCTTCTCATCATTCTCCTTCTAAATTAGGACAGTTATGTTCTAAGTCCAAGAAAAAGATAGAGAATTGTTCCTTTTCTGGAAAATTTAGGCATACTAATGCACAATGTTTTGTGAATTTTGCATTGGAGAAGCTACGAGAGAGCACAATCTTTCCATTCCTAAGTGTTATTCAATTGGTATAGGGTAAGCTCCATGGATGACTCTATGGTGATGTGTAGACAAATTCCTTTCATGTTGCAGACAAATTATTTTTGCCCCGTGGACGACTCTATGGTGGTGTGCTTAGCTGTTGTCTAATTGGTGTTTCAGCTCATTGGTTGGAGGGAGGGTGAGGTAGTGGTTTCTTCTTATAGGCATAGTGGGACTATGAGGTGGGTCTATGTTGCAAGGATTTGTGACTTGAGTTATCCCAGTTTTTCCGTGATGTGTGCTCATGTTATCATTCGAAGGTATCTTTCTAGGGATTTGATGGGATTTGTGGTTAATGAAGATGAAGAGAATTGGAAAGGTGATGGGAGGGTATATTTTTCCCCTCTTATTGATCTTGTAGTTATCCTATTTTGGGTCCCCTACTCCAGTTGCGAAGAGGAAATTAAGGTAGCTAGAGTCGCCTACTCGAGTAGCAAACAATGAGTTGAGGTTTCCTCTGCTAGGAGAGGATCGGTTATTGTGGCTATTTTTTTGTACTGTGCTGGTGGTTCTTGACTGCCTCCCTCCTTTTTGTTGGTTTGGTGTGTAGGGAAGCTTTGGGACCTAAGCGTAACCTGTGTTGCATGGTTCTTCTTAGGGTTTTTGGTTTCTCCTTTGCCCTAGGATTATCTTCTATCCTAGGGAAAGGGTTTTTGTTTGCTGTCATGTTGTTCTTTTTCATGGAGGTGGTGTTCTTAATGGAACCCTATTTGAAGGCCCTATGGGTAGGGGTACACTATTTCTTTCTTGTGACCTTTTGCCTCTTTTCTCTACTTGATCTAGCAGGCCACATTGGGTTGTTTTTTATTCCTTATGTGCCTTGGTGTTCATTTGAAGACTTATTAAGGATTTTTCTTCTTGGGGCCAACCATTTTCTTTATTGCAGTATTGTTTAGCCTGGCGTCTCTCTACAACACAGGATTTCTCTATTTTTCCTTATTGAGGTGGCCCTTCCTTCTTTGGAGGTGGAGATGGATGGTATTGGAGACAACCTCCCTCCTATAGAGGCATAGTTAGGTGTTGTGGTGAATTTTGGGTGGTCCGGGTGGATAGTTGGTGATGACCTATTTGTAGAGGTTAGTTGGTTGATTATTTTTCTCCTTGTTTAGGTCTCTTATTCAACATGTGGTTTTGGGAGCCTTCTTAAAACCTTGTTGTCGAGCAATACGATGTGAGTCCATCTCTTGGTTGTTAGACTTTGGTTCATGGTTTGAAGCTTTGTTCTCTCTACTGATGGTTTCCAAACTTCATCCCCTATTGAGGTGGGTTCCTATCCTATTCAAGTGGATAGATGCTTTGCTGTTAGAGATATGACATTCAGAAGCTTTGAGGTTTCTATCTTCATCCTTTCTATTTTGGGAGCCATTACAAAATGCATTCTGAAGGTTAGGGGATCCTTTCAAAACCCCCATGTTTGTATTCAACTCTTAATGGTAATTTTGTGTTTTCTTGTCTGGTTCGATGCTGATAGTTTTAAAGGGCCCAGTATAGACTGTGCTTGTTTTTGGTTAAGGTCTAAGCTACCTTTTAGCTGCTTGCATTATTTGTCACAGTTTAAGGGATCCAAGAATATCCTTTTTGTTTGTCTAAGTGTGTTTGTTAAACCCTCACCATTTTCTTTAAAGACCTATAGTTTGAGGTTGTAGCCCTGATGGTGTGGCCAACCTGACCAGATCTATTTGATTATGTTTGGGCTAGTGTTTGGCTGGCATGTTTTAGTTAGTTGTGTATGGGCTTTTGATTTTCAATTTTTGTACTCTTTGGTAGTGCATTATTGTGGATTCCAGATCCTGGTAAAATCTAAGGGTTTTAGGTCCCTTCAAAACCAATTGTAAGGGGTTTTGGGAACCCTCAAAACCTTGCAACAAAAAGAGGAGGGGTACCAACATCATGTTTTAATTGCTATGGGCTGAGGATCCCATAGACTCTGAACAACATCTAAACTTATTTTTTTGACAAACTTAGAGAATCTACAATATTCTTCAAATTATGTACCTTAACTAGGTTCACTCTACAGTCCTCAAGCACATATCTAAAAAATTGATATGGAACATCAATGTGCTTGGTCTTCTAGAATGAAATGTTTGGTTTTTAACTAGGTAGATTGCACTTTTACTATCACAATAAACTATCATTGCACCTTTTGGTCAAATATATGAATAAAGTATCTTAAATGTCAAATGGTTTCTTTATAAGCATGATTATCTACTTATACTATGCTTTGATAGTCTATAAAGAAATAATCTATTACTTAATCATATAACTAATTGTACCACTAGATAAACAAAAACAATAAGAAGTGAGAAATATTCTACTATCAACATCACCTACTTATTTTAAATCCACATAATCATGAAGATTATAGAAATATCATCTCTTATCAAGTTATAATAATAACATGAAAGAATACTCTGAATGACCTTTCAAATATCCAAATAATGTTATAACTACATCCCAATAAACTCTACTAGGATTAGACATATATATATATATATATATATATATATATATATATATATATATATATATATATATATATATATATAAAGAAATCCAACTGGTTAGACAATTTCTAGTCTTTTAGAAACTATAGAATATATCAGACTTCCAAATACAGTTTGGTAAGACACTCAACTTGTGTATTTCATCTCTAATGTGGATATAGGAGAATAAAAAATAGATAATTTTATTCCAACTGTAAAGGCAACATATAATGATGTACAATGTTGCCTATTAAACCTCTCTAAAATTGAATTCACATACATACTCTATCCTAGGTAGAGCTTTTTATTCAATGCTTGGAGAATTTATATACCTTTAGATTATGAGAGAGATACTTATTTTAATGATGTCTTAATCTATTGTGTAGATTCCTTATATCTCCTTTATACTTTGTATCTTCTATTCACTATTGTTCTATTCCCCTCATCATATTTTTTACTCATTGGCAACTGCCTACTTATATATTTGATTAGGGATGCAACCCTTAAAAACTATCCCTAAGGATAATCTCTTTCCTTAGTTACCTATTCAAAAACTATGTTACCAAATTACATCATTATCTCTCTAGAGCAAGTGTCTGTATTGTTTATTTCAATCAACAATAACTATATTAAAACTAAATATAGTTTTATTCTATATATATAATATTCACATAATTCAAATTCTAGAATACAATGATTTATTCCCTCAACTATATTTTCTTAAGTTCTTTTAAAATACTTAAATAATCTTCATTTATATGAGTTATTTGTTGGTACCATAACCTTTCTTCTAAAAGTATCTTTCTCTTTAAACTAAGATCCCACTAACGTTATATTAATTAAATAAATAATAAATATTTAATTAATTAATGGATAAGACACGGTAAAATCAATTATGAGCAATTATGTACGGATTTATGTGTCTATACGAAGAATAATGTTGTTACTTTAACATGCCCCCTAATTTCATTTCTCAACTCTGCAACCTCGAAGGCAAAATGTGATATTTTGGATACTTTAGAGCTTATTCAAATCATTACACTCTCTCTTATGCTTAAAAACAAAATCAAATACTCATGGAATAAATTTTATCAACATAGGATTACATTATGTCATATTCATGGGAAAAGGCCATGTTGATTTAGATGGATTCTCTTCCTAAATGTCATGCTTTAATAGCTCTTTCTTCCAAAGGAAAGGGTGAGTATTAGAAGAAGCACAAGATGAATTTGTCTTCAAGTGGTGAGTGTCTCCCCAAGCTTAAGGTGAGGAATGATCAAAAGGATAAACCTCCTTCTCATCTTTCTCCTTCTAAATTAGGAGAGTTATGTTCTAAGTCCAAGAAAAATATGGAGAATTGTTCCATTTGTGGAAAATTTAGGCATACCAATGCACAATGTTTTATGAATTTTGCATTGGAGAAGCTACAAGAGAGCACAATCTTTCCATTCCTAAGTGTTCTTCAATGGGAAAAGGGTAAGCTCTGTGGATGACTCTATGGTTATATGCAAACAAATTCCTTTCATGTTGTAGAAAACTTCTTTGTGCCTCGTGGATGACTCTATGGTGATGTGCTTGGCTATTTTCAGACTGGTGTTTTAGCTCCTTACTTGGAGGGGGGGATGAGGTAGTGGTTTCTTCTTATAGGCATGGTGGGACTATGAGGTGGGTCTATGTTGGAAGGACTTTGCGATTTCAATTATCTATGTTTTTCTATGGTATGTGCTCAAGTTATCGTTTGAAGGTGTCTTTCCAGGGATTCGATGGGATTTGCGGTTGATGACGACAAAGAGAATGGGGAAGGTTAGGGGAGGGTATATGTTTTCCCTCTTCTTGATCTTGTAGATATCCTGGTTTGGGTCCTCTACTCTAGTTGCGAAGAGAGAGTTAAGGTAGCTAGATTCCCGTGCTCTAGTAGCAAATAATCAGTTGAGTTTTCCTCTGCTAGGAGAGGATGGGTTCTTGTGGCTATTTCTTTGGACTTTGCTGGTGGTTTTTGCATGCCTCCCTCCTTATTTTTGAAGGTTTGGCATGGGGGTAAGGTTTGGAACCAAGGTGGAACCTTTGTTGCATGATTCTTCTTAGAGTTTTTGGTTTCTCCTTTCCCCTCAAATTATCTCCTATCCTAGGAGAGGGGTTGTTGTTTCTTGCCATGTTATTCTCCTTCATGGCGGTGGTGGTCATAATGGAACCCTCGCTGAAGGCCCTAAGGGTAAGGGTGCATTGTTTACTTCTTGTGAGCTTTTGCCTCTTTCTCTACTTGATCTGGTGGACCACATGGGGTTATTTTTTCATTGCTTATGTGCCTTGGTGTTTATTTGAAGAGTTATTGAGGGTTTGTCTTCTTGGCTCCAACAATTTTCTTTCTTGTAGTATCTTTTGGCTTGACCTCTCTTTGTGACATGGGTTTTCTCTAGTTTGTCTTATTGTGGTGGCCCTTCCTTCTTTGGACGTGGAGATGGATGGTATTAGAGACAACCCCCATGTTTTGTGTTCAACTTTTAATGGTTTTTTAATGTTTTCTTGTCTGTTTGGATGCTAACAGTTTTAAAGGGCCCAATATAGATTGTGGTTATTTTTGTTTAAGGTCTCAGCTAGCTTTTAGCTTCTTGCATTGTTTCTCATAGTTTAAGGGAGCCAAGAATATCCTTGTTGTTTGGCTAAGGGTGTTTGTTAAACCTTCTTCATTTTCTTTAAAGACCTATAGTTTGAGGTTCTAATATTGATGGTGTGGCCAACCTAATTTTTATTGGCTATCTCTTAATTTTTGGCAGGATTTATTTGATTGTCATTGCGCTACTATTTGGCTGGAAATTGTTAGTTCAGTCATGTATGGGCTTTTGATTTTCAACTTTTATACTCTTTGGTAGTGTATTATTGTGGATTCCAGATCCTGGTAAAATATAGGGGTTTGAGGTCCCTTCAAAACCGGTTGTAAGGTGTTTTAGGTCCCCTCCAAACCTATTTTTTCCTTAATAAAAAAATATAATGATAAACAATCAATATTTACAATGATAAATTATACATAAAATGTACCTCCCTTGCAACCCCCTATGCAAATTTATCAATGAAAATATTTTATTACTTAAAGGTTGGGGCAACATATTCCTTAAAAATCCCCCACTTGTCAAACACCTTGCAACAAAAATAGGAGGGGTATTGACAACATGTTTTAATTGCTAGGGGCCGAGGAGCCCATAGACTCTGAACACCATCTAAACTTCTTTGTACTGACAACCTTAGAGAATCTAAAATATTCATCAAATTATTTACCTTAACTAGCTTTACCCTACCATCCTCAAGCACATATCTTAAAAAATGATGTTGAACATCAATGTGCTTGGTCTTGTACAATGAAATGTTTGGTTCTTGACTAGGTATATTACACTATGACTATCACAATAAACTATCATTGCACCTTTTAGTCCAATATATGAATAAAGTCTCTTAAGTTCCAAATGGTTTGTTTACAAGCATGAGTATATACTTATATTATGCTTCGACAATCTATAAAGAAACAACCTATTACTTAATCATATAACTAATTCCACCGTGAGATAAAGTAAACACATAAGTAGTGCAAAATCTTCTACTATCAACATCACCTACTTATTTTAAATCCACATAACCATTAATATTATAAAAATATCATCTCTTATCAAACTATAATGATAACATGAAAGAATACTTAGAAGCACCCTTCAAATATCCAAATAATGTTATAAGTACATCCCAATAAACTCTAGTAGGATTAGACATATATCTAAAAATAAATCTAACTGGTTAGACAATTTCTAGTGTACAAACTATAGCATATATCAAACTTCCAACTACTCTATCGTAAGACACTCAACTTGTGTCTGCCATGTCTAATGTTGATTGAGGAGAATATAAAATAGATAATTTTACTGCAACTATAAAGGGAACACATAATTATATGCAATCTTGTATGTTAAACCTCTGTAAAATTTAATTCACATAATTACTCTAGCCTAGCTAGAGCTTTTTATTCAATGGTCAAAATTATATGAACAATGATTGAAGGTTAAGCTACAACAAATAGAAATTGGAAAAAAAGGTGGTGGGAATTAATTAGTTTAAATCAATCAATTAATTAGGAATTAATAAATTGAGATTTAGTTGAATATTTTTTTGGGATATGGCTAGACTTTTATAAATAAATATAAATTCAATTAAATCTTAAAAGTGAAGGTTATATTAATTAAATAAATAATAAATATTTAATTAATTAATGGATAAGAAAAGGTTAAATCAAGTGTGATCATGTATACATTGATTTAGGTGTCTACATCAATGCCCTATAATGACATTTCTCAACTCTCCATCCTCCAAGACAAAATTTGATATTTTGGATACTTTAGAGCTCATTCAAATGACCACACTCTCTCTTATGCTTAGAAACAAAATAAAATACTCATTGAATAAATATTATCAACTTAGCATTACATTATGTCATATTCATGGCAACTCAACTAGCTGTAAACCAAATTGTGTGTTTCTATCAGGCTAAGGTAATTTTTCTAATTTTGGTGACCTTAGTTTTCTCTTCTAAATTATTTTTGTATCTTATACTATTAATTTTCTTCATGAAAAATAAAAAAATTCATGCTAAAACAATGGTTAGTGTAAGCACTAACCATCAATGACACTTTCATTTCTTATACCATTGATGACAAATCCCCTTCTTCGAACCTCACTTCTTCGAATATGGTTGTTGCAAGAAAATGATCCAATATTATTATTATCTTGGCAAAGGTGGCATTCTTAATTACACTTAAAAAGTTCATATTCATAGATGCACATATACAAGAATATTTCTCAATACTTTCTTATTTCTTATGTGTTGTACTATCAGAAATAAAATGACCTTAAATGTTGTTGCTCGACAAAGGCAAAAACCATTATTTCTGTACAATTGGCATATAATAGTGCTTGTGAACTATTCAATGGAAAAATGCATATGAAAAATCCTCTATATAAAATATCATTGGCAAATATGAAGTAGGACTCCAATGACTTTTCCAAGAAATATCCCCAATGTAAACATAGCAATATTATCTATTCTCCTATTTAAGAACTTCCACCTCTTTATTGACCTTGGCCTTTATAATAAGATTTCTTCCCTGGTTTACACCTTTATCATTATAATGATTGACTATTGAAAAAGTAAGGGGGAGAAATTCTACTCAAATTTGGTACTGATAAAGTCATATGCACTGTTTGAATGGAAAATATTATTTTACATTTTAACTTTTCCTTTATTTTCAAATATAGTAATAACTCTTCTTTCAAGAACTATTAAGTGAAGAAGTTTATTGATATGATCCATACCCAACATCACTTCTCTACTCTTTATAATCCAATTGACAAGTTGATAGCTCACTCAAAATAAATGAATTATTTTATGTAAACTTGTTGATCATCTCGTTTGATATATCATCTTAAAGTTATTATGCCTCTAAAGATGAAAATTTATTCTCTTAAATTCTTTCTTCACCTACTCATTCATGAAACTATGTAAAATGAGTGTCACCACCAAGAATTCAAGATGTCTAATGAGATTGTGTGAATGTTTTTCTACAAATGAGTCTTCCACATGCAACTTGTATGACCTTATAATCAACCTGTTTTCCATTACTCTTTCCATTGTAAAATAAAACTAATGCAATGCACATTCAAAAGACAGTTTCTAAGGGAAACTTATGTCATATTCACTTCTATCTATGGATAGGAAACAACACTTGAAGGAACCTCCTAATACTTGTCACCTTCAACAATTTTGTGTGTGATCATTTTTTATTTTCTCAATTTGAATTCTTAATATTTCTATTCAAGTTGCATGTATTTATGGTCAATTATGATGTAGTTTTTGTTACCATAGTGCTTGTACATCTCAATGTTATGGGTACCTCTATGCTCCTTCATTTTCCATATATATGCTATGGTGCTCCATTCTTTCCAAAACATGTGTTTAAATGAAACTTTACATGTCAATTCATATGTATGTTTTCTATTTCTTTATGTATGTTATAAACTCTTAATAGTATTAATATTTTGTAATGATATTACCCTTTGTATTTCTTAATTAAGTAGCTATTAAAAATGATATTTCTATTCCTTTACTATGTTTCTTATCTATCTAAGTTTCTTTCTATTATTTACATGTGATTAAGTAGAATCAATAATTTATTTTTATTTCTTAAACAATTACAAAAATAGATCAAAGTATCATCGAAAAATCACATGTATTTGTTTTTATATCATAATCATATAAAAAACACACCATCACATAAACACAAACTCAAATCAAATCATTCATAAAAATGTCCTTGCAATAATTAATTATCCGTATATGCATACGATATATACTCAATCTCTAACGATTATGACAAAATATGAGGACAGAATCAATATTCTCTTACGGCTATGACATAATATGAGATCAAAATTTCTAGGTGGTATACGATTTGGAGGCTACAATAAAACGAACCCTTCTCGGTGCCCCTCTGCTTGCCTTAATGCCTCTGTCAAGCTAGCATTCTCCATTGTCAATGCATCCATCCTCTGCGATACTTGTATATCTACTACTCTCATCTCATGATGAAGTGTCTCCAGCTCTCCTCGCACACGATCTTGCTCTTCTTTGAGTGCATCTACCTTACCACATAGATGTTTCACACGATCTTGCTATACTTTGAGGGCATCTATCTTGGCACAAAATTGTTGCACATGATCTTGCTCCACTGTAAGTGCATCTATCTTAGTACATAGTTGTTGCACCTCTGCCTGATGAAGTTTCTCGAGCTCTCCTCGCACACGATCCTGCTCCACTTTAAGTGCATCTATCTTAGCATATAGTTGTTGCACCTCTATCCGCATTTGTCTCTCCCTCTCGGGAGCCTCATCATGTTGGATCTGCAGACTATCCCAATCTGCTTGAGCTTGGTGTCTCTCACTTAGGGCCCAATCTCTCCCAACCTCTGCCCTTGCTACTCTCTCATAAAGTTGATCCCTCGCTACCATAGTAGCATATTTCTGTTTCATACGTTGTCTCAACATAAGATTAAAACTGTCAAATTGGCCCGCTATTTCCATTGGCCTATCCCACTCTCCAAAGTTAGCTGCGACACCGAAACACCAAACAATGTTAGTTCCATATATCTCAAGTCACATCAAACCGTAATTCATTTCTAAATGCATAATCATCTATATCTATAAAAACTCTGTGCGCAGAGAAAACATATTTGATTTATGTTAATCATGCATTTGCTACACTCAAAGTTGATTTGCTACACTCAAAGTTGACTTGACATTTTCTAATCTTAATATATTGCTCAATGTGTTTATCAGATGAATTTACCATCCATTACATTTAGAAGTCTTCAGATATGTGATCTAATCCTTGTCGAGATATTAAAAGCAAAATAAAACATTTCAAGGCAGCCTATAATCTCTGCCAACATTCCGAAACCGAAGAAACCTTCAAGGTTCACCATAACCTAACCAAATATTTATCAAACAGTAAATGACAAATCATCATGCAGTAACTATACGAAAGAGAGACTTACGAATTAGTGAAGGTCTAGGAGTTGTTACAGATGCGTCTGAAGACAATAAGTGAGAACGGGGATATGCTGCGGAATTGGTAGTGGAAGTTGGTCGTGATGAAAATGGCACGGTTACAGCAGCAGAAGTAGTGGTATGTGCATCCGCATCCAGTACAGAAGATTGCTCGGGGATTGCAAAGAAAGGCGTAGGTGGACAAACTGTAGGAGCGCCGAAAAGAGGCGTAGGTGGACAAACCGTAGGAGTGCCGAAGAGAGCCGTAGGCCGGTAAGCTGCACTGCTGCCGAGGAAAGGCGCGGGACCCGGAAAGAAAGAAATAGGCCCATAAGTCGCAGTGCCAGGGAAGGATGGTGCAGGCGTGCAAGCCGCAGTGGTGCCAAATAAATTAGGCCTAGGCACGTAACCCGAGGTGCTGATCAATGGAGTCCCAGGCCCGTAAGCCGCAGCAACGCCGGAGAGAGGGGTAGGTGAATAAGCCGCAGTGACACCGAAGAGAGGTGTTGGTGGCGAAGAAGCCGAAGATCCAAACATGAAAGGAATTGATGAACTCCCGGGTGATAGAGAGTATTCAAATCCTCTGGTCGCCATGGCCAAAGCACGAGTAATGGCGAGAAAAGATTAAAATTGAAAACTGAAGCCTTTAGACCTTAGGGTTTTGTAAAACGAAAAATATGTTGTTCCTGTACGCCTGTGACTTGATTTGGTTTGTTAAAACATTCTGGACTGGGATTTATATGATATCATAGAACAGCGGTTGGCTTGGCCGACCATATAATGATAGAGGACTTATTATTTTTTATTTTAAAAAATATCTTAATGATTCCAAGGGGAAACAAATTATCCTCAATTTATGTAATGTAGGGGTGAGTACATATTTGTGGTAATTCTTAATTATTATTATTTTAATTATATTTGTGTCATAAAAAATTATAACTTTGATTTCAATTAAAGTTTGGGCAGGAGAGTCTCGGCGAGCAAGGGCGGGAGCGACAGAGACAGGGGTTCCTGAAGGAGATGGAGACAACACATGTGACGAGGAGAAGGTTGGAGCCGCTTCTCCCTACCAACATATGGGCCCTGTTTGGTGTATTTGGCCCAGGGATCTGTGGAGTTCGGGGTTTTTTGGGTGGACTGTTGCCTGTTCCTCCTGTACTCAGTCCGCGCAGGATGTTTGAGAGGTGTGAAAGGTTTTTCCTACATGGCCGTTTGGTGGGTGCTTATTTGTGGGTTGTTGCTTGGACTCAACTTGACTCTGGAGTGCAGCCATTGGCATGGTGTGGATGTTTGTGTTGGTAGCAACACTGGTTAGTGGTCTATGGTTATATGCCCTAGGACAATCCATGGTGATGTGGGTAGCTTTGGGATTCTTATTTTTGTGCCCCTCCTTTTGGGTTGGGTGTTTTCTTCCTCTTCCTCATTATTGGGCATTTTTATTTTATTTCTCTAAGGGTTTGGATGAGGGTAAGGAGGAAATTCAGGGATCCCAAGTCTTTTCAAGTTTTGCACATGTGCTCGCATGCCTATTTTGAGTTGTTCGTTGCGCTATTTCAAAGAGCTTTGTTATCTTTACATATTTTTGGCTATCCTATTGTGGATCTTCACATGTTTGCCTCATGGATGTTTTCCCTTTCAAATGCTATTTAGTGTCCTCAGTTATTTTCAGTTCTTACTATTGAGGTGGCCATGCCTTCTTTTCAGGTGGAGATGGCTACTATTGGTGATAACTTTCCTCCTATTTGAGTGGAGCTTGATACTGCAGATGATGTTGGGAGGTGTTGGTGGGAGGTTATTGCTGATTTCCTTGGTGGCTAGCCTAATTCTAAGTATGGTTTTGTAGTTGTTTGCTCTCCTTTAGCTCCTATTGAGGTGGTGTTTTTGGAGAGTCTTTTGATCTCAGTTTTGGTCTTAAGTTTGAGGTTATGGGCACCTTTCCAAAACCCTTAAAGGTCTCTTATTATCCCCTTGCCTATTGTCATAAATCTCATTTCGAGATATTTTGCCCTCCTATAGAGGTGAAGTGACTGCATGGGTTATGGGCTAAGGGTCTCTTTAGAAGGCTATTGTTTGTGTTGCTGGTTAAGGGAGCCAATCAAAACCCTTATGGTTTTCCTTGTAGAAGGTTTTTCTAGCCTTCTCAAAACCTTATATCCTAGATCATGATTGAGGGAGCCTGTAAAATCCCTATTGCTAGTTGTGGGAGCCTTCTAAAACCCACTTTCATGATTGGGGGAGGTTGGAAAAACACCGTGTCTCTTGTTCTTGCTAGAGACAAACTAAATGCTGAAAGTTTTCAAGGGCAAAATTTGCCCAGTTCTTGTTTTTGGTTAGGTCCAAGCCATTGTTCTGGCCTGGAAAAGATTTTATAGGTTATGAGAGCCTCGGAAAACCATTCTTGTTGGCTAAGGGTGCTTGATATACCCTCGATCTATTGTTTTTGAGATATTTTATTTACTATTTTAGGTTGTTTGTTCTGCTATCCTGATTTGTAATGGTGCATTCCTAGGTAATTCTTGGCTAGTGTTTGGTGGGTGGTAGGTGTTGTGTTTGTTCTCTTCCATCCTTTGCACCCTTTGTTATAGGATCTAGACACCAGTAAGTCTAGAAGGTATCATATCAATTCTAAAACTTGTGGTTTGCTTCCAGGTAGACTAGTTTATTTATCCTGGGCAACTATTTGTTATAAAGTGTTTCGAAGGCCCTTCGAAACCTATTTTATCCTAATAAAAAACTTTCATTTCAATTAAATGATATTCAATTATGTAATATTAATTATAATTCTAACTTTTATAAAATAAAATTAATAATTAGTTAAGTTATTTAGTTTCGGTATTGTCCATCTAAATTAAGTATTTCTCACCTTCATCATATATTTTTTACAATAAAAAACTAAAATCTAAATTACTATATGAATAAAAATAAAATGTCATGTGAAAAAATTTATTTTCATCTCATTAGTTAACTACATCTAGAAATTATAAATTTCTTCCCTTAAAAGTTAACACGATAGTCTGTTACAAATTTTATTTTCCTTCACATTTTTGACTTCCTCTTCTAGTAGAAACTTCATCCTCACACTTATTATCTATTAAATTGATAATTCATTATTATGCTCCTTAATTGAAATGCTAATTATTGGATTTCATTGAACGAAAAAAAAAGAGATTTTTGGAAATCGACTCAAAAGCTTCTTTCATTGTAGTTAACTATGCCTACAAATTACAAACTTTTTCTTCCCCTAGAAGATGACTTCATCTTCAAATAAAAAACTTTGTCTTCTCCTTTTGTTATTAATTAAATTAAACATTTCAACATTATCCTCATTCAATTGAAATGATAATTCTCCAATTCCATGGAACCAAAAATGCCTATCAATATCAAATTTTATGGCAACAAAATCCAAGGATGCAATCTCAAATGGATTATCAATCATTTTGATTGTTGTATAATAGATGTATTCAGCATTTTTGTTTTAGAAACATGACACTCTCTCATTTCGATCATTCCTAGGAACTAATTATCTTATTTATTTCTATAGAATATCTTTCTAATGCATTAAGCCCTAAGGCAATGTTGTTGGAGCAACATATACTATTAATTGCTTAGCAATTATTTATCTAAAACATTAATCTTTTTTTTTCTAATTGATTAAAGTGGGATAGGCTCAAACGTTTACATAATCACTAGAAAGAAACTACTTGAGGCTCATGAGGGATGAGAACCCAACATAAGACAAAAATGAATACGAAAACTAATAGATAAGTAGAACCATATCAAAATGCAACTATACAGCAAAAACCCAGACAACAAACCACCCTGCAAAGACACAAAGAAATAGTCTACTATGTGGGGGTATTATCTTTCCCAATGCAAGTGCTAGTTATAATATAATATAAAAATTATAACAAAAAAATAGATTTTTCTTAAAATATAGTTTTATTTACATAAAACTAATTATAGTTCATTATTTGTAATAAAAAAAGAAAGAATGGAGAATTTGCAGAAAGAAATTGGAAATAACAACAATGACAGAAATGGATATGCAAAAGAAGATGGAATCAGTGGGGAAGAGGATAAATGTAAGGAAAATTATCATTATGGTGTACAAATGATTGATCTTTCAAAAGAAGTTGTGGTTGATAGAGAATTAATGAAAACCTTTAAAGTTATCTGTAGATTCAATGTGCCAAAGAAAAGATAGGGAGACAATACAGAGATGGATCAAGGATTCATGGAGAATTGAATTTAATTTAAAATTCATTCCAAAAGGATTTTTCATTATAATATTTGCCAACAATGAGGAAAATGAGAAAATTATTTAGGGAGGATTATGGATGATGAAGGAAATTTCATTATATATACAAAATTAGACTCTTAATTTTAATCTAATAATGTCAAGAATCCCTATGAATCTTAAGCGTGGATTAGACTATATAATTTGATAATTGAATATTGGTTGGAGGAAATTGGAAGAAAACTAGGGACTATAATGGATGTTTATGTATATTTGGCTAATGGAGACTCTTTGATATGTGCTAGAATAGAGATTGTAGTGATAAGGAAACTTAGGAAAGAAGTTAGGTTGTGTGCACAAAAGAAACATTGGATGTTGTAGGTTGAAATTGAACAACAAATATTCTTCTACCTCTAGTGTCATCATAGAGATCATAGATTCTAAATATAGTATGGGCTTGAAGATGGCACCAAAATGGATTCCAAAAAGAAAGGACATAACCCTAATCAAATGTCGGGCCCTAGGATTGAATTGCTCCCCCAGCACATCTATCACACCTGGAAGGTCAAGATGTTATAATTGTTGCACTCATGAGGTCTTTAGTAGTTGTTGGATATTGACCAGTCCAAATTCACTAATCCATTTGAGTATTTTGTCCATAGAAGAAAAATAGATGAGGCAAAAGGACTCATCGGTACATTTATGCATGTTAGATAATTTGTTGTTTCACATTGTTCTGTGTACATCACCTAAACAAGTATGGCATAAGCTTTCTGACCTATATGGTAAGGTCAACCAATTTAAGATCTTGTAGCTTGAAGCCAATATCACTTCTCTTGCTCCAGATGCATTTCCCTCTACTTAGGATTTACTTGCATCTTTCAAAACAATTTTGTTTGAACTGAAAGGTTGTGGCCATGCCAAACAAGACAAGGATTGTATTTTCTTAGTCTTGTCTAAACTTAGAGGTCATTTCCAAAATTTTTCCTCTACCTTCTATTCTACAATGGATGTTATGGGAGAATACCATAAGATGCCTTATTTTTTAGGTATTTTATGATTGTTTGACTAGGGAGTAGGCCATGTTGATTTCGATAGATTCTCTTCCTAAAAGTCATGCTTTAATGGCTCATTCTTCCAAAGGCAAGGGTGAATATAAGAAGAAGCACAAGAGGAATCCATCTTCAAGTGGTGAGTGTCTCCCCAAGCTTAAGGTGAGGAATGATCAAAAGGATAAACCTCCTTTTCATCCTTATCCTTCTAAATTAGGAGAGTTATCTTATAAGTCCAAGAAAAAGATGGAGAATTGTTTCTTTTGTGGATGCACAATATTTTGTGAATGTTGCATTGGAGAAGCTATGAGGAAGCACAATCCTTCCATTCCTAAGGTTTCTTCAAGGGGAAAAGGGTAAGCTCTCTCAGCTCATGCTTTATCTTCTACCGATTCTAGTTGGATTCTTCATTTTGGTGCTTCTCACCACATGACTCATATTGTGGATATTCTTTATTCTCTTTTTGATAGTCCTACTTCACACATTGCTACTAGGATCTTTTCTTGGATTAGAGATTTGAGGACAAGCTCAATTAAAATTTAGGATGGTAGTATTCATGATGTTCTTCTTGATCCTGATATCTTGCAAAATCATCTTTCCATATACTAAATTTCCAATCATGGTGATGGAAGGCTCGTTGAGTTATCTCCTACTGAAGTAACTATTCGAAAGATGAAAGATCCTGAGAAGTTCATTGCTACAAGTATAATTGATCATGCATCATGTTTGCATAGGTTCGATGAATTTAATTCTTCATCATGATCATCCCTTATTGTTCATAGTGATTCTATGAACAATATTTGGCATGACATTTTGGGCACCAAAACTATAGACATCTTCAATAGATGAGCACATAAAATTTGATGATTCGTCTCCCTCAAATATTTTGCTTAGATGGTGTTTGTCAAGGTTGTGCTCTTGGAATAAATAATATAGATCTCATTCCTAATGGTATGGCCACACATGCTTCAACACCAATTGAGTTGGTGCAAAGTGGCCTTATGTCATTCCCCTCTTTAAATTTTTAAAGGTCAAGTAAGTGCTCACCTTTATTGATGACTTCTCTAGGTTAACATGGGTGTAATTTTTGATGTACAAGGATGATATTCTTTGATATTTAATGATTTTCCTTGCATTTTGGGGGAAGTAGTCAGAGTATTCCCTTCAAAAGATTCACATATATAATGGGGGGACTATGTCAATTAGGTATTCCATTAATTATGTGAAATAAATTATAAATTGTATCCCTCACAAGGCAGTATGAAACGTGACTCTTGAGGAGGCTTGGTCTCATGTCAAGCTTAAAGTTTCCTTTTTGATAGTATTTGGTAGTGATGCATAGACATTCATTCCAGATGGTCAGCATGAAGCAATGGATAATAAGAGTCAATATTTCATCTTTGTTTTCTATTGTGAATATTCAAAGGGATGTCATTTGTTTGATCTTGTCACTTGAGAGGTACATTTTTTCCAATGTCTAGATTGATGAGTCCTTCACTTCAATGGATTTGACACCACAAGATTCTTTCTCCCTTCTTCCAAGTTCTTCTTTTGATGATGTTTTTCTTCCAAAGGATGATGACTTGGATTCTCCTAATGATGTTTCTCTTAAAGATGGTATTGTTATAGTTGTTGATATTACTTCATCTTTATCTTCTCCTCCACCTGAACCTAGTCAACCTTTATGGGATCATATAGTTGTAGCGTCCTAAAATTGTGACACTTGCAATTTCGACTGCATTTGGGTCTTCACGATGGCGACGCAACACTGAACCTGAATGAAGACCCCGAAACCTATTTGTGACATCAAAAACTGCATATTTCTACACCTTGGCCTGATCCTTCCTTGCACCTTGCTGTCCCGGGAGGTGGGACCATGGCGCCCAGCCCCCTAGTCCTTAAGGACCATGGCACCTAGCGCCATGGTCCCTGGCCCTATTTTGGGCCTGGTCTCTTTTGGGCATCGGGTCTTCAAGTTTGCAATTTGGAAAATAATCTTTCTAGGTCGGCCCAAGGTTGGAAAAATCAGTCTTTTAACCCTAATCAACAAGTATATAAACTACATTTCCTCTCCCATTTTGAGGGAGGAAGGACATATGTGTACAAGAGGCGGAAGCACTAGGCAAACATTCAAACATTCAAGCATTCAAGCATTCCTTCAAGCAATTGAGCATTCTAAGTCTCCATTCAAGGCTAAGTGTTGCATTCAAGACAAGGATTCAACCATTGAAGAGGAGATCACTTACAAACATACAACATACAAAAACATTACACCTTCACATGTAAGAATACAAACATTCTTACAACAAGGTGTCAGTACTTGTTTACATTACAAACATTTACATTTACAGCATTCTCATTTCTTGGTTAATTCGAAAACTGGGGTTTGACCTAAAGGCAAACCCCTAATCCCTAACCCCCCAATCATCCTCTCTTTTCTGTGTGTAGGTTGCAGGTATGCGGCTGTAATTGAAGATCTGGAACCCTTGTGCAGAGATGAACAAATCCTCCTTCGTTTCACGGATTTTTCGGAGGACCGTGTGCACGCCGGGCGCCATCGTCCCGTCAACTTTCGCTCAAATTTGTAGGACAGAATCATCTCGACATTTTACTGCTAATTCCAAGTCCGCAGCTTCATCCTATGTTTCTATTTCTGTTTGCAAGCTAATCTTTCTTACTTTCACATACACTCCTAGTTCAATCCTTCTATCTACATTCTTTACAAAAGAGGGTAGCCTTGTTGTTTCAACCCTTGAAACTCATTTAGAATCCAATCTTGCATTGTGTGGGATTGGATCTTGTGAGTTTCAACCCCTCTTTTGAATGTAAAGTCCCTCCTAAGTGAAAACCGTCAATCCTAGTGACCTCCTTTTTCTCTCCTTGGAGTGGAGTGGGAGAACACCTAGGGTTCGATTTTCCGCTTTACATTTTGGTGAACCCAATGTGAACATCCTTTCTGATTATTCATGGTTAGATCTGAAAATTTTGCCTCTTTAATTACATTTCCATGTTTGATCTTTTACAAATTTTAGAGGTTAATTGCATGAAAACCCTAAATTTTCTTTTTAGTAATTGAGCTTGTGAAATGTCTAATTGTTAATGCTTGTTTCAGATCTACCCTTCTATTGCAAATTGTCAATTCATATTTGTGCTTTAATTCTGAAAATTAAGTGGTTAAGTGTCAAAACCCTAATTTTTAAACCCTCTTGATTCAACCTTTGACTGATAATTTCACTGATCAAAACACCTTCAAATCGGTTGTAACTTTGGATTCCGCAACAAAATCACACTATCTTTCATTCCTGAAAATTTGGAAAAAAGTTGCAAGGACCGTGTGCACCCCGAGCGCCATTGTCCCCGACATTTTTTCCAAAATTTCGGGAGCTAGATCTTACTGTATTATTCTGCTAAAATCTAGAATCTTGGCTGATTTCATCAATTCTAACACTTTCAAAATTAAAGTCTCAGTTGGTCTAGTGATTGCTTGGATTAAGGCTTCTAATCATTCAAAAATTGTTGAAATTGAAATTTTGTGTCAAAATTGTGTTTCTTACTGTCCTAAATCTGAAAAGTGTGTTGACATTCATTCAAAGTTTCAGTGCTTTATTCAAATTTTTGCAATTTGTGACTTTTGAAATTAAGTGTTTAATTGCAACAACGTCGATTTCCACTTTCAAAATTGAATTTTGCATGAAATTGAGTCAACTGTTAAATTTCAAAGCTTGCATTGCTCTTAGTATTCCCTCTAAAATCATAAAATTCAAAATTTCAGTTTCCCTCTCTTTTTCAAATTTCAAATTTTGCATTTTCAACAATCTTGGTAGGGTTCAATTTTGAGATTGCAACTTTAATTTGGCCTATCTACAGATCGTAAAATCACTCAATTTTTTCAGATTAGCTTTAAAATCATCATAACTTTCATCCCTGAAAATTTTGAAAAAAGTTGCGAGGACCGTGTGCACTCCGTTCGCCACTGTCCCTGACATTTTTTCCGAAATTTTGGGAGATTGTTATGATTGCATTTAATAGCTTAAATCTAGGAGATTGGCTGATTTTATTGAAATTTGCTACCTCTAAATTCAAAATCTTCTCTCTCTCTCTTTAGTGCATGAGTTTTACAACAATAAGTCCTACTTCCACTATTCCCGTTAGACGAAGCCTTAGAATTAAGTCTTTCCAAGGTTTAATTACCGAGGAGATGGAACGTAATTTGAATGGCCTTTTTAACGAGGACACAGGTAATTCCTCTAATCCTCCTAATGATGAAGAAGCTCTCCAGGAGGTTTCTATAGAACAACTTTCGAAATTGGATAACCAATTTGATGATTTTCAGCAATGGATGTCTCAAGAATACCCCGATAGTTAAGCTCTTTCATTAATTGAGGGTCTAAAACATATGGTTCAAAGTGATAAGAATGGAATTGATATTTTGCATGGTATTGCACACATTGTGGATTCGAATGTGATGCCTATGAAGAGTTGTGCTGAAATTCTAGGTTATACACAACCTCCTACTCAAGTCAATCATTCTATTCCTTTGACAACTTCTATTGCTAGTATACCTACTTTTACATCAAACATAATGACTACTTCAGTACAAGACATTCTGCCTATGATCACCAGTCATGGGGGCAATCCTTCCTCTTCAGTCAACCCTCTTCCTTCATACAATCCAACTTCTTCATTCATTCCTTCAATGAGTGTCCCTATTACATCTCCACAAATGAACATGGCACAAGGGGGCAATTCATTTAACCATTCCATTCCTCCTTGTAGTGCTCCTTTTTTCCAATCATCTCCTATGACTAACCATCATAGTGTCCTGCCACCTTATTCTCAATCAATACCTTCTTTGAATAACATAATACCTCCATCACAATCTAACATGTCTAATATGAACTCTTCGACTGAAGCGACCATTAACAATCTTGCACAAACTGTCTCTTCTTTACAGCAACAAATTGCCTCTATGAATCAATTTGATGTTGCGAGCCCACTTTCTCTTGACATTGTTCGAGCTATCCCTCCTAAGCATGTTGAAATCCCGCAGTTGGAGCTTTATAATGGTAAAGGTGATCCTCTAACACATGTTAAGACCTTTCAAACAATATGTACCGATTTTGCTCATGACCAAAGGTTGTTTGCAAAACTGTTTACTAGAACATTAAGAGACAAGGCTCTACAATGGTATTGCTCATTGCCTTCCTATTATATTACTTCTTTCCAACAACTTGCAAATGCTTTTATTCAACAATTTCAAAACAATATAGGTCCTAAAGTTACTTTGATTGATTTAATGCATTGTAAACAAGGTGTTAAAGAAAAAGTGACTGAATTCATTAGTAGATATAAGCATTTGTGTGCTCAAATTTCTTTTCCAGTGCCTGACAATGATATTCAAAGAATATTTATTTCTAATTTACAAAAAGATATTAGAGAAAAACTTCTATTTTTTGAGTTTACTTCTTTCCAACAGTTGTGTGCGACTCTTCACAATTATCAACTGACTGTGAGTCAAATGGAACAAGCAAATCCTATGGCTCCGAGTGATAAGGGTGATAGTAGTCAACAACTATTTGGGAAGTTTAAACCGAACAGAGAGTTTGTTAAGCTCAATGAAAACATCATCAACAACAATGTGAATACAGCATCAAGTGTGCCTCCTATTTCTAAGTTTTTGAAGAGAGAAAGAAAGTTGACTCCTTTGAATGAATCATTGCATAGTATTATGAATAAGTTATTGGAACAAAATGTGCTTACTCTCCCTCCTATAAAGCAAATAGATCCTACAAAGATTAATTCACCCTATTTTGATAACAAATCTTTTTGTCAATTTCATCATCAACCTGGGCATGATACTGAAAAATGTTTTGCTTTAAAGGGTAAAATTCAAGATTTGATTGATAATAATACTATCTCTGTTTCTGGTGTGAATGATAAAGGCAACACATCTGTAGCTCCTCCTAACCAAAATCTTAAGATTTTTACTGATCCATTACCTTCTCATACCTCTAATGTGATTGAGACTAATGATTCCTCTTTCTCACCTGATGGTCTTGTGTCTATGACTCCGAATGTGATTAACTTTGTAGAGCAGCAGAAAATCCTTGAAGAACCTTCCATCACATTTGATTCCAGCAAAACTATCAGGGCACCTGATGGTCCTTTATATATAGTTGCAAAAGTCAAGAATACCCCTTGTCGTGGAGTGCTTATTGATCCTTCTTGCATGGTTAATGTCATTACTGAAGAATTTCTTTTTACTTTGCAATTGAATCAAGTGATCTATGACAAAACAAATGTGGTTGTGAAATTATTTGATGCATTTTCTTCTCCTGCAATTGGTTCTATTACATTACCTATTGAAGTTCATAACAAATCCCTTGGTGTAAGCTTTTCTATTATTCCATCATCCGAACACTAATGTCTTTCCTCAAGAAGATTCCCAACCCATTCCTATGGATGTGACTATGTCTATGTCTAATAAACTTTCTAAAAGTAGACCTATACCTCCTTGTCATGATGGACTTGGTCTCCTTCCTAAACCAAATATTCCTCCTTTATATGGAGTAGTTCCTCCTCCTTCCTTTTATAAAGAGAAGAGACCCTCCTCTTCTCCTATTATCCAACCTAAGAGACCACAACCTAAACACCCAAGTGATAAGGATGAGAACATTCCTCCTCCTCAATCTTCTCAACTTCCTACTAAGACTAGACGAAATCATTCTGTGCGTGAATGCCGACGAAAGCGTCATCTTAGAGCTTGTGCAGCTATTTCTCAAACTTTGCAATCCCCAAAAGCACCTTCAGCTAGTATTATTCCATTTTCTCCTCACCCGAAAATTGAGCCAAAATCTCCTAAACATAAGATGCATGATGGTTTTGATCTTGTGCGAGTTAAAGATCCTATTTTTATAAATCTTGATGATGATATAGATGAAAATGTTATTCATGATGAAAATGTTACTCCTCTTGCTTCTGATAGTGAATATGAATTTGTTGATATCGATAAACATTTATCTAACAAATTTTCTAAAGCACTTATCCTAGCTCCTAGACAAGAACAACGTGGCTTGGAACATGAACATAGCCCTTGTTTGGATCTTGTGATAGCTCCATCTACTGTGTTGGATGTTCCTCCTCTAGCATGTTCCCTGCCTTCCCGAAATATTGATCAGCAAGATCGCGGGGTGGATGACATGCTAGACTAGTTTCATTAGCATAGCAGACTCTCTCCTCCTCTCTTTCTTTTGTTACTTCTTCTATGTGTTATTCTCATTCTTCTATTTGTTGTCCTTAGTGTTGTCTACTTGAGGATGATTCAAAGCATTAAGATCTCTTTTGGTCTCTCTCATGTTGACTCAAAAGACACATGTGTTGCCTTCTTCTAGGTGACCTTCCTTGATTGGGGAATGAAGAACAATTATGTATACATACATATGATATACATGAATTATCATACAGCATACTGACCCTAAGGAAAGCGAAGTCACCTCGTGCTTTGTGTTTTGTGTCTATTATCCTTGGGTTTATCTCACACTTGGGGGCTAAATCTTTGTGATAACGTGCTCCATTTCCCTTCTCATTTCTTATGTGTATCACTACCTTAAAGCAATCACCCTTGATGAGGCATGTGCAATCGCTTTAATGTAGGGGGGCATACACCCCGTCCATATCTCTTCAGGATACTTGAAAATTTCTTGACGAACTTAGCTTTGCCTTGAAAATTTTTGGTATTTTGAATGCATGACTCATAGTGAGGGAACCTTACTACTGACAGTCATGGTTCTCCCTTGTGATCTTCCCTTTTACTTTGTCAATCGAAGTCGTAATATCCTTAGTCCACTGGGGGCTTGGTGTATCTTGCCTCCTTGACGTGGTGAAAGTCTTTCAATGTTGTTTCCTTGTACTTTACCGGAAGTATGGGCGTACGCTTATACTCCCACTAAAGTGGGGGCTAAATGTAGCATCCTAAAATTGTGAGACTTGCAATTTCAACTACATTTGGGTCTTCACGATGGCGACGCAACACTGAACCTGAATGGAGACCCCGAAACCTGTTTGTGACATCAAAAACTACATATTTCTACACCTTGGCCTGATCCTTCCTTGCACCTTGTTGTCCCGGGAGGTGGGACCATGGCGCCCAGCACCCTGGTCCTTCAGGACCATGGTGCCTAGCGCCTTGGTCCCTCAGGACCATGGCAGCTAGCACCTTCGTCCCTCTGGACCATGGTGCCCAGCGCTCTGGTCCCTGGCCCTATTTTGGGTCTGGTCTCTTTTGGGCATTGGGTCTTCAAGTTTGCAATTTGGAAAATAATCTTTCTAGGTTGGCCCAAGGTTGAAAAAATTAGTCTTTTAACCCTAATCGACAAGTATATAAACTACATTTCCTCTCCCATTTTGAGGGAGGAAGGACATATGTGTACAAGAGGCGGAAGCGCTAGGCAAACATTCAAACATTCAAGCATTCAAGCATTCCTTCAAGCAATTGAGCATTCTAAGTCTCCATTCAAGGCTAAGTGTTGCATTCAAGACAAGGATTCAACCATTGAAGAGGAGATCACTTACAAACATACAACATACAACAACATTACACCTTCGCATGTAAGAATACAAACATTCTTACAACAAGGTATCAGTACTTGTTTACATTACAAACATTTACATTTACAACATTCTCATTTCTTGGTTAATTCCAAAACCGTGGTTTGACCTAAAGGCAAACCCCTAATCCCTAACCCCCCAATCATCCTCTCTTTTCTGTGTGTAGGTTGCAGGTATACGACTGTAATTGAAGATCTGGAACCCTTGTGCAGAGACGAACAGATCCCCCTTCGTTTCGTGGATTTTTCGGAGGACCGTGTGCACACTGGGCACCATCATCCCATCAAATTTTGCTCAAATTTGTAGGACCAAACCGTCTCGACATTTTACTACTAATTCCAGGTCCGCAGCTTCATCCTATGTTTCTATTTCTGTCTGCAAGCTAATCTTTCTTACTTTCACATACACTCCTAGTTCAATCCTTCTATCTACATTCTTTACAAAAGAGGGTAGCCTTGCTGTTTCAACCCTTGAAACTCATTTAGAATCCAATCTTGCATTGTGTGGGATTGGATCTTGTGAGTTTCAACCCCTCTTTTGAATGTAAAGTCCCTCCTAAGTGAAAACCGTGAATCCTAGTGACCTCCTTTCTCTCTCCTTGGAGTGGAGTGGGGGAACACCTAGGGTTCGATTTTCCGCTTTACAATAGTCATTCTGGATGTTGGTTCTCTTGCATTTGATCCTACAACTACTCACCACACTCATTCCCAAAATTTAGATATGAGTGTTTATATTCATGCAGTATTGATCCACAAATTATTATAGATGCTTCTGTTATTCCAGAATGGGATAGTGCTATGGCTAAGAAGTATTCTTCTATGATGAAGAATCATACTTTTGATTTGGTTCCTCTTCCTAAGGGAAGGTTGGTTTGCTGTAAATGGGTTTATCATACCTAATTTCTAGTTGATAGTTCTAAATCAATAAGTATAAGACTCGTCTAATGGCTAAGGGCTTTCCTTAGGCTATAGGTATTGACTATTCTAAAACCTTTCCCCTATACCCAAGATGTATTCCATTCTTCTTGTACTTTCTATTGTTTCATCTAAGGGTTGTTCAGTGTATCTGATGGATGTGAAGACTACATTCTTACATGATGATCTTCAAGAGGAGATCTATATGGAGTAGCCACGAAGCTTTCTGTGGTCATAATGGAACCCTGGCTAAAGGTCCTAAGGGTAAGGGTCCACTGTTTACTTCTTGTGACCTTTTTCCTCTTTTTCTACTTGATCTAGCAGACCACATGGGGTTATTTTTTCATTGCTTATGTGCCTTGGTGTTTATTTGAAGATTTATTGAGGGTTTGTCTTCTTTGGTCCAACAATTTTCTTTCTTGCAGTATCTTTTGGTTTGACCTCTCTTTGTGACATGGGTTTTCTCTAGTTTGTCTTATTCTAGTGGCCCTTCCTTCTTTTGGAGGTTGATATGGATTGTATTGGAGACAACCCTCCTATTTTTTGTTGAACTCTTAATGGTTTTTTTGTGTTTTCTTGTCTTGTTGGATGTTGACTGTTTTAAAGGGCCCAGTATAGATTGTGGTTATTTTTGGTTAAGGTCTCAGCTAGCTTTTAGCATCTTGCATTGTTTCTCATAGTTTAAGGGAGACATGAATATCCTTGTTGTTCAGCTAAGGGTGTTTGTTAAACCCTCTTAATTTTCTTTAAAGACCTATAGTTTGAGGTTGTAATATTGATGGTGTGGCCAACCTAATTTGTATTGGCTATCTCTTAATTTTTTGGATGGATTTATTTGATTCTCATTGCGCTAGTGTTTGGCTAGAATTTTTTAGTTCAGTCATGTATGGGCTTTTGATTTTAAACTTTTGTATTCTTTGGTAGCGTATTATTGTGGATTCCAGATCTTGGTAAAATCTAGGGGTTTGAGGTCCCTTCAAAACCGGTTGTAAGGTGTTTTAGGTCCCCTCCAAACCTACTTTTTCCTTAATAAAAAAATATAATGATAAACAATCAATAATTACAATGATAAATTATACATAAAACGTACCTCCCTTGCAACCCCGTATGCAAATTTATCAATGAAAATATTTTATTACTTAAAGGTTGAGACAAAATTTTCCTAAAAAATCTCCCACTTGTCGAACTCCTTGCAATAAAAATAGGAGGGGTGTTGACAACATGTTTTAATTGCTAGGGGCCGAGGAGCCCATAGACTCTGAACACCATCTAAACTTCTTTGTATTGACAACCTTAGAGAATCTAAAATATTCATCAAATTATGTACCTTAACTAGCTTTACCCTACCATCCTCAAGCACATATCTAAAAAATTGATATTGAACATCAATGTGCTTGGTCTTCTAGAATGAAATGTTTGGTTCTTGACTAGGTATATTGCACTATGACTATCACAATAAACTATCATTACACATTTTAGTCCAATATATGAATAAAGTCTCTTAAGTTCCAAATTGTTTCTTTACAAGCATGAGTATCTACTTATATTATTCTTTGACAATCTATAAAGAAACAACCTATCACTTAATCATATAAGTAATTGCACCATGAGATAAAGTAAACACATAAGAAGTGCAAAATCTTATACTATCAACATCACCTACTTTTTTAAATCCACATAACCATTAATATTATAAAAATATCATCTCTTATCAAATTATAATGATAAAATGAAAGAATACTCTAAAGCACCCTTCAAATATCCAAATAATGTTATAACTACATCCCTATAAACTCTAGTAGGATTAGACATATATCTAAAACTAAATTTAATTGGTTCGACAATTTCTATTGTACAAACTATAGCATATATCAAACTTCCGACTACTCTTTGGTAATACACTCAACTTGTGTCTTCCATCTATAATGTGGATTTTGGAGAATATAAAATAGACAATTTTACTGCAACTGTAAAGGGAACACATAATTATGTACAATCTTGTCTATTAAACCTCTGTAAAATTGAATTCACATAATTATTCTAGCCTAGCTAGAGCTTTTTATTAAATGGTTAAAATTATAAACAATGATTGAAGGTTAAGCTACAAGAAATAGATATTGGAAAAAAAAGTGGTGGGAATTAATTAGTCTAAATCAATCAATTAATTAGGAATTAATAAATTGAGATTTAGTTGAATATTTTTTGGGATATGGCTAGACTTTTTAAAATAAATATAAATTCAATTAAAGCATAAAAGTGAAGGCTATATTAATTAAATAAATAAAAGATATTTAATTAATTAATGGATAAGAAAACTTTAAATCAAGTGTGATCATGTATACATTGATTTAGGTGTCTACATCAATGCCTTGTAATGACATTTCTCAACTCTCCAACCTCCAAGACAAAATTTGATATTTTGGATACTTTAGAGCTCATTAGAATGACCACACTCTCTCTTATGCTTAGAAACAAAATAAAATACTCTTGGAAAATATAATAAACTTAGCATTACATTATGTCATATTCATGGCAACTCAGCTAGTTATAAACCAAATTGTGTGTTTCTATCAGGCTAAGGTAATTTTTCTAATTTTGGTGACCTTAGTTTTTCTCTTCTAAATTATTTTTGTATCTTATACTGTTAATTTTCTTCATCAAAAATAAAAATATTCATGCTAGAACAATGGTTAGTGTAAGCACTAACCATCAATGATACTTTCATTTCTTATACCATTTATGACAAATCCCCTTCTTCAAACTTCACTTCTTGGAAAGTGGTTGTTGCAAGAAAATGATACAATATTATTATTATCTTGGCAAAGGTGACATTCTTAATTACACTAAAAAAATTCATATTCATAGATGCACATATACAAGAATATTTCTCAATACATTCTTATTTCTTATGTCTTGTACCATCACAAATAAAATGACCTTAAATATTGTTGCTCGACAATGGCAAAAACCATTAATTATCTACAATTGGCATATATTAGTGCTTGTGAACTATTCAATGGAAAAATGCATATGAAAAATCCTCTATATAAAATATCATTGGCAAATTTGAAGTAAGACTTCCATGACTTTTTCAAGAAATATCCCCAATGTAAGCATAGTAATATTATCTATTCTCCTATTTAAGAACTCCACCTCTTTATTGACCTTGGGCTTTATAATAAGATTTATTCCCTGGTTTACACCTTTATCATTATAATGATTGACTATTGAAAAAGTAAGGGGGAGAAATTCTACTCAAATTTGGTACTGATAAGGTCATATGCAATGTTTGAATGGAAAATATTATTTTACATTTTAACTTTTCCTTTATTTTCAAATATAGTAATAAGTCTTCTTTCAAGAATTATTAAGTGAAGAAGTTTATTGATATGATCCATATCCAACATCACTTGTCTACTCTTTATAATGCAATTGACTAGTTGATAGTTCACTGAAAATAAATGAATTTTTTTATGTAAACTTCTTGATCAGCAAAGTTAAAATTGGCATCCATATCATCTTATCCTATAGACCTACTATACTTGCATTTTTTTTGCATGTGTAGATCTCATTTGATATATCATCTTAAATTTATTATGCCTCTAAAGATGAAAATTTATTCTCTTAAATTCTTTCTTCACCTACTCATTCATGAAACTCAAGATGTCTAATGAGAATGCGTGAGTGTTTTTCTACAAATGAGTCTTCCACACGCAACTTGTATGACCTTATAATCAACATGTTTTCCATTACTCTTTCCATTGTAAAATAAAACTAATGCAATGCATATTCAAAAGACAGTGTCTAAGGCAAACTTATGTCATATTCACTTCTATCTATGGATAGGAAACAACACTTGAAGGAACCTCCTAATAATTCTCACCTTCAACAATTTTGTGTGTGAATATTTTCTATTTTCTCAATTTCAATTCTTAATATTTCATGTACTTTCTATTTTTTCATCTAAGGGTTGTTTAGTGTATCAGATGGATGTGAAGACTACATTCTTACATGATGATCTTCAAGGGGAGATCTTTATGGAGTAGCAACCAAGCTTTGTGTGGTCATAATGGAATCCTAGCTAAATGCCCTAAGGGTAAGGGTGCAGTGTTTCCTTCTTGTGACCTTTTTCCTCTTTCTCTACTTGATCTCGCAGACCACATGGGGTTATTTTTTCATTTCTTATGTGCCTTGGTGTTTATTTGATGACTTATTGAGGCTTTGTCTTCTTGGGTCCAACAATTTTCTTTCTTGCAGTATCTTTTGGCTTGACCTCTCTTTGTGACATGGGTTTTCTCTAGTTTGTCTTATTCTAGTCGCCCTTCCTTCTTTGGAGGTGGATATGGATGGTATTGGAAACAACCCCCATATTGTTTGTTCAACTCTTAATGGTTTTTTTGTGTTTTCTTGTCTGGATGGATGCTGACAGTTTTAAAGGGCCCAGTATAGATGGTGGTTATTTTTGGTTATTGTCTCAGCTAGCTTTTAGCATCTTGCATTATTTCTTGCAGTTTAAGGGAGCCAGGAATATCCTTGTTGGTCGGCTAAGGGTGTTTGTTAAACCCTCTTCCTTTTATTTAAAGACCTATAGTTTGAGGTTGTAATATTGATGGTGTGACCAACCAGATTTGTATTGGCTATCTCTTAATTTTTTGGTTGGATTTATTTGATTGTCATTGTGCTAGTGTTTGGCTGGAATTTGTTAGTTCAATCCTGTATGGGCTTTTGATTTTCAATTTTTGTACTCTTTGGTAGCATATTATTGTGGATTCCAGATCTTGGTAAAATCTAGGGGTTTGAGGTCCCTTCAAAACCGGTTGTAAGGTGTTTCAGGTCCCCTCAAAACCTATTTTTTCCTTAATAAAAAAATATAATGATAACCAATCAATATTTACAATGATAAATTATACATAAAATGTACCCTCCTTGCAACCCCCCATGCAAATTTATCAATGAAAATATTTTATTACTTAAAGGTTGAGACCAAATTTTCCTTAAAAACTCCTACTTGTCGAACACCTTGCAACAAAAATAGGAGGGGTATTGACAGCATGTTTTAATTTCTAGGGGCCAAGGAGCCCATATACTCTGAACACCATCTAAACTTCTTTGTACTGACAACTTAGAGAATCTAAAATATTCATCAAATTATGTACCTTAACTAGCTTTACCCTACCATCCTCAAGCACAAATTAAAAATTTGATATTGAACATCAATGTGCTTTGTCTTCTAGAATGAAATGGTTGGTTCTTGACTAGGTACATTGCAATATGACTATAACAATAAACTATCATTACACCTTTTAGTTTAATATATGAATAAAGTATCTTAAGTTCCAAATGGTTTATTTACAATCATGAGTATCTACTTAGTGAGGGTCTCTACAAGCAAGGATATGGGTTCCACGCGCCAAACAGTATACCGGATGCACTGGAATTTTAACCAGATGCACTAAGAAAGATTCCCCACACACTGATTCTCCTTTCCAGTGTACCTGCAAAGATTGTCAGATTCAAAAACCGATTTGATTAATGGGGTTATGCCCCATGGTGGGTGCTAGAAATGTATGCAGGAAAATCGGTTCAATGAAACCCAAAATATGAAAATACTCAAAGACTTGCCCACACACCAATGGGACTCTTGATGCAAGTTATGGAGCCATGAGGAATGTCTCAACTTCCCAAGGAGTGTTCCATGGTTCTCTATCTTACAAGGTCCCTCAAGCCAATGCCTTTTCTCTCAGATAACTGAGAAAAGTGACTTAGGGATGATGAATGCAAGAACAAGGGATGCTTTTGATCAATCTTAGTATGAATGCATCCTATCTATGCATGATTCTAACAAATGAACTAAACTAGTGATGATAAGATGAAAGGATTAGTAAAATACTATCCTAACACGATATACTAGTTTATATGATTAACTAAGGTAATAGAAATACTTCTAAAAATGATTATTAGATTATATTTCTATTTCAAAGAGAGATTAAATTCTTTGCTAAAAATGAGTATAAGTATGATGCTAAAGACTTGGATTCTCAAATAAGCGGATGAGGGCTCTATTTATAGAAGAAACAGGGCAATGGATGGTCAAGATTGAAGGATCTCATCAAGGGTCAGGATTGAAAGTTATCAATCCATGTTTGCAATTCTCACCAATGAAATGGTGACAACTGTCAACATAAGACTACTTGAGAGGAGAGGTAAGAAGCATTAAATGCTTGAGAAGACCTCATGGTTACCTTAGAAGGTAAAGATTAAGGTTAGGTTAAGGTTATCCATTGGATAAATATTTTACTTAAAGAGTAAACTCTTGTGCAAGGGTTAAAGGAATAACCATGGTCAAAGCAATGAATGTTTGGTGAGACCCCTAGGTTAGATGAGGGTTGAGTTAGGCAAAAAGTCTCTAACCATTCCACTAAGGGTTAGTTAACCATTAATAGTTTGAAGACTTTGAGGACAAATTTGTAAGAGTCCTTCCAAATTTGGGGGTTATTAACAAGTTATCTTGTTGAAGACATAAAGGCTTTAATGCCTTTGGAATACTTTACTCCAAATTTAAGAAGTGATCTCCTCAAATTTAGGGAAATGGGATAATTAAAGGGTTTAGCTTAATTGAGTAGGATTAGATAGGTTCTAGAAGAATTTAGGAAGAGGGTTAGGAGGCAAGTGGGTGAGGGATAATAGGATTTAATTAAAATAAATTGCTTTATTTCATTTTGGTTGCAAGTTGGAGATTTAAATAAATTAGATTTATTTAATTAGAGTGAACTATTTAATTAATTGTAAATTTAATTAAAAAGTAGAGAGAAGGGATTTAATTAAATGATATAAAAGGCTTAAGTGAATTTAAATAAATAAATTGAATAATTTATTTAATTAAAATAGAGGAATGTGGGTTATTTAATTAAATTAGATTTAACTAAATAGAGGAATGAGAATAAAATGAACGTTAAATATTCACTTAGGAATATGGTCATTTTATTATGTCTACACTATCAAATAACAAAGGATTGACAATTATTTTGTCAGATCTATTTAAGTAAATAAATTAAGGTAGTCATAGCCATCTAACCAAAACTTACAAAGGTGTTGGTGTGATGCAGTAGCTAGTTTGTCTTCTTATCATCTCCACCATTGAACTTTCCCTCCTCCACAGGAGCATGGTCAATGTTGCCTACATTTCCCTGCTCATGAATCTTAATCGTATGGCTCCCTTCATGAATCTTCTTCTCACCTTTTCCTTCTCCACAAGCTCTCCTATGTGATCATTTCTAGATAGGCCAAACACCAAGGGAGCATTTCCTTTCAAACACATTCGTAATAGTTTACATGCACTTCAAGCTGTATGGAATGTAATTCAAGCACTTTGAGTAGAATCTGAAACACAAACATTATGAAATTTTGAAAGTGCTAGAATTATGGCACATGAATAAGAAAATGTTCTACTCGCATTAATGTAAAATTTTTGCTGAACTCATGGAGGCAAATGCAAACATGGTTAGGTTTTAGTGGCCTAAAAACTCATTTTAATTTAAAATTGACACATGCGTAAGTTCTATTGGCCCAAACAATCCAATTGATTTCAATTGGGGCTGCATTCTTCTAAAATGTAAAGGGAATTGGGGTGGCGTTCTTCTCAAATGTAAAGGTAAATAAACACATGGCGGAGATCCATTCTCACTCAATGCAAAAGGAAGAATAGATAGGTGGTTAGGCTTTGGTGGTTAAAACAACTCATTTGTTTTTATTTAAACTTTGGTCTCATTGAATGTGAAGAAAAATAGACATAGGGTAGGTGTGGATAGTCAAAATAAATCACACATTTCAATTAGTGTTCTATTCTCACTATGACTAAAAATAACTCATTCAATTCAATTGACATATCAAATTATTTCATTGTAGATGATTTATATGTAGTACCATATACTCTTCAATACAGGTCTAAATAAATTTATGAATCAATACTATAAAAAAGTCATAGAGCTCTTCCTGGTCCACTATAATTTTATGAAACCCTAATTATAAAATCATTCTCTATATAGATTAGTAGATATAGTTGTAAAGAACAAAAGTGTATAGTCTATAATTTTCAATTGTACATTTTTACTTAATATTTCTATATAGATATTTTGTTATGGTTTTCAGCTCAACATGTTTTTGGTGTACATAAAACCCAACAATTACTTAGCATTCAAGGTCATTTCAATTCTAGTGGTTTAGATCCAATCTCACTCATATATATTTTCTCTATCCCTAGACTAAATTATTGAAATGATTATATCTTGTGGACATATTCATGTTTGAAGTCACATTCCCTTTACTTGAACTCACCTTTTACTCAATTTCAGACAACTCCTAGAAAATGTATTGTTGTCCATTATACTATATAGCAATGTATTTGTATTTTGCCTATGATGACATATTTAATGAAAAAGAATAGGACTCTAAAACATCATCAAATTATTGTTAATAGAGTACACACAAATACAACATAAACATAAAATAATAATAATAAAATTTGATTAACTGATTAGAGATTAATGTGATAAACCATTTAATTGATGATTCAAAAAAATGGTATCTGGAAAAACTCACATCCCCAGAACAAATTATGACCATATTTAGGATGAAATCTATTATGAAAATATCTTTGATAATGACATAAGATAGGTAGACAATTCCCAATTATAATTCTCCATAATTTTGTGGCCAACTAATATGAACTATATAAATCAGAACAAGATGATCCACTTCTCCTAATATGATTCACATGTGATACATGAGAGCGATGCTCAATATTTAGATTATGACAATGACTACTTTTATCTAGAACTTATTTTCCAAGATGGCTTCACTAAGCCTACTCATATTTCTCTCCATCAAGCTCACGTTCTTTTTCTTTGTAACTTGATGGCAAAGTTTCCCTTCAATAATAGATGAAAGCTATTTTTAACTACAAATGATAGGAATACAAAATGAAAGAAACCCTCTATGAATCAAAGTTAATTCTTTCTATCTTCCTTTTCATTCTACAAATCCAATCTAATATGTATCTCCAATTCCCTCTTGAATTAGTCACCCTCCTTATCTTCCCTAATTCATTTCCTTTATTTTATCCCACCTTTCTCGAATTAGTAAACACATAATAAGTGTGAAATATTCTACTATCAACATCACCTACTTATTTTAAATCCACATAACCATGAAGATTATAGAAATATCATCTCTTATCAAATTATAATGATAACATGAAAGAATACTCTAAAGCACACTTCAAATATCCAAATAATATTATAACTACATCCCAATAAAGTTTACTAGGATTAGAAATATATATAAAAAGAATCCATTTGGTTAGACAATTTCTAGTCTAGTACAAACTATAGCATTTATCAAACTTCCAAGTACAGTGTGGTAAGACACTCAACTTGTGTATTTCATCTCTAATGTGGATTTACGAGAATAAAAAATAGATAATTTTATTCCAACTGTAAAGGGGACATATAATCTTGTACAATCTTGCATGTTAAACCTCTGTAAAATTGAATACACATACATACTCTAGCCTAGGTAGAGCTTTTTATTCAATGGTTAGAGAATTTCTATACCTTTAGATTAAGAGAAAGAAACTTATTTTAACGATTTCTTAATCTATTGAGTAGATTCCTTATATCTCCTTTATACTTTCTATCTTCTATTCACTATTCTTCTATTTCCCTCCTCAACTTTTTTACTCATTGGCAACTACCTACTTATATATCCGATTAGGGATGCAACCCTTAGATGATATCCCTAAGGCTAATCTCTTTCCTTAGTTACCTATGCAATAACTATGTTACAAGATCACATCGTTACCTCTTTAGACCGGGTGTCTGTATTCTTTATTTCGATCAACAATAACTATATTTAAAATAAATGTACTTTCATACTATATATATAATATTCACATAATTCAAATTCTAGAATACAATTGTTTATTCCCTTAACTATTTTTTCTTAAGTTCTTTTAAAATACTTAAATAATCCTCAATTATATGAGCTATTTGTTGGTACCATAACATTTTTCTTCTTCTAAAAGTATCTTTCTCTTTAAAATAAGATCACACGAAGGTTGTATTAATTAAGTAAATAATAAATATTTAATTAATTAATGGATAGGACATGGTCAAATCAAGTGTGATCAATTATGTATGGATTTTGGTGTCTATATCAAGAATAATGTTGTTACTTTTAACATGCCCCGTAATTTCATTTCTCAACTCTACAACCTCCAAGGCAAAATGTGATATTTTGGATACTCTAGAGATCCTTCAAGTCACCACACTCTCTTTGATGCTTAAAAATAAAATCAAATACTCATGGAATATAGATTATCAACTTAGGATTATATTATGTCATGTTCATGGGAGTAGGCGATGTTTATTTAAATGGATTCTCTTCCTAAAAGTCATGCTTTAATGGCTCATTCTACCAAAGAAAAGGGTGAGTATTAGAAGAAGAACAAGATGAATCTATCTTCATGTGGTGAGTGTCTCTCCAAACTTAAGGTGAGGAATGATCAAAAGGATAAACCTCCTTCTCATTATTCTCCTTGTAAATTAGGAGAGTTATGTTCTATGTCCAAGAAAAAGATAGAGAATTGTTCCTTTTAAGGAAAATTTAGGCATACTAATGCATAATGTTTTATGAATTTTGCATTGGAGAAGCTAGGAGAGAGCACAATCTGTCTATTCATAAGTGTTCTTCAATGGGAAAAGGGTAAGCTCCATGGACGACTCTATGGTGATGTGCAAACAAATTCCTTTCATGTTGAAGACAACTTCTTTCTGCCTCATGGACAACTCTATGGTTATGTGCTTGGCTGTTGTCTGACTGGCATTTCAGCTTGTTGGTTGGAGGGAGGGTGAGGTAGTGGTTTCTTCTTATAGGCATGTTGGGACTGTGAGGTGGGTCTATGTTGGAAGGAGCTTGTGACTTGAGTTATCCCAGTTTTTCCATGGTGTGTGCAAATGTTACTATTTGAATGTGTCTTGCCAGGGACTTGATGGGATTTGTGGCTGAAGAAGATGAAGAGAATGGGGAAGATTAGGGGAGGGTATATGTTTCCCAGATTCTTGATCTTGTAGCTATCTTGTTTTGGGTCCCCTACTCTAGTTGCGAAGAGCGAGTTAAGGTAGCTAGAGTCCCCTACTCGAGTAGCAAAGAATGAGTTGAGGTTTCCTCTGCTAGGAGTGGATGGGTTCTTGTACTGGTTGTTTCTTTGGACTTTGCTAGTTGTTTTTGCATGCCTCCCTCCTTATTTTTGTAGGTTTGGTGTGGGGGTAAGGTTTGGGACCTAGGTGGAACCTTTGTTGCATGGTTCCTCTTAGGGTTTCTGGTTTCTCCTTTCCCCTCGGATTATCTCCTATCCTAGGAGAGGGGTTGTTGTTTCCTGCGATGCTAATCTTTTTCATGGTAGTGGTGTTCATAATGGAACCCTAGCGGAAGGCCCTTAGGGTAAGGGTGTAATATTTAGTTCTTGTGACCTTTTTCCTCTTTTCTCTGCTTGATCTAGCAGACCACATGGGGTTATTTACTTTTTGTGACATTTTGCTCGTTGGTTGGAGGCAGGGTGATGTAGAGGTTTCTTCTTATAGGCATGGTGGGAGTGTGAGCTGGGTCTATGTTGGAAGGTGTTTTTGGCTTCAGTAATCCCAGTTTTTTCTGTGGTGTGTGCTCATGCTATTATTCGAAGGTGTCTTGCTAGTGATTCGATGGGATGTGTGGTTGATGAAGATGAAGAGAATGGGGAAGGTGAGGGGAGGGTATATGTTTCCCCTCTTATTGATCTTGTCGTTTTCCTATTATGCGTCTGCTACCCTAGTTGTGAAGTGCAAGTTAAGGTAGCTAGAGTCCTTTGCTCGAGTAGTAAAGAATGAGTTGAGGTTTCCTCTGCTTGGAGTGGATGGGTTCTTGCAGTTGTTTCTCTGTACTGTGCTGGTGGTTTTTGCATGCCTTCCTCCTTCCTTTTGTTGGTTTGGTGTGGAGGTAAGGTTTCAGACCTAGGTGGAACCTGTGTTGCATGGTTCTTCTTAGGGTTTTTGGTTTCTCCTTTTCCCTCAGATTATCTTGTATCATAGGGGAGGGTTTTTCCTTGTTGTCATGCTGTTCATTTTTATGGTGGAGGTGTTCTTAATGGAACCCTAACTAAAGGCCCTAAGGGTAGGGGTACACTATTTACTTTTTTTTACGCTTTGCCTCTTTTCTATGCTTGATCTAGTAGGCGAAATGGGGTTGTTTTTTATTCCTTATGTTCCTTGGTGATCATTTGAAAACTTATTGAGGTTTTTTCTACTTGGGTCCAACCATTTTATTTCTTGCAGTATCTTCTGGCCTGACCTCTCTCTGCGACATGGGTTTTGTCTAGTCTGGCTTATTGATGTGGCCCTTCCTTCTTTGGAGGTGGATATGGATGGTATTGGAGATAACCTCCCTCCTATAGAGGCGGATTTAGGAGTTATGGTAAAGTTTGGGTGGTCTTGGTGGATGGAAGGTGATGACCTATTTGTAGAGGTCGGTTGGTTGATTGTTTTTTCTACTCGTTTAGGTCTCTTATTCAACATTAGGTTTTGGAATCCTTCTTACAACCTTGTTGTCTAGCAATAAATTATGATTCCATCTCTTTCTTGCTAGACTTTGATTCATGGTTTGAAGCTTTGTTCTCTCTATTGATGGTTTCCTACCTTCAACCCCTATTGAGGTGGGTTCCTATCCTATTGAGATGGATAGATGCTTTGTTGTTAGAGATGTAACTTGCAAAACCTTTGAGGTTGCTATCTTCATCCTGGTGATTTTGGGTCCCATTACAAAACCCATTTCGAATGTTAGGGGAGACTTTCAAAACCACCATGTTTATGTTCAAATCTTAATGATTATTTTGTGTTTTCTTGTCTAGCTGGATGCTGATAGTTTTAAAGGGCCCATTATACACTGTGTTTGTTTTTGGTTAAGGTCTCATCTAACTTTTATCTACTTGCATTTTTTTTTGACAATTTAAGGGAGCCGGGAATATCCTTGTTGTTTGGGTAAGGGTGTTTGTTAAACCCTCATCATTTTCTTTAAAGACCTATAGTGTGAGGTTGTAGCCCTGGTGGTGTGGCCAAATTGATTTGTATTGGCTATCTCTATTTTTTTTGGCTGGATCTATTTGATTGTGATTGTGCTAGTTTTTGGCTGGCATTTGTTAGTTCAGTCGTGTATGGGCTTTTGATTTTCAATTTTTGTACTCTTTGGTAGCGTATTATTGTGGATTCCAAATCATTGTGAAATCTAAGGGTTTCAGGTCCCTTGAAAACCAGTTGTAAGGGGTTGCGAGTCCCCTCAAAATCAGTTTTTTCCTTAATAATAAAATGTAATTATAAACAATCAATATTTACAATGATAAATTATATATACAATGTACCCCCCCTTGCAACCCCTTATGCAAATTTATCAATGAAAATCTTCTATTACTTAGTTGTTGAGATAACGTTTACCAAAAAAATCAACCACTTGTCGAACACCTTGTAGCAAAAAGAGGAGGGGTACCGACATCATATTTTAATTGCTAGGTGTCGAGGAGCCCATTCACTCTGAACACCATCTAAATTTCTTTAAACTGACAACCTTAGAGAATCTATAATATTAATAAAATTATGTACCTTAACTAGCTTCACCCTACCATCCTCAAGCACATATCTAAAAAATTGATATTGAACATCAATGTGCTTGGTCTTCTAGAATGAAATGTTAGGTTTTTAACTAGGTAGATTGCACTTCAACTATCACAATAAACTACCATTGCACCTTTTAGTCCAATATATGAATAAAGTCTCTTAAATTGAAAATGGTTTCTTTACAAGCATGAGTATCTACTTATACTATGCTTTGATAGTCTATAAGGAAATAACCTATCACTTAATCATATAACTAATTGTACCACCAGATAAAGTAAACACATAAGAAGTGTGAAATCTTCCACTATCAACATCACCCTTCAAATATCCAAATAATGTTAATATAACTACATCCCAATAAACTCTACTATGATTAGACATATATCTAAAAAGAAATCCAACTAGTTAGACAATTTCTAGTCTAGTTCTAACTATAGCATATATCAAACTTCCAACTACAGTTTTGTAGGACACTGAACTTGTGTCTTTCATTTCTAATCTAGATTTAGGAGAATAAAAAATAGATAATTTTATTCCAACTTTAAAGGGAACATATAATGATGTACAATCTTTCCTATTAAACCTTTGTAAAATTGAATTCACATACATACTCTAGCCTATCTAGATCTTTTTATTCAATGGTTGGACAATTTCCATACCCTTAGATTAAGAGAAAGATACTCATTTGAACAATATCTTAATCTATTTTGTACAATACTTATATCTCCTTTATAGTTTCTATTTTCTATTCACTACTCTTGTATTCCCCTCATCAAATTTTTTACTCATTGGCAATTGCCTACTTACATATCCGATTAGGTATGCAACCCTTATATGATATCCTTAAGGCTAATCTCTTTCCTTAGTTACCTATTCAGGAACTATCTTACTAGATCACACCATTATCTCTCTAGACTGGGTGTCTATATTCTGTATTTTGGTCAACAAGAACTATGTTTAAACTAAATGTAGTTTTATTATGTATATAAAATATTCACATAATTCAAATTCTAGAATATAGTGATTTATTCCCTTAACTAGTGTTTCTTAAGTTCTTTTAAAATACTTAAAAAATCTTCATTTATATGAGTTATTTGTTGGTACCATAATATTTTTTTCTTCTAAAAGTATCTTTCTCTTTAAAATAAGATCCCACTAAGGTTATATTAATTAAATAAATAATAAATTATTAATTAATTAATGGATATGATATGGTTAAATCAAGTGTGATCAAGTACGTATGGATTTAGGTGTCTATACCATGAATAATGTTGGTACTTTTAACATGCTTCCTAATGACATTTCTCAACTTTGCAACCTCCAAGGCAAATTGTGATATTTTGGATACTTTAGAGCTCATTCAAATCACCACACTCTCTCTTATGCTTAAAAAAAAATCAAATAATAATAGAATAAATATTATAAACTTAGGAGTACATTATTTCATATTCATGGGAGCAGGCCATGTTGATTTAGATGGATTCTCTTCCTAAAATTCATGCTTTAATGGCTCATTCTTCCAAAGAAAAGGGTGAGTATTAGAAGAAGCACAAGACAAATCTGTCTTCAAGTGGTGAGTGTATCCCCAAGCTTCAGGTGAGGAATGATCAAAAGGATAAACCTCCTTCTCATCATTCTCCTTCTAAATTAGGAGAGTTATGTTCTAAGTCCAAGAAAAAGATAGAGAATTGTTCCTTTTGTGGAAAATTTAGGCATACTAATGAACAATGTTTTGTGAATTTTGCATTGGAGAAGCTACGAGAGAGAACAATGTTTCCATTCCTAAGTGTTATTCAATTGGTATAGGGTAAGCTCCATGGATGACTCTATGGTGATGTGCAGACAAATTCCTTTCATGTTGGAGATAACTTATTTGTGCCCCGTGGACGACTCTATGGTGATGTGCCTAGCTGTTGTTTGACTGGTGTTTCAGCTCATTGGTTGGAGGGAGGGTGAGGTAAAGGTTTCTTCTTATAGGCATAGTGGGACTATGAGGTGGGTCTATGTTGCAAGGATTTTGTGACTTGAGTTATCCAAGTTTTTCTGTGATGTGTGCTCATGTTATCATTCAAATGTATATTTCTATCGATTTGATGGGATTTGTGGTTAATGAAGATGAAGAGAATGGGGAAGGTGATGGGAGGGTATATGTTTCCCCTCGTATTGATCTTGTAGTTATCCTATTTTGGGTCCCCTACTCAAGTTGCGGAGAGGAAGTTAAGGTATCTAGAGTCCCCTACTCGAGTAGAAAACAATGAGTTGAGGTTTCCTCTACTAGGAGAGAATGGGTTATTGTGGCTATTTTTTTGTACTGTGCTAGTGGTTCTTGACTGCCTCCCTTCATTTTGTTGGTTTGGTGTGCAGGTAAGCTTTGGGACCTAGGCATAACCTATGTTGCATGGTTCTTCTTAGGGTTTTTGGTTTCTCCTTTGCCCTAGGATTATCTTCTATCCTAGGGAAGGGGTTTTTGTTTGCTGTCATGCTATTCTTTTTCATGGAGGTGGTGTTCTTAATGGAACCCTCCTATGGGTAGGGGTACACTATTTGTTTCTTGTGACCTTTTGCCTCTTTTCTCTACTTGATCTAGTAGGCCACATTGGGTTGTTTTTTATTCCTTATGTGCCTTGGTGTTCATTTGAAGACTTATTGAGGATTTTTCTGCTTGGGTCCAGCCATTTTCTTTATTACAGTATCCTTTGGCCTGATGTCTCTCTACAACATAGGCTTTCTCTATTTTTCCTTATTGAGGTGGCCCTTCCTTCTTTGGAGGTGGAGATGGATGGTATTGGAGACAACCTCCCTCCTATAGAGGCACAATTAGGTGTTGTGGTGAATTTTAGGTGGACCAGGTGGATAGTTGGTGATGACCTATTTGTAGAGGTCAGTTGGTCGATTGTTTTTTCTCCTCGTTTAGGTCTCTTATTAAACATGTGGTTTTGGGAGCCCTCTTAAAACCTTGTTGTCGAGCAATACGAGGTGATTCCATCTCTTGGTTGTTAGATTTTGATTCATGGTTTGAAGCTTTGTTCTCTCTACTGATGGTTTCCAAACTTCATCCCCTATTGAGGTGGGTTCCTATCCTATTCAGGTGGATAGATGCTTTGCTGTTAGAGATACGAATTTCAGAAGCTTTGAGGTTTCTATCTTCATCCTTTCTATTTTGGGAGCCATTACAAAATACATTCCGAAGGTTAGGGGATCCTTTCAAAGCCCCCATGTTTCTATTCAACTCTTAATGGTAATTTTGTGTTTTCTTGTCTGGTTCGATGCTGACAATTTTAAAGGGCCCAATATAGACTGTGCTTGTTTTTGGGTAAGGTTTGAGCTACCTTTTAGCTGCTTGCATTATTTGTCACAGTTTAAGGGATCCAGGAATATCCTTGTTGTTTGGTAAAGTGTGTTTGTTAAACCCTTGCCATTTCCTTTAAAGACCTATAGTTTGAGGTTGTAGCCCTGATGGTGTGGCCAACCTAACCAGATCTATTTGATTACGTTTGTGCTAGTGTTTGGCTAGCATTTTTTAGTTAGTTGTGTATGGGCTTTTGATTTTCAATTTTTGTACTCTTTGGTAGTGCATTATTGTGGATTCCAGATCCTGGTAAAATCTAAGGGTTTTAGGTCCCTTCAAAACCAGTTGTAAGGGGTTTTGGGAACCCTCAAAACCTATTTTTTCCTTAATAAAAAAACATAATGATAAATAATCAATATTTACAATGATAAATTATAGATAAAATGTACCCCACCTTGCAATCCCCTATGCAAATTTATCAATAAAAATCTTTTATTACTTAAAGGCTAAGACAAAATTTTCCTAAAAACTCTCCCACTTGTCGAACACCTTGCAACAAAAAGAGGAGGGGTACCAACATCATGTTTTAATTGCTATGGGATGAGGATCCCATAGACTCTGAACAACTTCTAAACTTCTTTTTATTGACAAACTTAGAGAATCTACAATATTCATCAAATTATGTACCTTAACTAGCTTCACTCTACCATCCTCAAGCACATATCTAAAAAATTGATATGGAACATCAATGTGCTTGGTCTTCTAGAATGAAATGTTTGGTTTTTAACTAGGTAGATTGCACTTTTACTATCACAATAAACTGTCATTGCACCTTTTGGTCAAATATATGAATAAAGTATCTTAAATGCCAAATGGTTTCTTTATAAGCATGATTATCTACTTATACTGTGCTTTGATAGTCTATAAAGAAATAATCTATCACTTAATAACATAGCTAATTGTACCACCAAACAAAGTAAAGACATAAGAAGTGAGAAATATTCTACTATCAACATCACCTACTTATTTTAAATCCACATAACCATGAGGATTATAGAAATATCATCTCTTATCAAGTTATAATAATAACATGAAAGAATACTCTGAATCACCCTTCAAATATCCAAATAATGTTATAACTACATCCCAATAAACTCTACTAGGATTAGACATATATATATAAAAAGAAATCCATCTGGTTAGACAATTTCTAGTCTATTAGAAACTATAGCATATATCAGACTTCCAAATACAGTTTGGTAAGACACTCAAATTGTGTATTTCATTTCTAATGTGGACATAGGAGAATAAAAAATAGATAATTTTATTCCAATTGTAAAGGCAACATATAATGATGTACAATATTGCCTATTAAGCCTCTGTAAAATTGAATTCAGATACATACTCTAGCCTAGGTAGAGATTTTTATTCAGTGGTTAGAGAATTTCTATACCTTTAGATTATGAGAAAGATGCTTATTTTAACAATGTCTTAATCTATTGTGTAGATTCCTTATATCTCCTTTATACTTTGTATCTTCTATTCACCATTGTTCTATTCCCCTCATCATCTTTTTTACTCATTGGCAACTGCCTACTTATATATTTGATTAGAGGTGCAACCCTTAAATACTATCCCTAAGGATAATCTCTTTCCTTAGTTACCTATTCAGAAACTATGTTGCCAAATTGCATCATTATCTGTCTAGACCAAGTGTCTGTATTGTTTATTTCAATCAACAATAACTATATTAGAACTAAATATAGTTTTATTCTATATATATAATATTCACATAATTCAAATTCTAGAATACAATGATTTATTCCCTTAACTATTTTTTCTTAAGTTCTTTTAAAATACTTAAATAATCTTCATTTATATGAGTTATTTGTTGGTACCATAACCTTTTTTTTCTTCTAAAAGTATCTTTATCTTTAAACTAAGATCCCACTAAGGTTATATTAATTAAATAAATAAGAAATATTTAATTAATTAATGGATAAGACATTGTAAAATCAATTGTGATCAATTATGTATGGATTTAGGTGTCTATACCAAGAATAATGTTGTTACTTTAACATGCCCCCTAATTTCATTTCTCAACTCTGCAACCTCGAAGGCAAAATGTGATATTTTGGATACTTTAGAGCTCATTCAAATCATTACACTCTCTCTTATGCTTAAAAACAAAATCAAATACTCATGGAATAAATTTTATCAACATAGGATTACATTATGTCATATTCATGGGAAAAGGCCATCTTGATTTAGATGGATCCTCTTCCTAAATGTCATGCTTTAATAGCTCTTTCTTCCAAAGGAAAGGGTGAGTATTAGAAGAAGCACAAGATGAATTTGTCTTCAAGTGGTGAGTGTCTCCCCAAGCTTAAGGTGAGGAATGATCAAAAGGATAAACCTCCTTCTCATCTTTCTCCTTCTAAATTAGGAGAGTTATGTTCTAAGTCCAAGAAAAATATGGAGAATTGTTCCATTTGTGGAAAATTTAGGCATACCAATGCATAATGTTTTATGAATTTTGCATTGGAGAAGCTAGGAGAGAGCACAATCTTTCCATTCCTAAGTGTTCTTCAATGGGAAAAGGGTAAGCTTCGTGGATGACTCTATGGTTATGTGTAAACAAATTCCTTTCATGTTGTAGACAACTTCTTTGTGCCCCATGGATGACTCTATGGTGATGTGCTTGGCTGTTTTCAGACTGGTGTTTTAGCTCCTTACTTGGAGGGGGTGCTGAGGTAGTGGTTTCTTCTTATAGGCATGGTGGGATTGTGAGGTGGGTCTATGTTGGAAGGAATTTGTGATTTCAATTATCTGTGTTTTTCTGTGGTATGTGCTTGTGTTATCATTTGAAGGTGTCTTGCCAGGGATTCGATGGGATTTATGGTTGATGACGACAAAGAGAATGGGAAAGGTTAGGGGAGAGTATATGTTTTTCCCTCTTCTTGATCTTGTAGTTATCCAGTTTTGGGTCTCCTACTCTAGTTGCGAAGAGAGAGTTAAGGTAGCTAGATTCCCCTGCTCGAGTAGCAAATAATGAGTTGAGGTTTCCTCTGCTAGGAGAGGATGGGTTCTTGTGGCTATTTCTTTGGACTTTGTTGGTGATTTTTGCATGCCTCCCTCCTTATTTTTGTAGGCCATGGGGGTAAGGTTTGGAACCAAGGTGCAACCTTTGTTGCATGGTTCTTCTTAGGGTTTTTGGTTTCCCCTTTGCCCTCAACTTATCTCCTATCCTAGGAGAGAGGTTGTTGTTTCTTGCCATGCTATTCTCCTTCATGGCAATGGTGGTCATAATGGAACCTTGGCTAAAGGCCCTAAAGGTAAGGGTGCACTGTTTACTTCTTGTGACCGTTTGCCTCTTTCTCTACTTGATCTAGTAGACCAGATGGGGTTATTGTTTCATTTCTTATGTGCCTTGGTGTTTATTTGAAGACTTATTGCGGGTTTGTCTTCTTGGGTCCAGCAATTTTCTTTCTTGTAGTATCTTTTGGCTTGACCTCTGTCTATCACATGGGTTTTCTCTAGTTTGTCTTATTGTGGTGGCCCTTCCATCTTTGGACGTGCAGATGGATGGTATTAGAGACAACCCCCATGTTTTGTGTTCAACTTTTAATGGTTTTTTAATGTTTTCTTGTATGTTTGGATGTTGACAGTTTTAAAGGGCCGAGTATAGATTGTGGTTATTTTTGGTTAAGGTCTTAGCTAGCTTTTAGCTTCTTGCATTGTTTCTCACAATTTAAGGTAGCCAGGAATATCCTTGTTGTTCAGGTAAGGGTGTTTGTTAAACCTTCTTCATTTTCTTTAAAGACCTATAGTTTGAGGTTGTAATATTGATGGTGTGGCCAACCTAATTTGTATTGGCTATCTCTTAATTTTTTGGCTGGATTTATTTGATTGTCATTGCGCTAGTATTTGGCTAGAGTTTGTTAGTTCAGTCATGTATGGGCTTTTGATTTTCAACTTTTGTACTCTTTGGTAGCGTATTATTGTGGATTCCAGATCTTGGTAAAATCTAGGGGTTTTGCGTCCCTTCAAAACCAGTTGTAAGGGGTTTCCAGTCCCCTCAAAATGAATTTTTTCCTTAATAAAAAAACACAATGATAAAAAACCAATCTTTACGATGATAAATTATACATAAAATGTACCCCCCTCGCAACCCCCTATGCAAATTTATCAATGAAAATATTTTATTACTTAAAGGTTGAGACAACATTTTCCTAAAAAATCCCCCACTTGTCAAACACCTTGCAACAAAAGTAGGTGGGGTATTGACATCATGTTTTAATTGTTAGGGGCCGAGGAGCCCATAGACTCTGAACACCATCTAAACTTCTTTGTACTGAAAACCTTAGAGAATCTAAAATATTCATCAAATTATGTACCTTAACTAGCTTTACCCTACCATCCTCAAGGACATATATAAAAATTTGATATTGAACATCAATGTGCTTGGTCTTGTAGAATGAAAAACAAAATAATGAGATTTCTCAACTCTGCATCAAAATAATAAGAAAAACAAAATAATGAGATTTAGGTGTCTACATCAATGCCCTATAATGAAATTTCTCAACTCTCCAACCTCCAAGACAAAATTTGATATTTTGGATACTTTAGAGCTCATTCAAATGACCACACTCTCTCTTATGCTTAAAAACAAAACAAAATGCTCATGGAATAAATATTATCAACTTAGCATTACATTATGTCATATTCATGGCAACTCAACTAGTTGTAAACAAAATTGTGTGTTTCTATCAGGCTAAGGTAATTTTTCTAATTTTGGTGACCTTAGTTTTTCTCTTCTAAATTATTTTTTTATCTTATACTATTAATTTTCTTCATCAAAAATAAAAAAGTTCATGCTAAAACAATGGTTAGTGTAAGCACTGACCATCATTGACACTTTCATTTCTTATACCATTAATGACAAATCCCCTTCTTTGAACTTGACTTCTTGGAATGTGGTTGTTGCAAGAAAATGATACAATATTATTATTATCTTGGCAAAGGTGGCATTCTTAATTACACTAAAAAATTTCATATTCATAGATGCACATATACAATAATATTTCTCAATACATTCTTCTTTCTTATGTCTTTTACTATCACAAATAAAATGACCTTAAATATTGTTGCTCGACAAAGGCAAAAGCTATTATTTCTCTACAACTGGCATATAATAGTGCTTGTGAACTATTCAATGGAAAAATGCATATGAAAAATTCTCTATATAAAATATCATTGGCAAAAAAGAAGTAAGTCTCCCATGACTTTTTCAAGAAATATCACCAATGTAAACATAGCAATATTATATATTCTCCTATTTAAGAACTTCGACCTCTTTATTGACCTTGGCCTGTATAATAGGATTTCTTCTCCTGGTTTACACCTTTATCATTATAATGATTTACTATTGGAAAAGTAAGGGGGAGAAATTCTACTCAAATTTGGTACTGATAAGTTCATATGCAATGTTTGAATGGAAAATATTCCTTTATTTTCAAATATAGTAATAACTCTTCTTTCAAGAATTTTTAAGTGAAGAAGTTTATTGATATGATCCATACCCAACATCAATTCTCTACTCTTTATAATCCAATTGACAAGTTGATAGTTCACTCGAAATAAATGAATTATTTTATGTAAACTTGTTGATAACAAAAGTTAAAATTGGCATCCATATCATCTTACCCTATAGACCTACTATACTTGCAGTTTTTTTGCATGTGCACATCTCATTTGATATATCATCTTAAAGTTATTATGCCTCTAAAGATGAAAATTTATTCTCTTAAATTCTTTCTTTACCTACTCATTCATGAAAATATGCAAAATGAGTGTCACCACCAAGAACTCAAGATGTCTAATGAGATTGTGTGAATGTTTTTCTACACATGAGTCTTCCACATGCAACTTGTATGACCTTATAATCAACATGTTTTCCATTACTCTTTCTATTGTAAAATAAAACTAATGCAATGCACATTCAAAAGACAGTTTCTAAGGGAAACTTATGTCACATTCACTTCTATCTATGGATAGGAAACAACACTTGAAGGAACCTCCTAATACTTAATAAAAAATGTCCTTGCAATAATTAATTATCCGTATATGCATACGATATATACTCAATCTCTAACGATTATGACAAAATATGAGGACAGAATCAATATTCTCTTACGGCTATGACATAATATGAGATCAAAATTTATAAGTGGTATACGATTTGGAGGCTACAATAAAACGAACCCTTCTCGGTGCCCCTCTGCTTGCGTTAATGCCTCTGTCAAGCTAGCATTCTCCATTGTCAATGCATCCATCCTCTGCGATACTTGTATATCTTCTACTCTCATCTGATGAAGTGTCTCCAGCTCTCCTCGCACACGATCTTGCTCTTCTTTGAGTGCATCTACCCTAGCACATAGTTGTTGCACACGATCTTGCTCTACTTTGAGGGCATCTATCTTGGCACACAATTGTTGCACATGATCTTGCTCCATTGTAAGTGCATCTATCTTAGTACATAGTTGTTGCACCTCTGTCTGATGAAGTTTCTCGAGCTCTCCTCGCACACGATCCTGCTCCACTTTAAGTGCATCTATCTTAGCATATAGTTGTTGCACCTCTATCCGCATTTGTCTCTCCCTCTCGCGAGCCTCATCATGTTGGATCTGCAGACTATCCCAATCTGCTTGAGCTTGGTGTCTCTCACTTAGGGCCCAATCTCTCCCAACCTCTGCCCTTGCTACTCTCTCATAAAGTTGATCCCTCTCTACCATAGTAGCATATTTCTGTTTCATACGTTGTCTCAACATAAGATTAAAACTGTCAAATTGGCCCGCTATTTCCATTGGCCTATCCCACTCTCCAAAGTTAGCTGCGACACCGAAACACCAAACAATGTTAGTTCCATATATCTCAAGTCACATCAAACCGTAATTCATTTCTAAATGCATACTCATCTATATCTATAAAAACTCTGTGCGCAGAGAAAACATATTTGATTTATGTTAATCATGCATTTGCTACACTCAAAGTTGATTTGCTACACTGAAAGTTGACTTGACATTTTCTAATCTTAATATATTGCTCAATGTGTTTATCAGATGAATTTACCATCCATTACATTTAGAAGTCTTCAGATATGTGATCTAATCCTGGTCGAGATATTAAAAGCAAAATAAAACATTTCAAGGCAGCCTATAATCTCTGCCAACATTCCGAAACCTAAGAAACCTTCAAGGTTCACCATAACCTAACCAAATATTTATCAAACAGTAAATGACAAATCATAATGCAGTAACTATACGAAAGAGAGACTTACGAATTAGAGAAGGTCTAGGAGTTGTTACAGATGCGTCTGAAGACAATAAGTGAAAACGGGGATATGCTGCGGGATTGGTAGTGGAAGTTGGTCGTGATGAAAATGGCACGGTTACAGCAGCAGAAGTAGTGGTATGTGCTAGGGCAGTTGCACCGGTGGTCGAAGAAGACGAAGCATCGCTGCAAAACACACGTGACAGTTGAGATGCAGAGGACGATTGAGTCGTTGAAGAAGTTGCCGGAGTAACAAAATTCGAAGTAGAATTTCCAGCCGGAGTGTTGAAAAGCGTGGGTGGAGTAAATGCTATGCCCGGAGTGTTAAAAGACGCATCCGCATCCAGTACAGAAGATTGCGCGGGGATTGCAAAGAAAGGCGTAGGTGGACAAACCATAGGAGCGCCGAAGAGAGGCGTAGGTGGACGAACCGTAGGAGTGCCGAAGAGAGCCGTAGGCCGGTAAGCTGCACTGCTGCCGAGGAAAGGCGCGGGACCGGGGAAGAAAGAAATAGGCCCATAAGTCGCAGTGCCAGGGAAGGATGGTGCAGGCGCGCAAGCCGCAGTGGTGCCAAAGAAATTAGGCCTAGGCACGTAACCCGAGGTGCTGTTCAATGGAGTCCCAGGCGCGTAAGCCGCAGCAACGCCGGAGAGAGGCGTAGGTGCAACAGCCGCAGTGACACCGAAGAGAGGTGTTGGTGGCGAAGAAGCCGAAGATCCAAACATGAAAGGAATTGATGAACTCCCGGGTGATAGAGAGTATTCAAATCCTCTGGTCGCCATGGCCAAAGCACGAGTAATGCCGACAAAAGATTAAAATTGAAAACTGAAGCCTTTAGACCTTAGGGTTTTGTAAAACAAAAAATATGTTGTTCCTGTACGCCTGTGACTTGATTTGGTTTGTTAAAACATTCTGGACTGGGATTTATATGATATCATAGGACACCGGTTGGGTTGGGTTGGGTTGGCCGACCATATAATGATAGAGGACTTATTATTTTTTAATTAAATAAAAAATCTTAATGATTCCAAGGGGAAACAAATTAACCTCAATTTATTTAATGTAGGGGTGAGTACATATTTGTGGTAATTCTTAATTATTATTATTTTAATTATATTTGTGTCATAAAAATTATAACTTTGATTTCAATAAAAGTTTGGGCAGGAGAGTCTCGACGAGCAAGGGCGGGAGCGACAGAGACAGGGGTTGCTGAAGGAGATGGAGACGAAACATGTGATGAGGAGAAGGTTGGAGCTGCTTCTCCCTGCCAACACATGGGCCCTGTTTGGTGTATTTGGCCTGGGGATCTGTGGAGTTCGGGGTTTTTTGGGTGGACTGTTGCCTGTTCGTCTTGTTCTCAGCCCGCGCAGGATGTTTGGGAGGTGTGCAAGGTTTTTCTTGCATGGCTGTTTGGTGGGTGCTTATTTGTGGGTTGTTGCTCGGACTTGACTTGACTCTGGAGTGCAGCCATTGGCATGGCATGGATGTTTGTCTTGGTAGCAACACTGGTTAGTGGTCTATGGTTATATGCCCTAGGACAATCCTTGGTGATGTGGGTAGCTTTGGGCTTCTTATTTTTGTGCCCCACCTTCTGGGTTCGGCATTTTCTTCCTCTTCCACATTATTGGGCATTTTTTATTTTATTTCTCTAAGGGTTTGGATGAGGGGAAGGAGGAAATTCAGGGATCCCAAGTCTTTTCATGTTTTGCACATGTGCTCGCATGCCTATTTTGAGTTGTTCGTTGTGCTATTTCAAAGAGATTTGTTATCTGTACATATTTTTGGCTTTCCTATTGTGGATCTTCCCATGTTTGCCGCATGGATTTTTTCCCTTTCAAATGTTATTTAGTGTCCTCAGATATTTTTAGTTCTTACTATTGAGGTGGCCATGTCTTCTTTTTAGGTGGAGATGGCTAGTATTGGTGATAACTTTCCTCCTATTGGAGTGGAGCTTGATACTGCAGATGATGTTAGGAGGTGTTGGTGGGAGGCTATTGTTAATTTCCTTGGTGGCTAGCCTGATTCTGAGTATGGTTTTCTAGTTGTTTTCTCTCCTTTAGCTCCTATTGAGGTGGTGTTTTTGGAGAGTCTTTTGATCTCAGTTTTGGTCTTAAGTTTGAGGTTATGGGCACCTTTCCAAAACCCTTAAAGGTGTCTTATTCTCCCCTTGTCTATTGTCTCTTTAGAAGGCTATTGTTTGTGTTGCTGGTTAAGGGAGCCAGTCAAAACCCTTATAGTTTTCCTTGTAGAAGGTTTTTCTAGCCTTGTGAAAACCCTATATCCTAGATCACGATTGAGGGAGCCTGTAAAATCCCTATGGCTAGTTGTGGGAGCCTTATAAAACCCACTTTCATGATTGAGGGAGCTTGGAAAAACCCCATGTCTCTTGTTCTTTCTAGGGACAAACTAGATGTTGAAAGTTTTCAAGGGCAAAATTTGGCCAGTTCTTGTTTTTGGTTAGGTCCAGGCCATTGTTCTGGCCTAGAGAAGCTATTACAGGTTATGAGAGCCTCGGCAAACCATTCTTGTTGGCTAAGGGTGCCTGATATACCCTTGATCTATTATTTTTGAGATACTTTGTTTGCTATTTTAGGTCGTTTGTTCTACTAGCTTGATTTGTAATGGTGCATCCCTAGGTAATGTTTGGCTAGTCTTTGGTGGGTGGTAGGTGTTGTGTTTGTTCTCTTCCATCCTTTGCACCCTTTGTTATAGGATCTAGACACCAATAAGTCCAGAAGGTATCATATCAATTCTAAAACTTGTGGTTTGCTTCCAAGTAGACCAGTTTATTTATCGTAGGCAACTCTTTGTTATAAAGTGTTTCGAGGGCCCTTCGAAACCTATTTTATCCTAATCAAAAACTTTAATTTCAATTAAATGATATTCAATTATGTAATATTAATTATAATTCTTTTATAAAATAATATAAATAATTAGTTAAGTTATTTAGTTTCTGTATTGTCCATTTGAATTAAGTATTTCTAACCTTCATCGTATATTTTTTACAACAAAAATCTAAAATCTAAATTGTTATATGCATAAAAATATAATGTCATGTGAAAATATTTATTTTCATCTCATTAGTTAACTACATCTAGAAATTATAAATTTCTTCCCTTAAAAGTTAACACGATAGTCTCTTACAAATTTTATTTTCCTTGACAAGTTTGACTTCCTCTTCTAGTAGAAACTTCATCCTCACACTTATTATCTATTAAATTGATAATTCATTATTATGCTCCTTAATTGAAATGCTAATTATTGGATTTCATTGAACGAAAAAAAAAAGAGATTTTTGGAAATCAACTCAAAAGCTTCTTTCCTTGTAGTTAACTATGCCGACAAATTACAAACTTTTTCTTCTCCTAGAAGATGACTTCATCTTCAAATAAAAAACTTTGTCCTCTTGTTTCGTTATTAATTAAATTAAACAATTCATCATTATCCTCATTCAAATGAAATGATAATTCTCTAATTCCATCGAACCAAAAATGCCTATCAATATCAAATTTTATGGCAACAAAATCCAAGGATGCAATCTCAAATGGATTATCAATCATTTTGATTGTTGTATAATAGATGTATTCACCATTTTTGTTTTAGAGGCATGACACTCTCTCATTTCGATCATTCCTAGGAACTAATTATCTTATTTTATTTCTGTAGAATATCTTTCTAATGCATTAAGCCCTAAGGCACTGTTGTTGGAGCAAGATATACTATTAATGGCTTACCAATGATTTATTTAAAACATTAATCTTTTTTTTTCTAATTGATTAAAGTTGGATATTCTCAAATGTTTACATCATCGCTACAAAGAAACTACTTGAGGCTCATGAGGGATGAGAACCCAACATAAGACAAAAATGAATATGAAAACTAATAGATAAGTAGAACCATATCAAAATGCAACTAGACAGCAAAAAACCAGACAACAAGCCACCCAGCAAAGACACAAAGAAATAGACTATTATGTGGGGGTATTATCTTTCCCAATGCAAGTGCTAGTTATAATATAATATAAAAATTATAATGAAAATATAGATTTTTCTTAAAATATATTTTTATTTACATAAAACTAACTACAGTTCAATATTTGTAATAAAAAAAAGCAAGAATGGAGAATTTGCAGAAAGAAATTGGAAATAACAATAATGGCAGAAATGGAGATGCAAAAGAAGATGGAATCAGTGGGGAAGAGGATAAATGTAAGGAAAATTATTATTATGGTCTACAAATGATTGATCTTTCAAAAGAAGTTGCGGTTGATAGAGAATTAATGAAAACCTTTAAAGTTATCTGTAGATTCAATGCACCAAAAAAAGATAGGGAGACAACACATAGATGGATCAAGGATTCATGGAGAATTGAATTGAATTTAAAATTCATTCCAAAAGGATTTTTCATTATAATATTTGCCAACCATGACGAAAGGGAGAAAATTATTTAGGGAGGATTATGGATGATGAAGGAAATTTCATTATATATACAAAATTGGACTCCTAATTTTAATCTAATAATGTCAAGAATCCTTGCGAATCTTAAGTGTGGATTAGACTATATAATTTGATAATGAAATACTGGTTGGAGGAAATTGGAAGAAAACTAGGGACTATAATGGATGTTTATGTATATTTGGCTAATGGAGACTCTTTTATATGTGCTAGAATAGATATTGTAGTGAATAGGAAACTTAGGAAAGAAGTTAGGTTGTGTGCACAGAATAAACATTGGATGTTGCAGGTTGAAATTGAACAATAAAAATTCTTCTACCTTTAGTGTCATCATAGAGATCATAGATTCTAAATATAGTATGGGCTTGAAGATGGCACCAAAATGGATTCCAAAAAGAAAGGACATAACCCTAATCAAATGTCGGGCCCTATCACACCTTGAAGCTCAATATGTTATAATTGTTGCACTCATGAGGTCTTTAGTAGTTGTTGGATATTGACCAATCCTAATTCACTAATCCATTTGAGTAGTTTGTCCATAGAAGTTAAATAGATGAGGCAAAAGGACTCATCGGTACATTTATGGATGTTAGATAATTTGTTGTTTCACATTGTTCTGTGTACAACACCTAAAGAAGTATGGCATAAGCTTGCTGAGTTGTATGGTAAGGTCAACCAATTTAAGATCTTGTAGCTTGAAGCCAATATCACTTCTCTTGCTCCAGATGCATTTCCCTCTACTTAGGATTTACTTGCATCTTTCAAAACAATTTTGTCAGAACTGAAAGGTTGTGGCCATGCCAAACAAGACAAGGATTGTATTTTCTTAGTCTTGTCTAAACTTAGAGTTCACTTCCAAATGTTTTCCTCTACCTTCTATTGTACAATGGATTTTATGGGAGAAGACCATAAGATGCCTTATTTTTGAGGTATTTTATGATTGTTTGACTAGGGATTAGGCCATGTTGATTTAGATGAATTCTCTTCCTAAAAGTCATGCTTTAATGGCTCATTCTTCCAAAGGCAAGGGTGAATATAAGAAGAAGCACAAGAGGAATCCATATTCAAGTGGTGAGTGTCTCCCCAAGCTTAAGGTGAGGAATGATCAAAAGGATAAACCTCCTTTTCATTCTTATCCTTCTAAATTAGGAGAGTTATCTTCTAAGTCCAAGAAAAAGGTGGAGAATTGTTTCTTTTGTGGATGCACAATATTTTGTGAATGTTGCATTGGAGAAGCTATGGGGAAGCACAATCTTTCCATTCCTATGTTTTCTTCAAGGGGAAAATGGTAAGCTCTCTCAGCTCACACTTTATCTTCTACCGATTCTAGTTGGATTCTTCATTTTGGTGCTTCTCACCACATGAATCATATTGTGGATATTCTGGATTCTCTTTTTGATAGTCCTACTTCACACATTGCTACTAGGATCTCTTCTTGGATTAGAGATTTGAGGACAAGCTCAAATAAAATTTAGGATGGTAGTATTCAGGATGTTCTTCTTGATCCTGATATCTTGCAAAATCATCTTTCCATATACTAAATTTCCAATCATGGTGATGGAAGGCTGGTTGAGTTATCTCCTACTGAACTATCTATTCGAGAGATGAAAGATCCTGAGAAGTTCATTCCTACAAGTATAGTTGATCATGCATCATGGTTGTATAGGTTTGATGAATTTAATTCTTCATCATGATCATCCCTTCTTGTTCATAGTGATTTTGAAGAATATTTGGCATGACATTTTGGGCACCAAAACTATAGACATTTTCAACAGGTGAGCACATAAAATTTGCTGATTCGTCTCCCTCAAATATTTTGCCTAGATGGTGTTTGTCAAGGTTGTGATCTTGGAATAAATCATATAGATCTCATTCCTAATGGTATGGCCACACGTGCTTCGACACCAATTGAGTTGGTGCAATGTGGCCTTATGTCATTCCCCTCTTTAAATTTTTAAGGGTCAAGTATGTGCTCACCTTTATTAATGACTTCTCTAGGTGAACATGGGTGTAATTTTTTATGTACAAGGATGATATTCTTTGATATTTAATGATTTTTCTTGCATTTGGGGGAAAGTAGTCAGAGCATTCCCTTCAAAAGATTCACATATATAATGGGGGGACTATGTCAATTAGGCATTCGATTATTTATGCGAACTAAATTAAAAATTGTATGCCTCACAAGGTAGTACGAAACATGACTCTTGAGGAGGCTTGGTCTCACGTGAAGCTTAAAGTTTCCTTTTTCATAGTATTTGGTAGTGATGCATAGACATTCATTCCAGATGGTTAGCATGAAGCAATGGATAATAAGAGTCAATATTTCATCTTTGTTGTCTATTGTGAATATGTAAAGGGATATCATTTGTTTGATCTTGTCACTCGAGAGGTACATTTTTTCCAATGTCTAGATTGATGAGTCCTTCACTTCAATGGATTTGACACCACAAGATTCTTCCTCCCTTCTTCCAAGTTCTTCTTTTGATGATGCTTTTCTTCCAAAGGATGATGAATTTGATTCTCCTGATGATGTTGCTCTTAAAAATGGTATTGTTATAGTTGTTGATATTACTTCATCTTTATCTTCTCCTCCAGCTGCACCTAGTCAACCTTTATGGGATCATATAGTCGTTCTGGATGTTGGTTCTCTTGCATTTGATCCTACAACTACTCACCACACTCATTCCCAAAATTTAGATATCAGTGTTTATATTCATGCAGTACTGATCCACAAAATATTATAGATGCTTCTGTTATTCCCGAATGGGATAGTGCTATGGCTAAGGAGTATTCTTCTATGATGAAGAATCATACTTTGGATTTGGTTCCTCTTCCTAAGGGAAGGTTGGTTTTCTGTAAATGGGTTTATCATACCTAATTTGCAATTGATAGCTCTAAATCAATAAGTATAAGTCTCATCTAATGGCTAAGGGTTTTTCTTAGGCTATAGGTATTGACTATTCTGAAACCTTTTCCCCTATACCCAAGATGTATTCCATTCTTCTTGTACTTTCTATTATTTCATCTAAGGGTTGTTCAGTGTATCAGATGGATGTGAAGACTACATTCTTACATGATGATCTTCAACAGGAGATCTATATGGAGTAGCCACCAAGCTTTGTGTGGTCATAATGCAACCCTGGGTAAAGGCCCTAAGGGTAAGGGTGCACTGTTTACTTCTTGTGACCTTTTTCCTCTTTCTCTACTTGATCTAGCAGATCATATGGGGTTATTTTTTCATTGCTTATGTGCCTTGGTGTTTATTAGAAGACTTATTGAGGGTTTGTCTTCTTGGGTCCAGCAATTTTCTTTCTTGCAGTATCTTTTGGCTTGACCTCTCTTTGTGACATGCATTTTCTCTAGTTTGTCTTATTCTAGTGGCCCTTCCTTCTTTGGAGGTGGATATGGATGCTATTGGAGAAAACCCTCCTATTTTGTGTTGAACTCTTAATGATTTTTTTGTGTTTTCTTGTCTGGTTGGATGCTGACAGTTTTAAAAGGCCCAATATAGATTGTGGTTATTTTTGGTTAAGGTCTCATGTAGCTTTTAGTGTCTTGCATTGTTTCTCACAGTTTAATGGAGACAGGAATATCCTTGTTGTTTAGCTAAGGGTTTTTGATAAACCCTCTTCATTTTCTTTAAAGACCTATAGTTTGAGGTTGTAATATTGATGGTGTAGCCAACCTGATTTGTATTGGCTATCTCTTAATTTTTTGGCTGCATTTATTTGATTGTCATTGCGCTAGTGTTTGGCTGGAATTTGTTAGTTCAGTCATGTATGGGCTTTTGATTTTACACTTTTGTACTCTTTGGTAGTGTATTACTATGGATTGCATATCTTGGTAAAATCTAGGGGTTTGAGGTCCCTTGAAAACCTGTTGTAAGGTGTTTCAGGTCCCCTCAAAACCTATTTTTTCCTTAATAAAAAAATATAATGATAAACAATCAATATTTACAATCATAAATTATACATAAAATGTACCTCCCTTTCAACCCCCTATGCAAATTTATCAATGAAAATATTTTATTACTTAAAGGTTGAGAGAAAATTTTCGTAAAAAATCTCCCACTTGTCAAACACCTTGCAATAAAAATAGGAGGGTTATTGACAACATGTTTTAATTGCTAGGGGCCGAGGAGCCCATAGACTCTGAATACCATCTAAACTTCTATGTACTGACAACCTTAGAGAATCTAAAATATTCATCAAATTATTTACCTTAACTAGCTTTACCCTACCATCCTCAAGCACATATCTTAAAAAATGATGTTGAACATCAATGTGCTTGGTCTTCTAGAATGAAATGTTTGGTTCTTGACTAGGTATATTACACTGTGACTATCAGAATAAACTATCATTAAACCTTTTAGTCCAATATATGAATAAAGTCTCTTAAGTTCCAAATTGTTTCTTTACAAGCATGAGTATCTACTTATATTATGCTTCGACAATCTATAAAGAAATAACGTATCACTTAATCATATAACTAATTGCACCACGAGATAAAGTAAACACATAACAAGTGAAAAATCTTATACTATCAACATCACCTACTTATTTTAAATCCACATAACCATTAATATTATAAAAATATCATCTCTTACCAAATTATAATGATAAAATGAAAGAATACTCTGAAGCACCCTTCAAATATCCAAATAATGTTATAACTACATCCCAATAAACTCTAGTAGGATTAGACATATATCTAAAACTAAATCTAATTGGTTAGACAATTTCTAGTGTACAAACTATAACATATATCAAACTTCCAACTACTCTTTGGTAAGACACTCAACTTGTGTCTTCCATCTCTAATGTGGATTTTGGAGAATATAAAATAGACAATTTTACTGCAACTATAAAGGGGACACTTAATTATGTACAATCTTGTTTGTTAAACCTCTGTAAAATTGAATTCACATAATTAATCTAGCCTAGCTAGAGCTTTTTATTAAATGGTTAAAATTATATGAACAGTGATTGAAGGTTAAGCTACAAGAAATAGATATTGGAAAAAAAAGTGGTGGGAATTAATTAGTCTAAATCCATCAATTAATTGGGAATTAATAAATTGAGATTTAGTTGAATATTTTTTGGGATATGGATAGACTTTTTATAATAAATATAAATTCAATTAAAGCATAAAAGTGAAGGTTATATTAATTAAATAAATAAAAAATATTTAATTAATTAATGGATAAGAAAAGGTTAAATCAAGTGTGATCATGTATACATTGATTTAGGTGTCTACATCAATACCCTATAATGACATTTCTCAACTCTCCAACCTCCAAGACAAAATTTGATATTTTGGATACTTTAGAGCTCATTCAAATGACCACACTCTCTCTTATGCTTAGAAACAAAATCAAATACTCATGGAATAAATATTATCAACTTAGCATTACGTTATGTCATATTCATGGCAAGTCAACTAGTTGTAAACCAAATTGTGTATTTCTATCAGGCTAAGGTAATTTTTCTAATTTTGGTGACCTTAGTTTTTCTCTTCTAAATTATTTTTTTATCTTATACTATTAATTTTCTTCATCAAAAAAAAAAAAAATTCATGCTAAAACAATGGTTAATGTAAGCACTAACCATCAATTACACTTTCATTTCTTATACCATTAATGACAAATCCCCTTCTTCGAACTTCACTTCTTGGAATATGGTTGTTGCAAGAAAATGATGTAGTATTATTATTATCTTGGCAAAGGTGGCATTCTTAATTACACTTAAAAAGTTAATATTCATAGATGCACATATACAAGAATATTTCTCAATAATTTATTATTTCTTATGTCTTGTACTATCAGAAATAAAATGACCTTAAATGTTGTTGCTCGACAAAGGCAAAAACCATTATTTCTGTACAATTGGCATATAATAGTTCTTGTGAACTATTCAATGGAAAAATGCATATGAAAAATCCTCTATATAAAATATCATTGGCAAATATGAAGTAAGACTCCCATGACTTTTTCAAGAGATATCCCCAATGTAAACATAGCAATATTATCTATTCTCCTATTTAAGAACTTCCACGTCTTTATTGACCTTGGCCTTTATAATAAGATTTCTTCCCTAGTTTACACCTTTATCATTATAATGATTGATTATTGAAAAAGTAAGGGGGATAAATTCTACTCAAATTTGGTACTAATAAGGTCATATGCAATGTTTGAATGGAAAATATTATTTTACATTTTAACTTTTCCTTTATTTTCAAATATAGTAATAACTCTTCTTTCAAGAATTATTAAGTGAAGAAGTTTATTGATATGATCCATAGCCAACATCACTTCTCTACTCTTTATAATCCAATTGACAAGTTGATAGTTCACTCAAAATAAATGAATTATTTTTTGTAAACTTGTTGATCAACAAAGTTAAAATTGGCATCCATATCATCTTATCCTATAGACCTACTATACTTGCATTTTTTTTGCATGTGTAGATCTCATTTGATATATCATCTTAAAGTTATTATGCCTCTAAAGATGAAAATTTATTTTCTTAAATTCTTTCTTCACCTACTCATTCATGAAACTATGTAAAATGAGTGTCACCACCAAGAACTCAAGATGTCTAATGAGAATGTGTGAGTGTTTTTCTACAAATGAGTCTTCCACATACAACTTGTATGACCTTATAATCAACATGTTTTCCATTACTCTTTCCATTGTAAAATAAAACTAATGCAATGCATATTCAAAAGAAAGTTTCTAAGGGAAACTTATGCCATATTCACTTCTATCTATGGATAGGAAACAACACTTAAAGGAACCTCCTAATAATTCTCACCTTCAACAATTTTGTGTGTGATCATTTTCTATTTTCTCAATTTCAATTCTTAATATTTCTTGTACTTTCTATTTTTTCACTTAAGGGTTGTTCAGTGTATCAGATGGATGTGAAGACTACATTCTTACATGATGATCTTAAAGAGGAGATCTATATGGAGTAGCCACCAAGCTTTGTGTGGTCATAATGCAATCCTAGCTAAAGGCCCTAAGGGTAAGGGTGCATGTTTACTTCTTGTGACCTTTTCCCTCTTTCTCTACTTGATCTAGCAAACAACATGGGGTTATTTTTTGATTACTTATATGCCTTGGTGTTTATTTGAAAATTTATTGAGGGTTTGTCTTCTTGGGTCCAACTATTTTCTTTCTTGCAGTATATTTTGGCTTGACCTCTTTTTGTGACATGGGTTTTCTCTAGTTTGTCTTATTCTGGTGGCCCTTCCTTCTTTGGAGGTGGATATGGATGGTATTGGAGATAGCCCCCATATTTTGTGTTCAACTCTTAATGGTTTTTTTGTGTTTTCTTGTTTGGTTGTATGCTGACAGTTTTAAAGGGCCCAGTATAGATTGTGGTTATTTTTGGTTAAGGTCTCATGTAGCTTTTAGTGTCTTGCGTTATTTCTCATAGTTTAAGAGAGCCAGGAATATCCTTGTTGGTCGGCTAAAGGTGTTTGTTAGACCCTCTTCATTTTATTTAAAGACCTATAGTTTGAGGTTGTAGTATTGATGGTGTGGCCAACTTGATTTGTATTGGCTATCTCTTAATTTTTTGGTTGGATTTATTTGATTGTCATTGCGCTAGTGTTTGGCTGAAATTTGTTAGTTTAGTTGTGTATGGGCTTTTGATTTTCAACTTTTGTAATCTTTGGTAGCATATTATTGTGGATTCCAGATCTTGGTAAAATCTAGGGGTTTGAGGTCCCTTCAAAACCAGTTGTAAGGTGTTTTGGGTCCCCTCAAAACCTATTTTTTCCTTAATAAAAGAATATAATGATAACCAATCAATATTTACAATGATAAATTATACATAAAATGTACCCTCCTTGCAACCCCCTATGCAAATTTATCAATGAAAATATTTTATTTCTTAAAGGTTGAGACAAAATTTTCCTAAAAAATCTCCCACTTGTCGAACACCTTGCAATAAAAATAGGAGGGGTATTGACAACATGTTTTAATTGCTAGGGGCCGAGGAGCCCATAAAATTTGAACACCATCTAAACTTCTTTGTACTGACAACCTTAGAGAATCTAAAATATTCATCAAATTATGTACCTTAACTAGCTTTACCCTACCATCCTCAAGCACATATCTAAAAATTTGATATTGAACATCAATGTGCTTGGTCTTCTAGAATGAAATGGTTGGTTCTTAACTAGGTACATTGCAATATGAGTATAAGAATAAACTATCATTACACCTTTTAGTCCAATATATGAATAAAGTATCTTAAGTTCCAAATGGTTTCTTTACAAGCATTAGTATCTACTTAGTGAGGGTATCTATGCGCAAGGATATGGGTTCCATGCGCCAAATAGTATAACGAATGCACTGGAATTTTAACCAGATGCTCTAAGAAAGATTCCCCATGCACTAATTCTCCTTTCCCATGTACTTGCAAAGATTGTCAGATTCAAAAACCGATTTGATTAATAGGGTTATGCCCCACAGTGGGCACCAGAAATGTATGTGAGAAAGTGGTTCAATGAAATCCAAAATATGAATATACTCAAAGACTTGTCCACACACTAATGGGACTCTTGATGCAAGTTATGGAGCCATGAGGAATGTCTCAACTTCCCAAGGAGTGTTACATGGTTCTCTATCTTACAAGGTCCCTCATGCCAATGCCTTTTCTCTTAGATAACTCAGAAAAGTGACTTAGGGATGATGAATCCAAGAACAACGGATGCTTTTGATCAATCTTAGTATGAATGAATCCTATCTATGCATGATTCTAACAAATGAACTAAACTAGTGATGATAAGATGAAATGATTAGTAAAATGCTATCTTAACATGATATACTAGTTTATATGATTAACTAAGGTAATAGAAATACTTCTAAAAATGATTATTAGATTATATTTCTATTTCAAAGAGAGATTAAATTATTTGCTAAAAATGAGTATAAGTATGATGCTAAAGACTTGTACTCTCAAATAAGGGGATGAGGGCTCTATTTATAGAAGAAACAGGGCAATGGATGGTCAAGATAGAAGGATCTCATCAAGGGTCAGGATTGAAAGTTATCAATGCATGTTTTCAATTCTCACCAATGAAATGGTGACAACTGTCAACATAAGACTACTTGAGAGGAGAGGTAAGAAGCATTAAATGCTTGAGAAGACCTCATGGTTACCTTAGAAGGTAAAGATTAAGGTTAGGTTAAGTTTATCCATTGGATAAAGCTTTTACCCAAAGGGTAAACTCATGTGCAAGGGTTAAAGGAATAACCATGGTCAAAGCAATGAATTCTTGATCAGACCCCTGGGTTAGATGAGGGTTGAGTTAGGCAAAAAGTCTCTAACCATGCCACTAAGGGTTAGTTAAGCATTAATGATTTGAAGACTTTGAGGACAAATTTGTAAGAGTCCTTCCAAATTTGGGGGTTATCAACAAGTTATCTTGTTGAAAACATAAAGGCTTTAATGCCTTTGGAATACTTTACTCCAAATTTAAGAAGTGACCTCCTCAAATTTAGGGAAATGGGATAATTGAAGGGTTTAGCTTAGTTGATTAGGATTAGATAGGTTCTAGAAGAATTTAGGAAGAGGGTTAGGAGGAAAGTGGGAGATGTAGGAAAATGCAAGTGGGTGAGGGATAATAGGATTTAATTAAAATAAATTGCTTTATTTCATTTTGGTTGCAAGTTAGAGATTTAAATAAATTAGATTTATTTAATTGGGGTGAACTATTTAATTAAATGTAAATTTAATTAAAAAGTAGAGAGAAGGGATTTAATTAAATAGAATGATTCATTTAATTAAATGATATAAAAGGCTTAAGTGAATTTAAATAAATAAATTGAATAATTTATTTAATTAAAATAGAGGAATGTGGGTGATTTAATTAAATTAGATTTAACTAAATAGAGGAATGAGAATAAAATGAAAATTAATTATTTACTTAGGAATATGGTCATTTTTATATGTCTACACTATCAAATAACAAAGGATTGACTTATTTTGTCAGATCTATTTAAGTAAATAAATAAAGGCAGTCATAGTCATCTAACCAAAACTTACAAAGGTGTTGGTGTGATGTAGTAGCTGGTTTGTCTTCTTATCATCTCCACCATTGAACTTTCTCTCCTCCACAGGAGTATGGTCAACGTCGCCTACATTTCCCTGCTCATGAATCTTAATCGTATGGCTCCCTTCATGAATCTTCTTCTCACCTTTTCCCTCCTCCACAGGCTCTCCTATGAGATCATTTCCAGATAGGCCAAACACCCTAGGAGCATTTACTTTCAAACACATTCGTAACGGTTTACATGCACTTTGAGCTCTATGGAATGTAATTCAAGCACTTCGAGTGGAATCTGAAACACAAACATTATGAAATTTTGAAAGTACTAGAATTATGGCACATGAATAAGAAAATGTTCTACTCACATTAATGTAAAATTTTTGCTGAACTCATGGAGGCAAATGCAAACATGGTTAGGTTTTAGTGGCCTACAAACTCATTTTAATTTAAAATTGACACATGCGTAAGTTCTATTGGCCCAAACAATCCAATTGATTTCAATTGGGGTTGCATTCTTCTAAAATGTAAAGGGAATTGGGGTGGCATTCTTCTCAAATGTAAATGTAAATAAACACATGGCTAAGATCCATTCTCACTCAATGCAAAAGGAAGAATAGATAGGTGGTTAGGCTTTGGTGGTTAAAACAACTCATTTTTTTTAATTTAAACTTTGGTCTCATTGTATCTGGAGAAAAATAGACATAGGGTAGGTGTGGATAGTCAAAATAAATCACACATTTCAATCAGTGTTCTATTCTCACTATGACTAAAAATAACTCACTCAATTTAATTGACATATCAAATTATTTCATGGTAGATGATTTATAAGAATTACCATATACTCTTCAATACAGGTCTAAATAAATTCATGAATCAATACTATAAAAAAGTCATAGAGCTCTTCCTGGTCCACTGTAATTTTATGAAACCCTAATTATAAAATCTTTCTCTATATAGATTAGTAGATATAGTTGTAGAGAACAAAAGTGTATAGTCTATAATTTTCAATAGTACGTTTTTACTTAATATTTATATTTATATGTTTTGTTATGCTTTTCAGCTCAACATGTTTTTTGTGTACATAAAACCCAACAATTACTTAGCATTCAAGGTCATTTCAATCCTAGTGGTTTAGATCCAATCTCACTCATATATATTTTCTCTATCCCTAGACTAAATTATTGAAATGATTATATCTTGTGGACATATTCATATTTGAAGTCACATTCCCTTTACTTGAACTCACCTTTTACTCAATTTCAGACAACTCCTAGAAAATGTCTTATTGTCCATTATACTATATAGCAATGTATTTGTATTTTGCCTATGATTACATATTTAATGACAAAGCATAGGACTCTAAAAAATCATCAAATTATTGTTAATAGAGTACACAAAAATACAACATAAACATAAAATAATAATAATAAAATTTGATTAACTAATTAGAGATTAATGTGATAAACCATTTAATTGATGTATCAAAAAAATGGTATCTGGAAAAACCCACATCCCCAAAACAAATTATGACCATATTTAGGATGAAATCTATTATGAAAATATCTTTGATACATGACATAAGATAGGTAGACAATTCCCAATTATAATTCTCCATAATTTTGTGGCCAACTAATATGAACTATATAAATCAGAACAAGCTGATCCACTTCTCCTAATATGATTCACATGTGATACATGAGAGAGATGCTCAATATTTAGATTATGACAATGACTACTTTTATCTAGAACTTATTTTCCAAGATGGCTTCACTAAGCCTACTCATATTTCTTTCCATCAAGCTCGTGTTCATTTTCTTTGTAACTTGATGGCAAAGTTTCCCTTGAATAATAGATGAAAACTATTTTTAACTACAAATGATAGGAATACAAAAGGAAACACAAGGAATCATTATTATGACTACAAATTATCAAAATGAAAACTTCCATATGTTTGTTTAATTTTTCAATATGAAAAAAAGGAAATTCTTACAAAACACTAAAGCTAATGTAATTCATTCTTTGCAATTCAATCATTTATCATTTTCTCTACAACCCAAACCCTCTATGAATCAAAGTTAATTCTTTCTATCTTCCTTTTCATGCTACAAATCCAATATAATATGTATCTCCAATTCCCTCTTGAATTAGTCACCCTCCTTATCTTCCCTAATTCATTTCCTTTCTTTTATCCCACCATTCCACACAACAATCCGCAACATCCACAATTGTCATTAGTCGAGTATTGCAATAATGAATTGTTTGTAGAAAAAATGTCAACATGTCATCTAAGAAAGTAAATGAAGTTGACTCCAAAAAGGTCTGCGAGACAAAACTTAGCAAAGAATTCAAACCAAACAAATGAAATAAAAAAGAAAAATAGATTCACTTGTCCTGCACCAGTGACCTATAACTCATTAAGCTATTAATGGAATGACCATAGCTTAATATCTCAGGTGCTATTAACCAAGTGGCATCCTCTAAAGGATGATTCCTCCATTCCACCAAATACCTGAAAGACTCTTTTCTACAAGTCTTCTTCAATGACTATTTCTCCAAAATGCACTCAATGTCAAGTAGAGATGGGTTTGTCACTTGTTGGTGCTCATTTACTTTCAACTTGATCTTTGTTGTTCCCTCACATTAAAAATCTTTGTATGGACACATATCAATTACATTGAAGATATAAGAAATATCCATGTTTGGAGGAAGATCAATCTTAAAGGCATCCGCTAAATTTTTTAGAGAACCTTGCAAGGACCAATCATCTTCATTTTTAGTTTGGTACATTAACCCATACAAAATAATTGTTTCCTAAGACGAAACAAAACAAGATCACCCACTTGAAAATGAACTTCTTTGCATTTGTTATAAGCATGCATCCTATATTGTTGATTAATTCCATTAATTTTTATCTTAACTTCCTCATGAATAACTTTACCAAAGTCTTCTCCATTTGTGCTTCTCTTCTTTAAAGTGCCAAGACTTCTAAATTCAAATGCACCCCTAAGTTTCATATCATAGACAATCCTGAACAGGTTGAAACCTATACTCCAGTTTAGGTGAATCGTTATAGGCAAACTCAACCTATTCGAAGGCCATATCCCAAATTGTAAGTGTGATTATGTAGCGTCCTAAAATTGTGACACTTGCAATTTTGACTTCATTTGGGTCTTCACGATGGCGACGCAACACTGAACCTGAATGGAGACCCCGAAACTTGTTTACGACATCCTAAACTGCATATTTCTGCACCTTGGCCTGATCCTTCCTTGCACCCTGTTGTTCTGGGAGGTGGGACCATGGTGCCCAGCACCCTGGTCCTTTAGGACCATGGCACCCAGCGCCCTGGTCCCTGGCCCTATTTTGGGCCCAGTCTCTTTTGGGCATCGCGTCTTCAAGTTTGCAATTTGATAAATAATCTTTCGAGGTCAGCCCAAGGTCAGAAAAATTAGTTTTTTAACCTTAATTGACAAGTATATAAACTACATTTCCTCTCCCATTTTGGATGGAAAAAAAAGGATATATGTGTACAAGAGGCAGAAGCGCTAGGCAAACATTCAAACATTCAAGCATTCAAGCATTCCTTCAAGCAATTGAGCATTCTAAGTCTCCATTCAAGGCTAAGTGTTGCATTCAAGACAAGGATTCAACCATTGAAGAGGAGGTCACTTGCAACATACAACAGTACTACACCTTCGCATGTAAGAATACAAACATTCTTACAACAAGGTATCAGTACCTGTTTACATTTACAGCATTCTCATTTCTTGGTTAATTCCAAAACCGGGGTTTGACCTAAAGGCAAACCTCTAATCCCTAACCCCCCAATCATCCTCTCTTTTCTGTGTGTAGGTTGCAGGTACGCGGCTGTAATTGAAGATCTGGAACCCTTGTGCAGAGACAAACAGATCCCCCTTCGTTTCGCAGATATTTCAGAGGACCGTGTGCATGTCGGGTGCCATCGTCCTATCAACTTTCGCTCAAACTTGCAGGATAGCATCGTCTCAACATTTTACTCCTAATTCCAGGTCCACAACTTCATCCCACGTTTCTATTTCTGTCTACAAACGAATCTTTCTTACTTTCACCTACACTCCTTCTATCTACATTCTTTACAAAAGAGGGTAACCTTGCTGTCTCAACCCTTGAAACTCATTTGGAATTCAATCTTGCATTGTGTGGGATTGGGTCTTGTGAGTTTCAAGCCCTCTTTTGAATGTAAAGTCTCTCGTAAGTGAAAACCGTCAATCCTAGTGACCTCCTTTCTCTCTCCTTGGAGTGGAGTGGGGGAACACCTAGGGTTTGATTTTCCGCTTTACATTTTGGGGAACCCGACGTGAACATCCTTTCTGATTATTCATGGTTAGATCTAAAAATTTATCTTCCTTAATTACATTTCCATGTTTGATCTTTTGCAAATTTTAGAGGTTAATTGCATAAAAACCCTAAATTTTCTTTTTAGTAATTGAGCTTGTGTTATGTTTAATTGTTAATGCTTGTTTCAGATCTACCCTTCTATTACAAATTATCAATTCATATTTGTGCTTTAATTCTGAAAATTAAGTGGTTAAGTGTCAAAACCCTAATTTTTAAAACCCTCTTGATTCAACCTTTGACTGATAATTTCACTGATCAAAACACCTCCAAATCGGCTGTAACTTTGGATTCCGCAACAAAATCACAATATCTCTCATCCCTGAAAATTTTGAAAAAAGTTGCGTGGACCATGTGCACCCCGAGCGCCATTGTCCCCGACATTTTTTTCCAAAATTTCGGGAGCTAGATCTTACCGTATTTTTCTGCTAGAATCCAGAATCTTGGCTGATTTCATCAATTCTAACACTTTCAAAATTAAAGTCAAAGTTGGTCTACTGATTGCTTGGATTAAGGCTTCTAATCACTCAAAAATTGTTGAAATTGAAATTTTGTGTCAAAATTGTGTTTCTTACTGTCCTAAATCTGAAAAGTGTGTTGGCCTTCATTCAAAGTTTCAGTGCTTTATTCAAATTTTTGCAATTTGTGACTTTTGAAATTAAGTGTTCAATTGCAACAACTTTGATTTCCGCTTTCAAAATTGAATTTTGCATGAAATTGAGTCAAATTTTAAATTTCAAAGCTTGCATTGCTTTTAGTATTCCCTCTAAAATCATAAAATTCAAAATTTCAGTTTCCCTCTCTTTTTCAAAATTCAAATTTTGCATTTTTCAACAATCTTGGTAGGATTCAATTTTGAGATTGCAACTTTAATTTGGCCTATCTACAGATCGTAAAATCACTCAATTTTTTCAGATTAGCTTTAAAATCATCATAACTTTCATCCCTGAAAATTTTGGAAAAAGTTGTGAGGACCGTGTGCACTCCGTTCGCCACGGTCCCTGACATTTTTTCTGAAATTTTGGGAGATTGTCGTGATTGCATTTAACAGCTTAAATCTAGGAGATTGGCTGATTTTATTGAAATTTGCTACCTCTAAAATTTAAAATCTTATCTCTCTCTTTAGTGCATGAGTTTTACAACAATAAGCCCTACTTACACTATTCCCGTTAGATGAAGCCTTAGAATTAAGTCTTTCCAAGGTTTAATTACTGAGGAGATGGAACCTAATTTGAATGGCCTTTTTAATGAGGACACGGGAAATTCCTCTAATCCTCCTAATGATGAAGAAGCTCTCCATGAGGTTTCTGTAGAACAACTTTCAAAATTGGATAGCCAATTTGATGATTTTCAGCAATGGATGTCTCAAGAATACCCCAATAGTCAAGCTCTTTCATTAATTGAGGGTCTAAAACATATGGTTCAAAGTGATAAGAATGGAATTGATATTTTGCGTGGTATTGCACACATTGTGGATTTGAATGTGATGCCTATGAAGAGTTGTGTTGAAATTTTAGGTTATACACAACCTCCTACTCAAGTCAATCATTCTATTCCTTTGACAACTTCTATTGCTAGTATACCTACTTTCACATCAAACATAATAACTACTTCAGTACAAGACATTCCGCCTATGATCACCAGTCATGGGGGCAATCCTTCTTCTTCAATCAACCCTCTTCCTTCATTCAATCCAACTTCTTCATTCATTCCTTCAATGAGTGTCCCTATTACATCTCCACAAATGAACATGACGCAAGGGGGCAATTCATTCAACCATTCCATTCCTCCTTGTAGTGTTCCTCTTTTCCAATCATCTCCTATGACTAACCATCATAGTGTCCCGCCACCTTATTCTCAATCAATACCTTCTTTCAATAACATAATACCTCCATCACAATCTAACATGTCTAATATGAACTCTTCAACTGAAGCGACCATTAACAATCTTGCACAAACTGTCTCTTCTTTACAGCAACAAATTGCCTCTATGAATCAATCTAAGTTTAGTGTGCCCACATTTGATGTTGCGAGCCCACTTTCTCTTGACATTGTTCGAGCTATCCCCCCTAAGCATGTTGAAATCCCACAGTTGGAGCTTTATAATTGTAAAGGTGATCCTCTAACACATGTTAAGACCTTTCAAACAATATGTACCGATTTTGCTCATGACCAAAGGTTGCTTGCAAAACTGTTTACTAGAACATTAAGAGATAAGGCTCTACAATGGTATTGCTCGTTGCCTTCCTATTCTATTACTTCTTTCCAACAACTTGCAAATGCTTTTATTCAACAATTTCAAAACAATATAGGTCCTAAAGTTACTTTGATTGATTTAATGCATTGTAAACAAGGTGTTAAAGAAAAAGTGACTGATTTCATTGGTAGATATAAGCATTTGTGTGCTCAAATTTCTTTTCCAGTGCCTGACAATGATATTCAAAGAATCTTTATTTCTAATTTACAAAAAGATATTAGAGACAAACTTCTGTTTTCTGAGTTTACTTCTTTCCAACAGTTGTGTGCAAATCTTCACAATTATCAACTGACTGTGAGTCAAATGGAACAAGAAAATCCTATGGCTCCGAGTGATAAGGGTGATAGTAGTCAACAACCATTTGGGAAGTTTAAACCAAATAGAGAGTTCGTTAAGTTCAATGAAAACATCATCAACAACAATGTGAATGCAACATCAGGTGTGCCTCCTATTTCTAAGTTTTTCAAGAAAGAAAGAAAGTTTACTCCTTTGAATGAATCATTGCATAGTATTATGAATAAGTTATTGGAACAAAATGTGGTTACTCTCCCTCCTATAAAGCAAATAGATCCTGCGAAGATTAATTCACCCTATTTTGATAACAAATCTTTTTGTCAATTTCATCGTCAACCTGGCATGATATTGAAAGATGTTTTGCCTTAAAGGGTAAAATTCAAGATTTGATTGATAATAATACTATCTCTGTTTCAGGTGTGAATGATAAAGGCAACACATCTGTAGCTCTTCCTAACCAAAATATTAAGATTTTTACTGATCCATTACCTTCTCATACCTCTAATGTGATTGAGACTAATGATTCCTCTTTCTCACCTGATGGTCTTGTGTCTATGACTCCGAATGTGATTAACTTTGTACAGCAGCAGAAAATCCCTAAAGAACCTTCCATCACATTTGATTCTAGTGAAACTATCAGGGCACCTGATGGTCCTTTATATATAGTTGCAAAAGTCAAGAATACACCTTGCCATGGAGTGCTTATTGATCCTTCTTGCATGGTTAATGTTATTACTGAAGAATTTCTTTTTACTTTACAATTGAATCAAGTGATCTATGACAAAAAAAATTTGGTTGTGAAATTATTTGATGCATTTTCTTCTCCTGCAATTGGTTCTATTACATTACCTATTGAAGTTCATAACAAATCCCTTGACGTGAACTTTGCTATTATTCCATCATCTGAATAATTTCATGTGAAGCTTGGCTATCCTTGGCTATCTTCCATGAAAGCTATTTCTTCTCCTATTCACAAGTGTTTGAAATTTCCCCATAATGGTGAAGTTGTTACTGTCAATCATAGTCTCTTTAAACCAGCTGAAAGAACTTCTAGCGTTCCTATTAATTATTTTTGGCCTAAACAATTCCAATCTCTTCCACCGCGAAGTGATCATCTTTTCAAATCTTATCAAAAGTGGAAAAAAGATATGATCCTATCTCTAAGTGAACCTAGAACACCCAAACTTGATATTCCTATCATTCTTGAGAAGGAAGTTCTTCCTTTGAAAGATAAAACTAATGTCTTTTCTTAAGAAGATTCCCAACCCATTCCTATGGATGTGACTATGTCTATGTCTAATAAAATTTCTAAAAGTAGACCTATACCTCCTCATCATGATGGACTTGGTCTCCTTCCTAAACCAAATATTCCTCCATTATATGGAGCAGTTCCTCCTCCTTCCTCTTACAAAGAGAAGAGACCTTCCTCTTCTCCTATTATCCAACCTAAGAGACCACAACCTAAACACCCAAGTGATAAGGATGAGAACATTCCTCCTCCTCAATCTTCTCAACTTCCTGCTAAGACTAGATGAAATCGTTCTACACGTGAATGCCGACGAAAGCGTCGTCTTAGAGCTCTTGCAGCTACTTCTCAAACTTTGCAATCCCCAAAAACACTTTCTTCTCCTCAGCCGAAAATTAAGCCAAAATCTCCTAAGCATAAGATGCATGATGGTTTTGATCCCGTGTGAGTTAAAGATCCTATTTTTATAAATCTTGATGATGATATAGATGAAAATGTTGCTTCTCTTGCTTTTGATAGTGAATATGAATATGTTGATGTTGATAACCATTTATCTAACGAATTTTCTAAAGCACTTATCCTAGCTCCTAGACAAGAACAACATGGCTTGGAACATGAACTTAGCCCTTGTTTGGATCTTGTGATAGCTCCATCTGCTGTGTTGGATGTTCCTCCTCTAGCATGTTTCCTACCTTCCCGAAATATTGATCAGCAAGATCGGGGGGTGGATGACGTGCTAGACTAGTTTCATTAGCATAGCAGACACTCTCCTCCTCTCTTTCTTTTGTTACTTCTTCTATGTGTTATTCTCATTCTTCTATTTGTTGTCCTTAGTGTTGTCTACTTAAGGATGATGCAAAGCATTGAGATCTCTTTAGGTCTCTCTCATGTTGACTCAAAAGACACATGTGTTCCCTTCTTCTAGGTGACCTTCCTTGATTGGGGAATGAAGAACAATTATGCATACATACATATGATATACATGAATTATCATACAGCATACTGACCCTAAGGAAAGCAAAGTCACCTCGTGCTTTGTGTTTTGTGTCTATTATCCTTGGGTTTATCTCACACTTGGGGGCTAAATCTTTGTGATAACGTGCTCCTTTCCCTTCTCATTTTTTATGTGTATCACTACCTTAAAGCAATCACCCCCGATGAGGTGTGTGTGATCACTTTAACATAGGGGGGCATACACCCCGTCCATATCTCTTCAGGATACTTGAAAAATTATTGACGAACTTAGCTTTGCCTTGAAAATTTTTGGTATTTTGAATGCATGACTCATAATGAGGGAACCTTACTACTGACAGTCATGGTTCTCCCTTGTGATCTTCCCTTTTACTTTGTCAATTGAAGTCGTAAGATCCTTAGTCCACTGGGGGCTTGGTGTATCTTGCCTCCTTGACGTGGTGAAAGTCTTTCAATGTTGTTTCCTTGTACTTTACCAAAAGTATGGGCGTACGCTTATACTCCCGCTAAAGTGGGGGCTAAATGTAGTGTCCTAAAATTGTGACACTTGCAATTTTGACTACATTTGGGTCTTCACGATGGCGATGCAAAACTGAACCTGAATGGAGACCCCGAAACTTGTTTACGACATCAAAAACTGCATATTTCTGCACCTTGGCCTGATCCTTCCTTGTACCCTATTATCCCGGGAGGTGGGACCATGGCACCCAATTCCCTGGTCCCTCAGGACCATGGCGCCCAACGCCCTGGTCCCTCAGGACCATGGCACCTAGCGCCCTGGTCCCTGGCCCTATTTTGGGCCCGGTCTCTTTTGGGCATCAGGTCTTCAAGTTTGCAATTTGATAAATAATCTTTCGAGGTTGGCCCAAGGTTGGAAAAATTAGTCTTTTAACCTTAATTGACAAGTATATAAACTACATTTCCTCTCCCATTTTGGATGGAAAAAAAAGGATATATGTGTACAAGAGGCGGAAGTGCTAGGCAAACATTCAAACATTCAAGCATTCAAGCATTCCTTCAAGCAATTGAGCATTCTAAGTCTCCATTCAAGGCTAAGTGTTGCATTCAAGACAAGGATTCAACCATTGAAGAGGAGGTCACTTGCAACATACAACAACATTACACCTTCACATGTAAGAATACAAACATTCTTACAACAAGGTATCAGTACTTGTTTACATTACAAACATTTACATTTATAGCATTCTCATTTCTTGGTTAATTCCAAAACTGGGGTTTGACCTAAAGGCAAACCCCTAATCCCTAACCCCCCAATCATCCTCTCTTTTCTGTGTGTAGGTTGCAGGTACACGGCTGTAATTGAAGATCTGGAACCCTTATGCAGAGACGAACAGATCCCCCTTCGTTTCACGGATTTTTCGGAGGACCGTGTGCACGCCGGGTGCCATTTTCCTGTCAACTTTCGCTCAAACTTGCAGGACAACATCGTCTTGACATTTTACTACTAATTCCAGGTCCGCAGCTTCATCGCACGTTTCTATTTCTATCTGCAAATGAATCTTTCTTACTTTCACCTACACTCCTTCTATCTACATTCTTTACAAAAGAGGGTAACCTTGCTGTCTCAACCCTTGAAACTCATTTAGAATTCAATCTTGCATTGTGTGGGATTGGATCTTGTGAGTTTCAATCCCTCTTTTGAATGTAAAGTCTCTCCTAAGTGAAAACCGTCAATCCTAGTGACCTCGTTTCTCTCTCCTTGGAGTGGAGTGGGGGAACACCTAGGGTTCGATTTTCCGCTTTACATATTACAATAAGACACTTGGATATATTACCTAGAATTGTATTAACTACCTCTATTTGACTATTTGTTTGGGAATGATAGGTTAACCTAAATCTAAGATGAGTACCCAACATATTTCAAAGGGTTCTCTAAAAGTGATTGACAATTGTAGTATATGTACCTGATATAATACTCCTGGGTATACCATGTAATCTCATTACCTCTTTGAAAAAAAATAGAAATGCATCACTAGTCCTCTTGCAATGAATTGAATGAAACATTTTAGATAACCCATCCATAATTATGAATATAGAATCATTTCATCTTTGAGTCCTAGGAAAACCCATAACAAAATCCATACATATAGAATCTCATGGTCGGATGCTACTAGTAATTGTTGGTATGAGCTTGTGTTTGGAATTCTTCCTTTTACATAATAGGATACACTTCATCTCTCCACATAATTCCTAACACTATGCTTCATATTTGGCTAATAATTTAATATGTACCTAGTTTTACATACGTCTTATCTTGTCTAAAATATTTTGCTAAGCTACCATAATGCTTCTCGTTCAAGAGATTCTCTTGCATTTACACTCTAGGCATCCTCGATTAATTGACTTTTAACATCAAACCTTCTTGTAGAATAAAATCCATCCAAAGTCCTATATCTCTACTAACAAGACTATTGTACAAGCTTTATATGCAGATTATTAATTTGGATCATCCACATATAACTCCAAACTATCAAACCGAAAACTATTAGTTTGCACCTCATGTAACCGTAAACTTCTACTCAACACATCAAATTTATTTGCTTGCCCATTCTTATGTTTCAATAGAAAATTAAAACTGTGAAGGTATTCCACACATTTTTTATGCCTTAGATTTAGTTCAGTTTTTTGAAAGAAAGTAATGCCTCCACCTCTTTAAAGATCAGTCATGCCTTTTTAATGCCTTTGATTTTTTGAAAGAAATTAAGGTTAGGGGATCCTTTCAAAACACCCATGTTTCTATTCAACTCTTAATGGAAATTTTGTTTTTCCTTGTTTGGTTCGATGCTGATAGTTTTAAATGGCCCAGTATAGAATGTGCTTGTTTTTTATTAAGGTCTAAGCTACCTTTTAGCTTCTTTCATTGTTTGTCACAGTTTAAGGGGGCTATGAATATCCTTGTTGTTCAGCCAGGTCTATTTATTAAACCATCATCATTTTCTTTAATGATCTATAATTTGAGGTTGTAGCCCTGATGGTGCAGCCAACATGATAAGTATTGGCTATCTCTTAATTTTTTTTTGGATCTATTTGATTGTGTTTGCTCTAGTGGTTGGCCGACATTTGTAAATTCAGTCTTGTATGGGCTTTTGCTTTTCAATTTTTGTACTCTTTGGTAGTGTATTATTGTGGATTCCAGATCCTGGTAAAGTCTAAGGGTTTTAGGTCCCTTCAAAACTCGTTGTAAGCAGTTTCCGGTCCCCTCAAAACCTATTTTTTCCTTAATAAAAAAACATAATGATAAACAATCAATATTTACAATGATAAATTATAGATAAAGTGTACGCCCCTTGCAACCCCCTATGTAAATTTATCAATGAAAATCATTTATTACTTAAAGGTTAAGACAACATTTTCCTAAGAACTCTCCCACTTGTCAAACAACTTGCAACCAAAAGAGGAGGGGTACTGACATCATGTTTTAATTGCTATGGGCTAAGGATCCCATAGACTCTGAACACCATATAAACTTCTTTGTATTGGCAACCTTATAGAATCTACAATATTCATCAAATTATGTACCTTAACTAGCTTCACTCTACCATCCTCAAGCACATATCCAAAAAATTGATATTGAACATCAATGTGCTTGGTCTTGTAGAATGAAATATTTATTTTTTAACTAGGTAGATTGCACTTTGACGATCACAATAAACTATCATTGCACCTTTTAGTCAAATGTATGAATAAAGTCTCTTAAATGCCAAATGGTTTATTTAAAAGCATGAGTATCTACTTGTAGTCACATAAATCTGTCCACTTAATTAAATGAATACTTAGTATTTATTTGATTATTTAACCATCAATTAATAATTAATTAAATTAATATTCAATTAATTCATCTTAACCCTCTTCTCCTATTAATTAAATAAATTATTCAATTTATTTGATTTAATTCACTTAACCAAATTCAGACCATTAATTAAATAAATAAATCATATTTATTTAATTAAATCTTCTCTCACATTTAAATAAATTAATATTTATTTAAAACCCCCAAAATCCCACCTCTCACATTTAAATAAATAAATCATTTATTTAAATCACCTTTATCCTCCACCCACTTGCATTTTCCTACAAATGCAAGTTGCACAATTATTTTAAATAAATAATTTATTTAAATCACCTTTATCCTCCACCCACTTGTATTTTCCTACAAAAGCAAGTTGCACAACTATTTTAAATAAATTATTTATTTAAAATCCTATTTATCCTCACCCACTTGAAACCTTTAATGGTTTCCCTTAAAGTAGTCAAACTTGATGGCTTTAAAGTCTTCAAACTTGATGGCTTCCTTCTATAGTCTTCTTAAGACTTTAATGGTTTTCCTTAAAGTCTTCAAGCCTTTAATGGTTTCCCTCAAAGTCTTCAAGCATTTTAATGCTTTATCTTCATTTTTCTCATTTAAATAAATTAATATTTATTTGAATATTTATCCAAATGCAAATTACACCATTTAATTGAAATAAATGATTTTATTTTAATTGAAAATATCAAAATTTCTCCCACTTGCATTTTCCTACAAAATCCACTTGTATGCCTAAACCCCTTCTAGATTCTTCTAAACCCTTCCTAATTAGCCTAATCCATCCCCTAAATATTGTCACATTCCTAAGCAAATTGGAGTCACTTCTCAAAGACTCCAAAGTCTTTGAAAAGCAATTAATGCTTTGTGTGTTCAACAAATCAAACCCTCAAAGTCTTTGATAACCATTAAAGGCTTTCAACCTTCAACCACTAAATGGCTCAAAGTCTTTGATAACCATTAAAGGCTTTCAACCTTCAACCACTAAATGGCTCAAAGTCTTTGATAACCATTGAAGGCTTTCAACCTTCAACCACTTAATCCCCAAAGTCTCCAATAACCATTAATGGTTACCTCAAACCCTCCCACATGGTTAAAACATTTGTTTTGACTCAACCTCTACCCAACCCAAAGGTCTCATCAAGCCTTTAATGCCTTGACCATGATTATCTCTTAAACATTTGCACAAAGGTTTATCCTTGGATTAACTCTTAATCCAGTGGGTAATCTTAATTTAGACTTGACCCTTACCTTCTAGATAACCATGAGGTCTTCTCAGGCCTTTAATGCCTCCAACCTCTTCTCTCAACCCAATCCTATGTTGAAACTTGTCACCATTTTATTGGTGCCAATTGTGCACATGGATCCCCAACTTTCAATCCTAACCCTTGTTAAGATTGCTCAATCTTAACCCTTCATTTCCCTATTTCTTCTATAAATAGAACCCTTCTCCTCAAGCAAAAGGGGAAGCATTTTAGAGTATTGTTGTTATACTGGCATTAGCATAGAGCTTTCTCATAGCATCACTATCTACTCTTGCATAGTATTTGCTTATCATATTCAACCATCTTGAATCTCCATATGGCATCCATGGCTAGTGCTACAACCTGAGAGCTACACTCATTTGGGACTTGGAGAGGGGAGAAACAAGGGAGAAGCATCAAAAGGCATCATGGAAGCATCTTAGGGAGGCTCTTCTCCTTTCTTTTATTTTGTTAAACTTCTTTCATGCTTTTTGAAATCTCTCTTGATATGTTTGGAATGGTTTTTAGTTCTTTGTTTTGTTTTTATGGTTGAAACTAACTTATTAACATTGAACTTTGTTGTTGCCTTGTCCCCATTTCCATGACATCACTACTTATACTATGCTTTGATAGTATATAAAGCAACAATTTGTCACTTAATCATATAATTAATTGTACCACCAAATAAAGTAAACACATAATAAGTGTGAAATATTCTACTATCAACATCACCTACTAATTTTAAATCCACATAACCATGAAGATTATAGAAATATCATCTCTTATCAAACTATAATGATAACATGAAAGAATACTCTGAAGCACACTTCAAATATCCAAATAATATTATAACTACATCCCAATAAACTTTACTAGGATTAGAAATATATATAAAAAGAAATCCATTTGGTTAGACAATTTCTAGTCTAGTACAAACTATAGCATATATCAAACTTCCAAATACAGTGTGGTAAGACACTCAACTTGTGTATTTCATCTCTAATATGGATTTAGGAGAATAAAAAATAGATAATTTTATTCCAACTGTAAAGGGAACATATAATCTTGTACAATCTTGCCTATTAAACCTCTGTAAAATTGAATACACATACATACTCTAGCCTAGGTAGAGCTTTTTATTCAATGGTTAGAGAATTTTTATACCTTTATATTAAGAGAAAGAAACTTATTTTAACGATTTCTTAATCTATTGAGTAGATTCCTTATATCCCCTTTATACTTTCTATCTTCTATTCACTATTCTTCTATTCCCCTCCTCATCTTTTTTACTCATTGGCAACTGCCTACTTATATATCTGATTAGGGATGCAACCCTTAGATGATATCCCTAAGGCTAATCTCTTTCCTTAGTTACCTATGCAATAACTATGTTACAAGAACACATCGTTACCTCTCTAGACTAGGTGTCTGTATTCTTTATTTCGATCAACAATTACTATATTTTAAATAAATGTACTTTCATACTATATATATAATATTCACATTATTCAAATTCTAGAATACAATGATTTATTCCCTTAACTATTTTTTCTTAAGTTCTTTTAAAATACTTAAATAATCTTCAATTATTAGAGTTATTTATTGGTACCAAAACATTTTTCTTCTTCTAAAAGTATCTTTCTCTTTAAAATAAGATCCAACTAAGGTTGTATTACTTAAGTAAATAATAAATATTTAATTAATTAATGGATAGGACATGGTCTAATCAAGTGTGATCAATTATGTATGGATTTTAGTATCTATACCAACAATAATGTTGTTACTTTTAGCATGCTCCCTAATATCATTTCTCAACTCTACAACCTCCAAGGCAAAATGTGATATTTTGGATACTCTAGAGATCGTTCAAGTCACCACACTCTCTTTGATGCTTAAAAATAAAACCAAATACTCATGGAACAAATATTATCAACTTAGGATTATATTATGTCATGTTCATGGGAGCAGGCGATGTTGATTTAAATGGATTCTCTTCCTAAAAGTCATGCTTAATGGCTCATTCTTCCAAAGAAAAGGGTGAGTATTAGAAGAAGAACAAGATGAATCTATCTTCATGTGGTGAGTGTCTCTCCAAGCTTAAGGTGAGGAATGATCAAAAGGATAAACCTCCTTCTCATCTTTCTCCTTCTAAATTAGGAGAGTTATGTTCTAAGTCCAAGAAAAAGATAGAGAATTGTTCCTTTTAAGGAAAATTTAGGCATACTAATGCATAATGTTTTATGAATTTTGCATTGGAGAAGCTACAAGAGAGCACAATCTTTCTATTCCTAAGTGTTCTTTAATGGGAAAAGGGTAAGCTACATGGACGACTCTATGGCGATGTGCAAACAAATTCCTTTCATGTTGCAGACAACTTCTTTCTGCCTCGTGGAGGACTCTATGGTTATGTGCTTCCCTGTTGTCTGATTGGCATTTCAGCTTGTTGGTTGGAGGGAGGGTGAGGTAGTGGTTTCTTCTTATAGGCATGGTGGGACTGTGAGGTGGGTCTATGTTGGAAGGAGCTTGTGACTTGAGTTATCCCAGTTTTTCTATGGTGTGTGCTCATGTTATTGTTTGAATGTGTCTTGCCAGGAACTTGATGGGATTTGTGGTTGACGAAGATGAAGAGAATGGGGAAGGCTAGGGGAGGGCATATGTTTCTGATATTCTTGATCTTGTAGTTATCTTTTTTTGGGTCCCCTACTCTAGTTGCGAAGAGCGAGTTAAGGTAGCTAGAGTCCCCTGCTCGTGTAGCAAAGAATGAGTTGAGGTTTCCTCTACTAGGAGCAGATGGGTTCTTGTATTGGTTGTTTCTTTGGACTTTGCTAGTTGTTTTTGCATGCCTCCCTCCTTATTTTTGTAGGTTTGGTTTGGGCATAAGGTTTGGGACCTAGGTGGAACCTTTGTTGCATGGTTCCTCTTAAAGTTTTTGTTTTCTCCTTTCCCCTCAGATTATCTCCTATCCTAGGAGAGGGGTTGTTGTTTCCTGCCATGCTAATCGTTTTCATGGCGGTGGTGTTCATAATGGAACCCTAGCAGAAGGCCCTTAGGGTAAGGGTGTACTATTTGGTTCTTGTGACCTTTTTCCTCTTTTCTTTGCTTGATCTAGCAGACCACATGGGGTTATTTACTTTTTGTGACATTTTGCCTCTTTTCTCTGCTTGATGTCTAGAAAAATTCCTTTCATGTTATAGATAACTTGTTTATGCCCCATGGACAACTCTATGCTGATGTGCCTTGTTGTTGTCTGACTTGTCATTTGGCTCGTTGGTTGGAGGGAGGGTGATGTAGAGGCTTCTTCTTATAGTCATGGTGGAAGTGTGAGGTGGGTGTATGTTGGAAGGAGTTTTTGGCTTCAGTAATCCCATTTTTTTCTGTGGTGTGTGCTCATGCTATTATTCGAAGGTGTCTTGCTAGTGATTCAATGGGATGTGTGGCTGATGAAGATAAAGATAATGGGGAAGGTGAGGGTAGGGTATTGTAATACCCTAAAATTGGTCATCTAAACCATGGGCCCCTAATCTCAACAACATCACCAAGGTCCTAACCAAAGGTAATTAAATCAATCTTGAGCACATTATTAATTCTTTAATTATCAAAAATCATAGGGCAAATCAACCACTCAATATTAATTAAATATTTATTTAATTAATTGAATTATTTCAAGAATATTCATTTTGATCAATTATCCCATTTTAATTTATTAAATATCTTTGCATATTTAATTAATTAATAAATTTGCCATTCAATCATGCGAAAGGATTAATTTATTACAAAAGATGAATTAATTTATTACAAAGAGTTGAATTGAAACAAAATAAAAGTCAAAAAAAGAATCAAATTGAGAGAGAAATCAAACTTGAGATATTATTTCTTTTTCTAAATTTAGAACTTGAAATCAGAAAAGCAATTTAATTGAATTGTTGAATTATTCTCTAAAATTGGAACTCAAAGCTTTTCAGAAAAAGAAGTTCGTTTGCATTAAGAAAACTCTTTTCTTGATTAAATTGAAGAATTATCTATTTTTATCAGATATGCATGGAATTAATTTATTATTATTTTCCAATGCAACTTGGACTTCTAATTTGAATGCATTTCAATTAAACTATAATTGGAATCTATCTCAAGGTTAACTCAACCTGATTTCTCAATTATTTTCAATTAATCCTAAACTGAGCTTTTTGTAATTCTCTATAAATTCAGTCTTCAGCTCTCATTACAAGACTGATTGCTTTATTTTTTTCTTATTTTCTAGGTTTTAGATTTTTTGGTTTTTCGTCCATACATCTCGTACGACAATTCCCACAGGCTAAAATGACAAATTGCAGGTGTCGTATGAATTACAAACATATTATCGTACAAGTAGACACTCTGTCGTATGAGCAGATCCTCTATCGTATGAGTAGTAATAATCTATCATACAAATCAACATCATCAGAAATCTGGTCTTGTACGAGTCGAGACTCTAACGTATGATTTTGTATTTTCTAGTAAAGGAGGCAAAATTTCATATTTTTTATTTCTGATGACTGACCTTGACTATTTATCTGTCTATCTCAGAGTTTTTCATAGCCTAACTAGTTTTTGTAGAATGCTTGTCAAAGAATATTTCTTGTCACACAAAGACAATATGACTAATGATTCGTTGTCTTTGTAAGTTGCCTAAGGAAAATCGACTAAACATCGTGTATTCTTTAAATTCATTTTTAGGAACCTAACTTGCTATCTAGTTAAAGAACAAATCTATCTTTTGTGCTTTTAGAAGATTTTGAGAGGTAGGAGAGTATGCTCTTGTCTTTTTCTAGATAATCAAAAATCTAGACCCTTGAAGCTTTTTCTTTGTTTGAGATTTGTACATCTTTAGCAGGCCTGCCCTCCCGAGGGGTTGAAAAAATCTTAAAGCCATTACGGTCGGTGTGAGGGGAATGACCTAAGTGGGAATGGCTAGACGCCAAGTACTCCAACCCACTATAAAATAAACATGATTTGATGAAAATCAAGTCAATGATAGTGCTCGAGAATAGCTCTCCTCTGTACCTTCGGGTATATTAAACCTTGGTTTTCAAGGCCAGGAGACCTCTTAATTGAGTTTATACCCCGATGCACCGAATGGATCCCTAAATAAATCCAATTTAAAATTAGAAACTACCCGATTCATCTCAGAAAGGGGGATAATCTTTGTGCAAGAGAGATAGTAACTCTCCCAAGATACTTGTCATTTCGTGCACCCATTAGTGTTTGGAGTCAGATAATACGGCGTTGAGAATCCATTGCGTAAGACTCAATGGTCGTATTCTGATTAGCTATTGGGTGTGTACATGAGTCTGCAAGCAAACATTTTCTTTCCTCACCAAATTCCTTAGGCTTTGCATGTTGTTATTGGAGTCACTATAAATACTACTTGTTTTCTGTGTTTTCATCCCTAAAAAATAAAAATAAAAAAAAACTGAAATACCAAAAATCAGTGAAGACCAGAAACAACTCAGTGAGTCAAAACTCTGTCCATGTCAGAAACTAGTCCATCCTGAGTCGAAACTCTGTCTATGTCAGAAACTAGTCCATCCTAAGTCAAAACTCTGTTCGTGTCAGAAAATAGTCAATCCCAGTAAAAAATTAGTCCATCTTAGAATTTGTCATACTTAGTTGTCAATACTCAACAGTCAGAAAACTCAAAATTTTTAGTCTCTGCCATATGAACAGTCGTACGAGTTTGCTAAATTATTGCACTGCACCAGTCCTGTGTCATACGAATCTACTCAATTGTCATTCTATAGCAGATTATCTATCGTACGAGTCTAAATCATTCATCATCCTGCACTATATTCTATTTCGTACGTGACATAATTGACCTCAGTCTTTTGTCATCCTGCACATGCCCATCAGTCGTACGGTATAAGACAACAAATTGTATGAAATAGAACTTTTGTCATCCTATAACTGCTAAATTGTCATCTGGTTCAGAAAACCCAGTCGTACGAGTCTCTGGTTTTGTCAGACAGAAAAGTCAAAATTACCAAAAACACTATCTACATCGAACATAATACTGGTTATCATTTTCTTGAGCATAAAACAGATCAAGATAGTGTACCTCTACCATTTTTTGTTGCACGATTTGGTCAATCACCCTTCAGCTAGTTCAATCAAACTACCTATCAAACTCAAGTCACTTAGATAACGTCTTACATAGGATATATCGTTCCTGAATCAGATTGAATCTTAGTTACTATTTTAGAATCAACGTAGGTAAACGTCTTAGACAAGATAGATCATTCCTAAAATCAGACAAAATCTCAGTTGTTTCTCCCAAAACAATACTCTAAATAGAACAAACTAGCTCTGAAATTGATCTTGACCTCTGCATCACAAAACAACTCTAGGTCACACTAATCCATAAAAATGCCTATTCAAACCAAGAGTTCTCGTAAGAAACAAGCCAAAGACAAAGAACAAACCTTCACTTATCAAGATAATCCATTCTATGTGAATGATCCCCTCACTGACATACCATCGTCACCAGGCGGACCAATTTTTGATGAACCGAAATCTCCCACTATACATGAGATAGAATACAATGATGAAAATAAAAATGACCATAATATTCTTGAAAATCATAATGACTCCTCATCATCAAGTGAGATTGACAAAGCTGTTGAACCTCCAGAAAAAGAAATCCTTGACTGTCAGAAAGACAAAGACTTTAGAAAAATGATGAAAACTATCATGACCCGAGAAAAGGAAGACTATTTCTTAGAACGAGAAAATCAAGGTGCTAAACTTCCTATTGGATATGATGTTTAGACACTTGTTACTAAGAGGAAAGACTCACTTATACTCATGGTAGACAAATAGTTAATAGCTTTGTGAACAGAGCTCACAGAGCTGAAGAATAAGGACAAGTCCCCGAACCAATATTCTCTGGAAGCAATATGTCCCTTCCCATTTGACAAGAATTTACATATGCCTCCATTCCCTTCACGAGTGGAAATCCCAAAATTTGATAAATATGATGGTACCTCAGATCCTCAAGATCATGTTAGGGAATTTAGTGCTGCTTGTATGGAATTCATGCACAATCAAACGTACCTCATGCATCTCTTCCCAAGGAGTTTAGGGGGTCAAGTAATGGAATGGTTCTCAAGTCTACCCAAAGGAATAAAAACATTCGAAGAACTAATCCAACTATTTTTACAACAATACTCATACAACATTCAACATCATGTGACTATGATCGATCTTTGTAATACTCAATAGAAAATAGGGGAACCTCTTCTTACTTTTCTCCAATGCTGGAGAAGGATGTTCTCTAGCTACCCACGACCTATCCCATACTCTAAGAAAATGGATATATTTGTCAATAACTTGGTCCCCAAACTGAAATATAGCATACAAATGTAAGTACACCCATCATTTAACAAAATGGTAGATAATGCCATTCGAATGGAAGATGTGCTCATAAAAAAGGGAGATATCACACCTTGGAAAGAAACACAAACAGGATCCAGTTCTAAAGAGAAGAACAAGTATTGGAAATTTGCCAAAGACAACAACAAGAATGTTGTTAATGATGGAGTAGTAGACACTATCAAAACCAACTCAAAATCCACAATATTCAACCTGGCTAGTGGTACACAAGCGCTTAAAGCCACTGAAATTGCAGCAGAAAATCAGCCAAAGAAAACAAAGGAATGGTTCAAAGAAAAGCCTTGGCTTTCCAGACCTAAGCATGATTTTACTCCTCTTGAAGAATCATATGAGTCAGCTTTCAAAACTCTATTGGCAAACAACTTGATAACACTACTAGATAACTCCAGACCATATGATCCAAATGTCAAACCAAGATGGTGGAGAGAAAATGAATACAACGACTTCCGTCGGAATAAGGATCATAACGTAAACAATTGCATGAAGCTAAAACATGAGATTCAGGATCTCATAGACGCTGGTAAAGTTGTTGTTGGGAATCATCCAACCAATGCTGATCATAAAGAATTTAAAGACCCTTTGCATGCTTATGAACAAGGTGATTCCTCAAAGACCAAAGGAGGTGCCAAGGTAAATTATGCTTATGCCAGCCAGGACAACATTATTAGCATGATTGAACCTTCACACTCAGAATAACAAAATTATTAGCATGATTGAACCTTCACACTCAGAATATTGCAATGTGATTATAGTTCAAGATAAACTAAATGAATCATGATATGCAAAAGCTCTGACCAGATCTCAAAAGAAAGTTACCCTCCAAGGAGCTAGTTCTTCCAAACCGGCTCAAGAAACATCAAATCTAATAGCTGTGCCAAATAAACAAAAGGAATCAACCTTGGACAAATTTAAAAGATTAACCTCATCATCATCCTCTGGATACAACGTAGTTGAATATTTGAAAAGGAAAAATGCTCAAATTTAAATTTTTGAATTGCTATAGCTCTCATCTGCTCACAAGGAAATTCTACACAAAGCATTTCTCACTACCAACGTTCCAACAGATTTAGACATTGATCGGTTTCAGTCTATGGTGGGTCATCTGACTTCACCTTACTATTTGACCTTCTCTGAGGAAGATGACAATTCATTAAATCATCCACATAACCAGCCATTGCATATTGAAGCCATGATCGACAAACACAGAGTTAAACGTGTTTTGATAGATGGAGGCACGGGGTTGAATATCTGTACTTATCATCTGCTTACACAACTAGGATTCTCTGAAAATGTCATTGATCCAGGCAAGAAAATAACAATTAAAGCCTATGATGAAGAAGAGAGAACCTCCAAAGGTTTGGTATCATTACCAATCAGAGTGGGACTGGTAGAGAGAGATTTCCTTTTCTAGGTTCTCGATATTCCATTGTCATACAATATATTGTTGGGCAGACCATGGATTCATGAAATGAAGGCAGTACCATCAACATATCACCAATGCTTAAAGTTTCCTTATAATGGAGTTGAAGTCAATATTCTGGCTGATACAAATGTCATCTGTAATGCATTGACAAAAGGTGTAGATACTTTTGTGCCTCATAATAGGGCAACCTCTCCAAATGAAGATCCAGAAACATTGATGAAAGACTTAGAAAAGAGATTGAAGATTACAGATACCGGCATGGATAGCTACAAGATAGAACCGGTATTATCCTTAGTTTCTCTTCCTCCATCACCAAAACAGTTAGGCAAGCCATCAGAGGCTATGAGAACACAAACTTTAGCTCCGAATACTATATATGATGGTCTCTTTATACAGTCTTCTACCTCCTTGGTAGATGAAATAGAAGAGGATGTTGTGCTTAACTGGCTCTTTAAGGAAGATAGTCCAAATGAGGAGGTATGACATTGTCAGATTTCCTCAAACCAATATGGTCATGGTTACAAAATGATTCAGCGCATGGGGTACTCAGGTACTGGTCCTTTGGGAAAACAAAAAGAAGGTATTACTGAACCAATTCAGCTACAAACCAAATCCACACATGATAAAGCTGGACTGGGATACAATCCTAAAAAGATATCAGAACAAAAAAATGTTTCTAAGTCTAAAGGCTTGAAAAAGATATTGCCTTTAACATTACATGAAGAAAATGCTAAACAAATGAAAGAAGAGTGTAGAAAAGAGAAAGAGGAATCAATAGTCAAGAAAGAAGAAATAGTCAGTGCTCAAGCTTCGACGGTATCAGCTACGATAATACAAGAAGTTGAGGTTCCTGAAGATATAAGAGATGAATTTGTAAGAATCAAAGAATTGTTTGCACCATTAAAAGTTCCAATCACATATACTGGTAGGCAACAAGTAGATGATTCAGAGACTGATTCAAACGAGTATGAATGGGGTCCTGACTAACTTTCAGACACATCCGCTACAGAAACTCCAGAAGAATCTAGTGGTGTCATAGATGATACTCAAGAGTTGATGCACCTAAAATTAGAGAAGGAAATACAATAAATTAGACAAAAGAGGCAAGAAAATTATGAACAAGCATTGAAAGAAGGAATAATACCAGAAAGCTTCTCATCTATGTGTCGTTATCCTAAAACAGAACAAATCAGTTATAGCACTACACAGGAAGAGTTATAAGCTGCAGAACAAGAACCAGTTAGCAGTCCAGAAGAAGCTGAATGGAGTAGATGACAGAAAGTCACAGAAACAATGAGACCATGTCAACAGGTGTGTTAGATACAAATGACAAATGAACTGCAATATGAACTAAATCACCTGAAATAGACTTGGAAACTTCATCTGATAACTCTGATGGTTTTGATGACTCTAATGATAGTCTTGTTCATGATGATACCCATTCATCCTCAAATTCTAAATCATCTGATACAAATAATGAAAAATTGCCTACTATTCTTATTGCTGTTAAACCACGACATGACGTCCAGTTTGACTTAGTCAATGATGTTACAAGTATGTCTATTGGATTAGATCAATTAAATATTAACGTGAACTTTAATAATCATGATCTAACTCTTCTTGGTCTCGAGACACTTATGCAAGGTATCATTCTAGAACTCGACTTTTCGATTCGCAACTATGATAACAATACTGTGAACACTCTTGAACCTATCCAAAATTTGTCCTTAATACATCTCGAATTGATTGGCTGTACTTTACAAAATCAACCCATGGATATACCTACTTTTGCCAATGACTATACATTATCCTATTATCTCAATGTAGTCGAACCTATTAACTCTTCCACCAGTGAATGGAGTGAAAATATGACTGAAGAGGATATCAAGTATCTTAGTCACAAAAATAGGAAAGATAAAAATAAAAGATCTGATGGAGAAAACCACATTGTGGCGGTGTCAGAATCTAAATAAGAAAAAATAAAGGATGTACCTAAAGGTGAAAACCTCTCTGAGGTGCCTTAAGGTGAGATACTTGGTATACTGCCCGGTCATTTTTAGGAGCAATCTTCCATATTGATCGAGCCAACTCAGCCAGTGAATATCGAGAATCAAGACACACCACAAATTATTCACGTAGCTCAATCACTATCAGCAGAGGAATTGAAGGATTTCACTCAGCTATTCTTAGAGAAGAAAATAAATTTTGCATGGACGTACTCTGATATGCCAGGCTTGAATCCTGATCTCATTATGCACCATCTCTCAATCACACCAGGAGTAAAATTAGTTAAACAAAAACTTCATAAGATGCACCCACATGTTGCACTATTGGTCAAAGCTGAACTAGAGAAACTACTCAAAGATGGATTTATCAAAGCGATAGATTATGCTGAATGGATTTCCAACATAGTACCTATGTCAAAGGCAGATAAATCTATCAGAGTTTGTATAGATTTTAGAGATCTCAATAAAGCATGTCCAAAAGATGACTTTCCATTGCCAAATATTGATATGATAGTCGACATGACAGCTAGGTATGAGATGTACTCACTAATGGACGGATTCTCTAGCTACAATCAGATTAAAATCGCTCTTGGAGATCAAGAAAACATAGCTTTCACTTGTGGATGGGGAACCTTTTGCTGGAACGTTATGCCATTTGGGTTAAAGAACGCAGGAGCGACCTATCAAAAAGCAGTTACAACTATCTTTCATGACATGATGCATAAGAATATGGAAGATTATGTTGATGACACTTTAGTGAAGACTATGAAAAGATCAACGCATATTCAAGAGTTAGGTCCTATACTTGACAGAATGGAAAAGTTCAAGCTTCGATTAAATCCAAAGAAGTGTGCATTCAGAGTGACATCTGGTAAACTACTTGGCTACATCATTTCAAAGAAGGGCATCGAGGTTGATACTAAGAAGGTCCAAGCTATAATGGAAATGTTGCCTCCAAAGAACATCAGTCAAATGAGAAGTCTATAGGGACGTCTCCAATCCATTAGAAGATTTATTTCTCAACTAGAAGACAAAGCTCAATCTTTTATAAAAGTATTGAGAAAAGGAATAATATACAATTGGGATCAACAGTGTGAACAACATCTTCAGTAGATAAAAGAGTACTTGTCTAATCCATCGATATTGATGCCACCTATTCAGGGTGAGCCACTAATCTTATATATATCAGCAACTGATTCATCACTGGGGCCACTTCTGGCAAAACAGGATGACAACAAAAAGGAAAGAGCTATTTATTACATCAGCAGGACATTGGTGTCTTATGAAATGAGCTACAGATAATAGAAAAAGCATGCTTGGCATTAGTCTTCGCATCATAGAAATTGAGGCACTATATGCTCACACATTCAGTCAAGTTGGTGGCCAAAATTGATCCACTCAAGTACTTCTTAATAAAGCAACACTCACCGGACGACTGGCAAAGTGGGTAATGATCCTTACAGAGTTTGACATTGAATATGTGGAACACAAAGCCATAAAAGGACAGGTAATTGTTGATCAACTTGCTGAAGCTCCACTTGAGGATACTCAACCACTACACATTGAGTTCCCAGATGAATCAATAATGCATCTTACTCAACAACCCTGGAAGATGTTCTTTGATGGGTCCTTTACTCAAAATGGTTTAGGTGCTGGCATACTATTCATTACTCCTTACAAGTACTCAATTCCAAAGCCTTATAAGATTCTATTCCCTTCCACAAACAACATTGCAGAATATGAAGCATTGGTAAATGGAATAAAACTAGCCATTGAATGGAAGGTTGCTGAATTACATATTTATGGAGATTCTCAGTTGGTCATCAATCAGATCAACAATACATATCAAACTCAGGATGAGAAATTGATTCCTTACAAGAGGATGGTAGATGATTTCAATAAGTATTTTACTTTTGTATCATTCCAACAAATTCCTAGATCAGTGAATAGAGCAGCAGATGCTATGGATACCTTGGAATCTATACCTAAGCTACAGGAGTCCAATTTTTTCTTTGATTTCCTAGTGGAAGAGTTATATTACCCTGCTTATGATTCTCCTGAGACCCAAATAGTCTATTCTATTATTGGACACGACTCATCCCGATAAAGCCACATCTATTCCTATCTTTGTGACCAAATTATCCCTGAAAACCTTACTCGTAACGAGAAAAGAAACCTAACTTGAAATGCTTCACGGTATGTTATCATAGCTAACTATTTATTTAGAGGAGGTTTGGATGGTACTTTGCTTAGATGTCTAGAAACTGAAGAATCAAAATGTGCATTATCGGAAGTCCATGAAGGTATTTGTGGATCTCATTCGAATGGTTTTACTTTAGCTTGAAAATTATTACAGGCTGGCTACTACTGGCCAAATATGGAAAAAGACGCCATAAAATTTGCTAAGACTTGTGAGAAATGTCAGCTTCATGGAAATCTCATACATGCCCCAGTGAGGGATGTCATACCATTCATTACACACTGGCCTTTTCAGCAATGGGCCTTTGATCTCATTGGTCAGATATATCCTGCTTCATCCAATGGACATATATTCATCATAACGGCCACTGAGTATTTCACCAAGTGGTTAGAGGCAGTTTCACTCATCAAAGCAACTGGTAAACAAGTCACCTTATTCATCCTAAACTATATAATTTGCAGGAATGGGATACCTTCATCCATCATGTCTAATAATGGAGGACAGTTCAAGAATAAAGACCTGGATGAACTTTGTGAAAAATTCAAAATAAAGCAACACTGGTCATCAGTATATTACCCTCAAGGTAATGGACAAGCTGAGGCATCTAACAAAAACCTACTGACTATCTTCCACAGAACAGTGAACAAATCTAGGAAGGATTCGCATCTGCAGCTCAACCCTGCACTATGGGCTAACAGAACATGTATCAGAACACCTACTGGGGCTACACCTTTCTCTTTGGTGTATGGGTCTGAAGTAGTATTACCTATTGAAGTAGAAATACCATCTCTAAGAGTTTCATTGCAAGGTCTTGTTACTGATGAACATCGTAGAATATCTAGATTGCAAGAACTTGAATTGCTGGATGAGTGTCGACAAGTGGCGTTTGATCATCTCAAAGTGTATCAGAAGAGAATGTCTAGAGGGTATAACAAGAAAGTTCGACAAAGAGAATTTCAAGTTGGTGACCTAGTTCTAAGAGAAAATCCAAATATCAACAGTTTCGAGACAACAAAGGGAAGTTTGAACCCAATTGGCTAGGTCCCTATATCGTTACTGCAGTCTTCGGCTCTGGTTCCTATCAACTCTCAATATTAGAAGGAGAACAGCTTTGAGAACTGATTAACACCATCCACCTAAAAAGATTCTTTACTTAGCATTCTCTGCTCCAGCAAACTGTATAGCTGAAAAAGTCCTGAAAAAAATCCTAAAAATTGGAAAAGTCTTGAAAAAAGTAAAAAAAAAAAATGGAAAAATCATAAAATACAAAAAAATTAGAAAAAGAGAAAAAAAAAATGTAAAAGAGAAAATGCCCTAGTGAAAACCTGGTAAACAGGCACCTTGGTAAAAAAAAATGATGATTCTCTGCCAAACAGGTGAAAACCTAGCAAACAGGCGCCTCTTGTACTCAAGTGCTCCATCTATGAACGCAATGTTGGCATTTCCCACTTTCAAGTATCTTTTTCTTTCGCTTGTACATATTTTCAGTCACTTTTGTGACATCCTGGTTCATTGGAACCCTCATGACTTGAAAAAGATCAATGTCCTAGTCTTAGGTTACTCGACAGAGCACATTACATATCCTAAGCAGTGTCAACCAAGTCATAATTCCGTCAGGGAAACCTGGTCATCCACTCCAAGTCAGTCACCTGTCTCCTGACTACTACAAAGTTTTTATCACTAAGTTCACAAGCAAAACAACATAATGAAAAACAATTACTAAACAGTTTGAGCTATGAATGGAAAATTTTCTTTGTATTTTGTCTTTTATATTGATTTTTGATTACTATCCCTTTGAGTAACTCGAGGAAGTCTATTGTGACTAAGAGAAGCAAGGATTGGGGGCATAATATTTTCTTTGTTTTCTGCTTGTAGGAATGATCCCGATGATCTGGAAACATATAAATTAGCTGGGTGTCTATGATAAGAGCCTTCACATTAAGGTGAAATCGCCTCATATACGTCAACTCCGCTTATTTGTATGCTACAAGGAGGTCCATGTCATTTCTTTATCTATTTTGAGGGAATTTCTTTATGATGCAATTCGGGTCCCTGCGAAATCTGTCCAAGGATATGAACAAAAAAAGGGTCATTGCGAACAAGATAATTAATATTGCACATTGAAAAATAAAGGAACTCTAACTTGCCTGTTGTGTTCGTTATGCTCAGTGATGAATCTTAAGTATTTTAAATCCAGTGACTAGGTTTAGGTTGCATTTTGCACATCATTTTGCATTTCATTTTGCATTTTAGTGAATCTAGGGTGATTTTGGTGTGATAATAATAATCTCTTTATCTTCAGAATGAGAGCTGAAAGCATCATCATTTCTTACGCTAAGTGGTCTATTTATCATTATTTCTCTGATCGAGTACTTGTGTTTTGAGATGTTTAGCTACATACATAACATTTCATATAGATTCATTCATTTTATTATTAATCATTTGTATTCATCTTATTACATAGAAAACAAAAAATTTTGCATTGCTCATTTTCATTCATTTATTTGCATATGAAAAGAAACAAAAACATAGACATCCATAATAATTTGCAATACATACATTCATGCTAAAAAAGAAATGCATACATATAGAATAAAGCATATAGAAACATCTCATAATTTAATTGACACAAGTACAATGAAGTCAAATCGGATCTCGTATATATATATCATCTCAAGTCTAAAAGTACAAAATGATGTCCAATGACATGTACAAACTCCCATCGGAGCAAGAATCATATAGGCTAAAAAAAAATGGGTGTGTCTACAAAAAAATATCTAAGCTACAAAAAGAATCATCTAGCTGGCACCCTCTCCCTCATCACCTAGTGAAGGAGGAGGAGCCTGATGCCCAGGATCCTGTCGAGGTGCTCATGCTCCCTTCGATCTGGCCATATACTGTGAATAAGGTTGCACCTATTGTGCAACAGGAACTACAACACTATACGTTGCTACATAATAGGATGCCCTACTACTCTGGAGAAGGACCTCCTATCGTAGAGACTCTATCTCTGCTCTCGACTCTGCTCTCAAAGTTGCAATCTGATGATCACACTCAGTCCTCACCGAGCGGCCAGCTATCAGTGTCACTTCGCTAGCTAAGTCTACACCACTATCAATTGTGACTGTAGCTCTGCAAGATGTGCTCTCATTGACCGACCCATGTCAGCCCCCTACTCTCTCGCAGGCTCTTCACCGCTCCACCCTGCTCCTCTCACCGCTGACGGACCTGCCTCAGAGTTACTCACTCCTCCTCTCCCCCACCCAACCTCATGCCTACTCTCTCAAGGGATCCACCCTCACCCCTTTGTTGTACAATGTCGGCTCCCACTTCGCTGCTACTGGCACCAAGATCACCACCAGTCCATCGTGGAGCATCTGGTCTCTGGCCCTGTCCCTGCCTATGACCCTGTCTCTGTGCCTATCCTTGTGCTGGTGCAGGGGCATCATCTTCCACATCCTCAATATGAGGAGCATGCTCTTCAGGATCCGTAAACCGAGGGAATGGATGCTGCTGAAAAATAATCCCACCTTAGGTGGTGTAAATCTATCAGCTCCTAGATAGCCAAGGCATAAGATAGCCTAGGTGCCCAACCCTACCTCTCCTCGTCAGCATACCTAGCATATGCTGTAAACTCCTGTGAGATCCCCTGAGGCCAACCATACTGCCTCTTCACTCGTGAAATGATGAATCGCTCCATAATAGTTTGCGATCTCCCAATAAGTGGGCGTGTGACAAATAGATCTCTGCATACTGCCCGCCAGTCATCCCATGGCTCTAACCCTCTATATGGTTGCCATACGACAGCTATCAAGTCATCGAGCTATCCTCTCCAGAAGTTTGTCTTGCTTAGATGGGGTTGCATAATATATCTAGCATATCTAAAGATGATCGACTGTCCTAGCTCCCTGTTGTCTGTCACTATCGACCGACAAACAGGAAGGTGCTCCCAAGCCCACACCTGCAAAATGTACACCCCAACAGCCATTCTCTGCCCCTCTCTGTAAACAATCTCATGCATCTCTCGATACATGTGGGCCAATAAGAAGGAACCCCAACCAAGTCTCTGAGGGGACTCTATCAATCGCTGGAGCATTCGGCCCCATCTGCTCTGGAAACCCTACTACCCCCAGTCTGGCATCAAAAAGCACCCAATAAAACCTGCTAGGACACATGCCAGCAGATACTCCTCACCGTACTTTCTCATCAGTATATCCCAACTCATAGAATGAGTCAAGATATCTGGATCCCTGAATACATTCGTTAGTGCCTACAGTCCAAGTAACAATGCAGTATCATAGTCCACCTTATCCCCAGCAAAAGGGATACGAAGGATTCTGTACACATCCTTAGGAGTGATGATCAACTCCCCAACTGGCAAATGAAAGGTATTATGCTCCAAATGAAATCATTCTACCAATGCTGTGAGCATCCTGTGGTTCACACGGATATCAAGTAACCTCATCAAATGAGTCAAGCCGCATAAATCAACATGAGCTTGCTTAACCTCAGACAAATCTTGAAATAAAGCCATCGTGGGTGGATATACACATCTGAAGAGCATAGGAGGTAAACAAACCTATAGAAAACCCAACAATGAACATCAGAAAACATTCCAAATTAGCCTACAAGAGAAGTTAAACATCATGCAAATCCAAATATGTTAAATGCAAAACCAAAATTTCATGTTTACACTTTCAAAAATTGTCACTGTTTTCCGAACGACAAAACACAGTTAAACAACATCTCGTACGAGTCAAGAATGACTCTTGTATGAGAAAACAACCTCAAATGACAACATTTTATACAACGCACGACAAAATGGTCTCCTAACTGACCTGTCGTATGAGACAAGGGTTACTCCCATATGACAATTCTAATGGGTTTAAACAATAAAAGAAAATTTGCCAATTTCTCGTACGAGACATAATCCTGTCTTGCACGATAGACCAAAAAAATTCAAAATTAGAAATATAAAGAGGCTAAAGATCGATCACTTACTACTGGCTCGTAGTTTTGAGGTCGATTATGTCTTCTCTGGCGCTGAAATCAATGCTAACAAGTAGGGACCACCATTTTTCTTCATAGAAGGCTTTTTGAATTTTCTCACTTGGAGGGTTAAAATGAATTGAAAATGACACTTTTGTCCTATATATAGCCTAAAACCTAATTTTTCAATTTGCTCCGATGGACATGAAAATTGTACCCTTGGATAATGTGCCTGCTCTAATTACATTTTCAAGATTGAAATCAAAATTTGAGATCGTCTTGCTAGTCAATTTCAAAATTTTGACCACTTAGCGCTTTTTCATCAAATGCTCATTTTTTCTTCAAATTGTGCTCTATTTCAAAACACTGAATCTTATATCAATTTCAATTCTACCAGTCAACTCTACACTCAATTTCTCATCAATCATTGCCAAATCTTCAAAAAAATCCTCAAAATCAATTTGTGCTCAAATAACTTATTTTCGCCAAATAATTGCCTATAATCAACTACCCTCGCTATCTTTTGATTTCGCTCCTAAGGGGGCATACTCATGACCTTATGACTTCACATCTCACAAGTCGAGAATTTTTTTCAAATCTTCATCAAAAGTCGAGAAAAATCTTTCCAATTAAAGAAAAAAATCCTTATTGCTAAGGGGCATCTCAACTTCATCGCTTCAAATCAAGTTGAGATCTCTCGATCATCTGAATCAAATCAATCACTAGGGGCATATCAATTTCATCGCTTCAAATCAAGCTGATATTTGTCTTTCATCTGAATTAATCTCTTAACATTTATCATTTTCATCGCTTCAAATCAAACTGATTATTCGTTTAAACTCAATCAAAAGTTTAAAGAGTTTCTTTGGTCATTCTAAATCTAAGCAGGTGTTCAGTATTCATTTCTTGATCAAGCTGGACAGTTTATTCTTTGCTCATTGTGTCTTGATCAATCAAGTTCAAGATCAATTTTTATCATCATTCATTGTATCTAAGATCAATCAAGTTCTAGATTAGTAAGATCCGCTTCTTGATCAATCAAGTTCAAGTTCAGTATCTTTGTTTTCTATCCTTCCTTAGTTCAATCAAGTTCGGGATCGGTATCACTTTAATTAGACCTCATTTAGCTTTGTCACTTCGAATCAAGCTAAACACCTGGTTTTTTATCTAGTTCGTGATCAATCAAGTTCAGAACTGGCATCTCCTAGACATCACACATTCTTTGAATCAAAGCATTGCTCGCACATTAATTCAAAGAGGGGCAAATGTAATACCCTAAAATTGGCCATCTAAACCATGGGCCCCTAATCTCGATAACATCACCAAGGTCCTACCCAAAGGCAATTAAATCAATCTTGAGCACATTATTAATTCTTTAATTATCAAAAATCACATGGCAAATCAACCACTCAATATTAATTAAATATTTATTTAATTAATTGAATTATTTCAAGAATATTCATTTTGATCAATTATCCCATTTTAATTTATTAAATATCTTTGCATATTTAATTAATTAATAAATTTACCATTCAATCATGCGAAAGGATTAATTTATTACAAAAGATGAATTAATTTATTACAAAGAGTTGAATTGAAACAAAATAAAAGTCAAAAAAAGAATTGAATTGAGAGAGAAATCAAACTTGAGATATTATTTCTTTTTCTAAATTTAGAACTTGAAATCAGAAAAGCAATTTAATTGAATTGTTGAATTATTCTCTAAAATTGGAACTCAAAGCTTTTCAGAAAAAGAAGTTCAGTTGAATTAAGAAAACTCTTTTCTTGATTAAATTGAAGAATTATCTATTTTTATCAGATATGCATGGAATTAATTTATTATTATTTTCCAATGCAACTTGGACTTCTAATTTGAATGCATTTCAATTAAACTATAATTGGAATCTATCTCAAGGTTAACTCAACCTGATTTCTCAATTATTTTCAATTAATCCTAAATTGAGCTTTTTGTAATTCTCTATAAATTCAGTCTTTAGCTCTCATTCCAATTCACCCCAGAGATTTTTGAGAACATGCTTCGAAATTATTATCATGCTAATTTCTCTATGGAGTCATTGAAATCATTGTTCTTTTTTAGATTACTTGCATCCATTTTACATTCATTATTGCTTGCATGCATTGTTGCTTGAATTTGCTTGAACTATTCATCCATCTTGCATCCATATAGCTTAATATCATATAGATTAAATCCTTCATCTTGGTGTAGTCTAGTCACTGGTATTGCTTATAAAAATCTGAGAGCAATCTTATACTCGCATCTTTTAGAAGGCAATTAGTTGCTTTGCTATGGTTTATTTCTTATTGATTATTGATCACTAACCATGCATATAATGAATTAATTGAAGTGGTGTGCTTGCAACTATAGGTTCACTTTTTCACACACACAGGTATATGTTTCCCCTCTTATTGATCTTGTCATTTTCCTATTTTGCATCTGCTACCCTAGTTGCGAACTGCAAGTTAAGGTAGCTAGAGTCCTCTGCTCGAGCAGTAAAGAATGAGTTGAGGTTTCCTCTGCTTGGAGCGGATGGGTTCTTGTGTTTGTTTCTTTGTACTGTGCTGGTGGTTTTTGCATGCCTTCCTCCTTCCTTTTTTTGGTTTGGTGTGGGGTTAAGGTTTCAGACCTAGGTGGAACCTATGTTGCATGGTTTCTCTTAGGGTTTTTGGTTTCTCCTTTTCCCTCAGATTATCTTGTATCCTAGGGGAGGGTTTTTGCTTGTTGTCATGTTGTTCATTTTTATGGCGGAGGTGTTCTTAATGGAACCCTAACTAAAGGCCCTAAGGGTAGGGGTACACTATTTACTTCTTTTTACCCTTTGCCTCTTTTCTCTACTTGATCTAGTAGGCGAAATGGGGTTGTTTTTTATTCCTTATGTGCCTTGGTGTTCATTTGAAGACTTATTGAGGGTTTGTCTACTTGGGTCCAACCATTTTATTTCTTGCAGTATCTTCTGGCCTGACCTCTCTCTACGACATGGGTTTTGTCTAGTCTGGCTTATTGATGTGGCCCTTCCTTATTTGGAGGTGGATATGGATGGTATTGGAGATAACCACCCTCCTATAGAGGCGGATTTAGGATTTATGGTAAAGTCTGGGTGGTCTTGGTGGATGAAAGGTGATGACCTATTTGTAGAGGTTGGTTGGTTGATTGTTTTTTCTACTCATTTAGGTCTCTTATTCAACATTAGTTTTTGGGATCCTTCTTACAACCTTGTTGTCCAACAATAAATTATGATTCCATCTCTTGGTTGCTGGACTTTGATTCATGGTTTGAAGCTTTCTTCTCTCTATTGATGGTTTCCTACCTTCAACCCCTATTGAGGTGGGTTCCTATCCTATTGAGATGGATAGATGCTTTGTTGTTAGAGATGTAACTTGTAGAAGCTTTGAGGTTTCTATCTTCATCTTGGTGGTTTTGGGACCCATTACAAAACCCATTCCAAATGTTAGGGGATCCTTTCAAAATCACCATGTTTATGTTCAAATCTTAATGATTATTTTGTAGCCTCTTGTCTAGCTGGATGCTGACAGTTTTAAAGGGCCCATTATACATTGTGTTTGTTTTTGGTTAAGGTCTCATCTAACTTTTATCTACTTGCATTTTTTTTTTGACAATTTAAGGGAGTCGGGAATATCCTTGTTGTTCGGGTAAGGGTGTTTGTTAAACCCTCATCATTTTCTTTAAAGACCTATAGTGTGAGGTTGTAGCCTTGGTGGTGTGGCCAACCTGATTTGTATTGGCTATCTCTATTTTTTTTGGCTGGATCTATTTGATTGTGGTTGTGCTAGTTTTTGGCTGGCATTTGTTAGTTCAGTCATGTATGGGCTTTTGATTTTCAATTTTTGTACTCTTTGGTAGCGTATTATTGTGGATTCCAAATCCTTGTAAAATCTAAGGGTTTCAGGTCCCTTGAAAACCAGTTGTAAGGGGTTGCGAGTCCCCTCAAAATCTATTTTTTCCTTAATAATAAAACATAATTATAAACAATCAATATTTACAATGATAAATTATACATACAATGTACCCCCCCTTGCAACCCCTTATGCAAATTTATCAATGAAAATCTTTTATTACTTAATTGTTGAGATAAAATTTACCAAAAAAATCTCCCACTTGTCGAACACCTTGCAACAAAAATAGGAGGGGTACCGACATCATATTTTAATTGCTAGGTGTTGAGGAGCCCATTCACTCAGAACACCATCTAAATTTCTTTAAACTGACAACCTTAGAGAATCTACAATATTAATAAAACTATGTACCTTAACTAGCTTCACCCTACCATCCTCAAGCACATATCTAAAAAATTGATATTGAACATCAATGTGCTTGGTCTTCTAGAATGAAATGTTAGGTTTTTAACTAGGTAGATTGCACCTCGACTATCACAATAAACTATCATTGCACCTTTTAGTCCAATATATGAATAAAGTCTCTTAAATGCAAAATGGTTTCTTTAAAAGCATGAGTATCTACTTATACTATGCTTTGATAGTCTACAAGGAAACAACCTATCACTTAATCATATAACTAATTGTACCACCAGATAAACTAAACACATAAGAAGTTTGAAATCTTCTACTATCAACATCACCTACTTATTTTAAATCCACATAACCATGAATATTATAGAAATTTCATCTCTTATCAATTTATAATGATAATTTGAAAGAATACTTTGAAAAACCCTTCAAATATCCAAATAATGTTATAACTACATCCCAATAAATGCTACTATGATTAGACATATATCTAAAAATAAATCCAACTGGTTAGACAATTTCTAGTCTAGTTCTAGTTATAGCATATATCAAACTTCCAACTACAGTTTTGTAGGACACTGAACTTGTGTCTTTCATTTCTAATCTGGATTTAGGAGAATAAAAAATAGATAATTTTATTCCAACTTTAAAGGGAACATATAATGATGTACAATCTTTCCTATTCAACCTCTGTAAAATTGAATTCACATACATACTCTAGCCTATCTAGATCTTTTTATTCAATGGTTGGATAATTTCTATACCCTTAGATTAAGAGAAAGATACTCATTTGAACAATATCTTAATCTATTGAGTACATTACTGATATCTCCTTTATACTTTTTATCTTCTATTCACTATTCTTCTATTCCCCTCATCAAATTTTTTACTCATTGGCAACTACCTACTTATATATCTGATTAGGTATGCAACCCTTATATGATATCCTTAAGGCTAATCTCTTTCCTTAGTTACCTATTCAGGAACTATCTTGCTAGATAGCATCATTATCTCTCTAGACCAGGTGTCTGTATTCTGTATTTTGGTCAACAATAACTATGTTTAAACTAAATGTAGTTTTATTATGTATATATAATATTCACATAATTCAAATTCTAGAATATAATGATTTATTCCCTTAACTAGTGTTTCTTAAGTTCTTTTAAAATACTTAAATGATCTTCATTTATATGAGTTATTGTTGATACCATAATATTTTTTTCTTCTAAAGGTATCTTTCTCTTTAAAATAAGATCCCACTAAGGTTATATTAATAAAATAAATAATAAATATTTAATTAATTAATGGATACAATATGGTTAAATCAAGTGTGATCAAGTATGTATGGATTTAGGTGTCTATACCATGAATAATGTTGGTACTTTTACCATGATTCCTAATGACATTTCTCAACTCTGCAACCTCCAAGGAAAATTGTGATATTTTGGATACTTTAGAGCTCTTTCAAATCACCACACTCTCTCTTACGCTTAAAAAAAAATCAAATAATAATAGAATAAATATTATCAACTTAGGAGTACATTATGTCATATTCATGGGAGTAGGCCATGTTGATTTAGATGGATTCTCTTCCTAAAAGTCATGCTTTAATGGCTCATTCTTCCAAAGGAAAGGGTGAGTATTAGAAGAAGCACAAGACGAATCTATCTTCAAGTGGTGAGTGTATCCCCAAGCTTAAGGTGAGGAATGATCAAAAGGACAAACCTCCTTCTCATCATTCTCCTTCTAAATTAGGAGAGTTTTGTTCTAAGTCCAATCAAGAGATAGAGAATTGTTCCTTTTGTGGAAAATTTAGGCATACCAATGCACAATGTTTTATGAATTTTGCATTGGAGAAGCTACGAGAGAGCACAATCTTTCCATTCCTAAGTGTTATTCAATTGGTATAGGGTAAGCTCCATGGATGACTCTATGGTGATGTGCAGACAAATTCCTTTCATGTTGCAAACAAATTATTTGTGCCCCGTGGATGACTCTATGGTGATGTGCTTAGCTATTGTCTGACTGGTGTTTCAACTCATTGGTTGGAGGGAGGGTGAGGTAGTGGTTTCTTCTTATAGGCATAGTGGGACTATGAGGTGGGTCTATGTTGCAAGGATTTTGTGACTTGAGTTATCCCATTTTTTCCATGATGTGTGCTCATGTTATCATTCGAAGGTATCTTTCTAGGGATTTGATGGGATTTTTTGTTAAAGAAGATGAAGAGAATTAGGAAGGTGATGGGAGGGTATATGTTTCCCCTCATATTGATCTTGTAGTTATCCTATTTTGGGTACCCTACTCTAGTTGCGAAGAGGAAGTTAAGGTAGCTAGAGTCCCCTACTCGAGTAGCAAACAATGAGTTGAGGTTTCCTCTACTAGGAGAGGATGTGTTATTGTGGCTATTTTTTTGTACCGTGTTGGTGGTTCTTGACTGCCTCCCTCCTTTTTGTTGGTTTGGTGTATAGGTAAGCTTTGGGACCTAGGTGTAACCTGTGTTGCATGGTTCTTCTTAGGGTTTTTGGTTTCTCCTTTTCCCTAGGATTATCTTCTATCCTAGGGAAGGGGGTTTTATTTGTTGTCATGTTATTCTTTTTCATGGAGGTGGTGTTCTTAATGGAACCCTGTTTGAAGGCCCTATGGGTAGGGGTACACTATTTGTTTCTTGTGACCTTTTGCCTCTTTTCTCTACTTGATCTAGCAGGCCACATTGGGTTGTTTTTTATTCCTTATGTGCCTTGGTGTTCATTTGAAGACTTATTGAGGATTTTTCCTCTTGGGTCTAGCCATTTTCTTTATTGCAGTATCCTTTGGCCTGACGTCTCTCTACAACACAGGCTTTCTCTATTTTTCCTTATTGAGGTGGCCCTTCCTTCTTTGGACATGGAGATGGATGGTATTGGAGACAACCTCCCTCCTATAGAGGCACAGTTAGGTGTTGTGGTGAATTTTGGGTGGTCCAGGTGGATAGTTGGTGATGACCTATTTGTAGAGGTCAGTTGGTTGATTGTTTTTTCTCCTCGTTTAGGTCTCTTATTCAACATGTGGTTTTGGGAGCCTTCTTAAAACCTTGTTGTCGAGAAATACGATGTGATTCCATCTCTTGGTTGTTAGACTTTGATTCATGGTTTGAAGCTTTGTTCTCTCTACTGATGGTTTCCAAACTTCATCCCCTATTGAGGTGGGTTCCTATCCTATTCAGGTGGATAGATGCTTTGCTATTAGAGATATGACTTTAAGAAGCTTTGAGGTTTGTATCTTCATCCTTTCTATTTTGGGATCCATTACAAAACACATTCTGAAGGTTATTGGATCCTTTCAAAACCCCCATGTTTCTATTCAAATCTTAATGGTAATTTTGTGTTTTCTTGTCTGGTTTGATGCTGACAATTTTAAAGGGCCCAGTATAGACTGTGCTTGTTTTTGGTTAGGGTTTGAGCTACCTTTTGGCTACTTGCATTATTTGTCACAGTTTAAGGGATCCAGGAATATCCTTGTTTTTTGGCTAATTGTGTTTGTTAAACCCTCGCCATTTTCTTTAAAGACCTATAGTTTGAGGTTGTAGCCCTGATGGTGTGGCCAACCTGACCAGATCTATTTGATTATGTTTGTGCTAGTGTTTGGTTGGCATTTTTTAGTTAGTTGTGTATGGGCTTTTGATTTTCAATTTTTGTACTCTTTGGTAGTGCATTATTGTGGATTCCAGATCCTGGTAAAATCTAAGGGTTTTAGGTTCCTTCAAAACCAGTTGTAAGGGGTTTTGGGAACCCTTAAAACCTATTTTTTCCTTAATAAAAAAAAATAATGATAAATAATCAATATTTACAATGATAAATTATAGATAAAATGTACCCCCCTTGCAACCCCCTATGCAAATTTAACAGTGAAAATCTTTTATTACTTAAAGGTTGAGACAAAATTTTCCTAAAAACTTTCCCACTTGTTGAACACCTTGCAACAAAAAGAGGAGGGGTACCGACATCATATTTTAATTGCTATGGGCTGAGGATCCCATAGACTCTGAACAACATCTAAACTTCTTTTTATTGACAAACTTAGAGAATCTACAATATTCATCAAATTATGTACCTTAACTAGCTTCACTCTACCATCCTCGAGCACATATCTAAAAAAATGATATGGAACATCAATGTGCTTGGTCTTCTAGAATGAAATGTTTGGTTTTTAACTAGGTATATTGCACTTTTACTATCACAATAAACTATCATTGCACCTTTTGGTCAAATATATGAACAAAGTATCTTAAATGTCAAATGGTTTCTTTATAAGCATGAGTATCTACTTATACTATGCTTTGATAGTCTATAAAGAAATAATCTATCACTTAACCATATAACTAATTGTACCACTCAATAAAGTAAACACATAAGAAGTGAGAAATATTCTACTATCAAAATCACCTACTTATTTTAAATCCACATAATCATGAAGATTATAGAAATATCATCTCTTATCAAGTCATAATAATAAAATGAAAGAATACTCTAAATCACCCTTCAAATATCCAAATAATGTTATAACTACATCCCAATAAACTCTACTAGGATTAGACATATATATATAAAAAGAAATCCAACTGGTTAGACAATTTCTAGTCTATTAGAAACTATAGCATATATCAGACTTCCAAATACAGTTTGGTAAGATGCTCAAATTGTGTATTTCATCTCTAATGTGGATATAGGAGAATAAAAAATAGATAATTTTATTCCAACTGTAAAGGCAACATATAATGTTGTACAATATTGCTTGTTAAACCTCTGTAAAATTGAATTCACATACATACTCTAGCCTAGGTAGAGCTTTTTATTCAAAGGTTAGAGAATTTATATACCTTTAGATTATGAGAAAGATACTTATTTTAACGATGTCTTAATCTATTGTGTAGATTCCTTATATCTCCTTTATACTTTGTATCTTCTATTCACTATTGTTATATTCCCCTCATCATCTTTTTTACTCATTGGCAACTACCTACTTATATTTTTGATTAGGGATGCAACCCTTAAATACTACCCTAAGCCTAATCTCTTTCCTTAGTTACCTATTCAGAAACTATGTTACCAAATTACATCATTATCTCTCTAGACCAACTGTCTGTATTGTTTATTTCAATCAACAATAACTATATTAAAACTAAATATAATTTTATTCTATATATATAATATTCACATAATTCAAATTCTAGAATACAATGATTTATTCCCTTAACTATTTTTTCTTAAGTTCTTTTAAAATACTTAAATAATATGAACATTTATATGAGTTATTTGTTGGTACCATAACCTTTTTTTCCTTCTAAAAGTATCTTTCTCTTTAAACTAAGATCGCACTAAGGTTATAATAATTTAATAAATAATAAATATTTAATTAATTAATGGATAAGACATGGTAAAATCAATTGTGATCAATTATGTATGGATTTAGGTGTCTATACCAAGAATAATGTTGTTACTTTAACATGCCCCCTAATTTCATTTCTCAACTCTGCAACCTCGAAGCCAAAATGTGATATTTTGGATACTTTAGAGCTCTCTTATGCTTAAAAACAAAATCAAATACTCATGGAATAAATTTTATCAACTTAGGATTACATTATGTCATATTCATGGGAGAAGGCCATGTTCATTTAGATGGATTCTCTTCCTAAATGTCATGCTTTAATATCTCATACTTCCAAAGGAAAGGGTGAGTATTAGAAGAAGCACAAGATGAATTTGTCTTCAAGTGGTGAGTGTCTCCCCAAGCTTAAGGTGAGGAATGATCAAAAGGATAAACCTCCTTCTCATCTTTCTCCTTCTAAATAAGGAGAGTTATGTTCTAAGTCCAAGAAAAATATGGAGAATTGTTCCATTTGTGGAAAATTTAGGCATACCAATGCACAATGTTTTATGAATTTTGCATGGGAGAAGCTACGAGAGAGCACAATCTTTCCATTCCTAAGTGTTCTTCAATGGGAAAAGGGTAAGCTCCATGGATGAATCTGTGGTTATGTGCAAACAAATTCCTTTCATGTTGTAGACAACTTCTTTGTGCCCCATGGACGAGTCTATGGTGATGTGCTTGGCTGTTTTTTAGACTAGTGTTTTAGCTCCTTGCTTGGAGGGGGGGCTGAGGTAGTGGTTTCTTCTTATAGGAATGGTGGGAGTGTGAGGTGGGTTTATGTTGGAAGGACTTTGTGATTTTAATTATCTATTTTTTTTTGTGGTATGTGCTCATGTTATCGTTTGAAGGTGTCTTGCCAGGGATTCGATGGGATTTATGGTTCATGACGACGAAGAGAATGGGGAAGGTTTGGGGAGGGTATATGTGTTTTCCCTCTTCTTGATCTTGTAGTTATCCTATTTTGGGTCCCCTACTCTAGTTGGGAAGAGAGAGTTATGGTAGCTAGATTCCCCTGCTCAAGTAGCAAATAATGAGTTGAGGTGTCCTCTGCTAGGAGAGGATGGGTTCTTCTGGCTATTTCTTTGGACTTTGTTGGTGGTTTTTCAATGCCTCCCTCCTTAGTTTTGTAGGTTTGGCATGGGGGTAAGGTTTGGAACCAAGGTGCAACCTTTGTTGCATGGTTCTTCTTAGGGTTTTTGGTTTCTCCTTTCCCCTCAAATTATCTCATATCCTAGGAGAGGGGTTGTTGTTTCTTGCCATTCTATTCTCCTTCATGGCGGTGGTGGTCATAATGGAACCCTGGCTGAAGGGCCTAAGGGTAAGGGTGCATTGTTTACTTCTTGTGACCTTTTGCCTCTTTCTCTACTTGATCTAGCAGACCACATGGGGTTATTTTTTCATTGCTTATGTGCCTTGGTGATTATTTGAAGACTTATTGAGGGTTTGTCTTCTTGGGTCCAACAATTTTCTTTCTTGTAGTATCTTTTGGATTGACCTATCTCTGTGACATGGGTTTTCTCTAGTTTGTCTTATTGTGGTGGCCCTTCCTTCTTTGTACGTGGAGATGGATGGTATTAGAGACAACCCCCATGTTTTGTGTTCAACTTTTAATGGTTTTTTAATGTTTTCTTGTCTGTTTGGATGCTGACAGTTTTAAAGGGCCCAATATAGATTGTGGTTATTTTTGGTTAAGGTCTCAACTAGCTTTTAGCTTCTTGCATTGTTTCTCACAATTTAAGGGAGCCAGGAATATCCTTGTTTTTCGGCTAAGGGTGTTTGTTAAACCTTCTTCATTTTTTTTAAAGACCTATAGTTTGAGGTTGTAATATTGATAGTGTGGCCAACCTAATTTGTATTGGCTATCTCTTAATTTTTTGGCTAGATTTATTTGATTGTCATTGCACTAGTATTTGGCTAGAATTTGTTAGTTCAGTTGTGTATGGGCTTTTGATTTTCAACTTTTGTACTCTTTGGTAGGGTATTATTGTGGATTCTAGATCCTAGTAAAATCTAGGGGTTTGAGGTCCCTTCAAAACCGGTTGTAAGGGGTTTCAAGTCCCCTCAAAACGTATTTTTTCCTTCATAAAAAAACACAATGATAAAAAACCAATCTTTACAATGATAAATTATACATAAAATGTACCCCCCTTGCAACCCCCTATGCAAATTTATCAATGAAAATATTTTATTACTTAAAGGTTGGGACAACATTTTCCTAAAAAATCCCCCACTTGTCGAACACCTTGCAACAAAAATAGGTGGGGTATTGACATCATGTTTTAATTGGTAGGGTCCGAGGAGCCCATAGACTCTGAACACCATCTAAACTTCTTTATACTGAAAACCTTAGAGAATCTAAAATATTCATCAAATTATGTACCTTAACTAGCTTTACCCTACCATCCTCAAGGATATATATAAAAATTTGATATTGAACATTAATGTGCTTGGTTTTGTAGAATGAAATGTTTGGTTCTTAACTAGGTATATTGCACTATGACTATCACAATAAACTATCATTGCACCTTTTATTCCAATATATGAATAAAGTCTCTTAAGTTCCAAATGATTTCTTTACAAGCATGAGTATCTACTTATATTATGCTTCGATAGTCTATAAAGAAACAACCTATCACTTAATCATATAACTAATTGTACCATGAGATAAAGTAAATACATAAGGAATGCAAAATCTTCTACTATCAACATCACCTACTTATTTTAAATCCAGAAAACCATTAATATTATTGCCTGTTCCTCATGTTCTCAGCTCGTGCAGGCTGTTTGGGAGGTGTGCAAGGTTTTTCCTACATGGCCGTTTGGTGGGTGCTTATTTATGGGTTGTTACTCAAACTCCACTTGACTCTGGAGACCAGCCATTGGAATGGCATGGATGTTTGTGTTGGTAGCAACACTAGTTAGTGGTCAATGGTTATATGCCCTAGGACAATCCTTGGTGATGTGGGTAGCTTTGGGCTTCTTATTTTTGTGCCCCTCCTTTTGGGTTGAGATTTTTCTTCCTCTTCCTCATTATTGGGCATTTTTTATTTTATTTCTCTAGGGGTTTGGATGAGGGGAAGGAGGAAATTCAAGGATCCCAAGTCTTTTCATGTTTTGCACATGTGCTCGCATGCCTATTTTGAGTTGTTCATTGTGCTATTTCAAAGAGTTTTGTTATCTGTACATATTTTTGGCTATCCTATTGTGGATCTTCCCATGTTTGCCTCATGGATGTTTTCCCTTTCAAATATTATTTAGTGTCCTCGGTTATTTTTAGTTCTTACTATTGAGGTGGCCATGTGTTCTTTTTAGGTGGAGATGGCTAGTATTGGTGATAACTTTCCTCCTATTGGATTGGAGCTTGATACTATAGATGATGTTGGGAGGTGTTGGTGGGAGGCTATTGTTAATTTCCTTGGTGGCTAGCCTGATTCTGAGTATGGTTTTCTAGTTTTTTTCTCTCCTTTAGCTCCTATTGAGGTAGTGTTTTTGGAGAGTCTTTTGATCTCAGTTTTGGTCTTAAGTTTGAGGTTATGGGCACCTTTCCAGAACCCTTAAAGGTCTCTTATTATCCTCTTGCCTATTGTCATAAATCTCATTTCAAGATATTTTGCCCTCCTATAGAGGTGAAGTGACTGCATGGGTTATGGGCTAAGGGTCTCTTTAGAAGGCTATTGTTTGTGTTGCTGGTTAAGGGAGCTAGTCAAAACCCTTATGGTTTTCCTTGTAGAAGGTTTTTCTAGCCTTGTCAAAACCCTATATCCTAGATCATGATTAAGGGAGCCTCTAAAATCCCTATTGCTAGTTGTGGGAGCCTTCTAAAACCCACTTTCATGATTGGGGGAATGTGGAAAAACCCCATGTCTCTTGTTTTTGCTAGGGACAAACTAGATGCTGAAAGTTTTCAAGGGCAAAATTTGGCCAGTTCTTGTTTTTGGTTAGGTCCAGGCCATTGTTCTAGCCTGGAGAAGCTGTTATAGGTTATGAGAGCCTCGAAAAAGCATTCTTGTTGGCTAAGGGTGCTTGATATACCCTCGATCTATTGTTTTTGAGATATTTTGTTTGCTATTTTCGATTGTTTGTTCTGCTAGCCTGATTTGTAATGGTGCATTCCTAGGTAATGTTTAGCTAGTGCTTGGTGGGTGGTAGGTGTTGTGTTAGTTCTCTTCCATCCTTTGCACCCTCTGTTATAGGATCTAGACACCAGTAAGTCCAGAAGGTATCATATCAATTCTAAAACTTGTGGTTTGCTTCCAAGTAGACTAGTTTATTTATCATGGGCAACTTTTTGTTATAAAGTGTTTCGAGGGCCCTTCGAAACCTATTTTATACTAATCAAAAAATTTCATTTCAATTAAATGATATTCAATTATGTAATATTAATTATAATTCTAACTTTTATAAAATAAAATTAATAACTAGTTAAGTTATTTAGTTTCGGTATTGTCCATCTGAATTAAGTATTTCTCACCTTCATCGTATACTTTTCACAACAAAAAACTAAAATCTAAATTATTATATGCATAAAAATAAAATGTCATGTGAAAAAAATTATTTTCATCTCATTAGTTAACTACATCTAGAAATTATAAATTTCTTCCCTTAAAAGTTAACACGATAGTCTGTTACAAATTTAATTTTCCTTCACAAGTTTGACTTCCTCTTCTAGTAGAAACTTCATCCTCACACTTATTATCAATTAAATTGATAATTCATTATTATGCTCCTTAATTGAAATGCTAATTATTGGATTTCATTGAATGAAAAAAAAAGAGATTTTTGGAAATCAACTCAAAAGCTTCTTTCCTTGTGGTTAACTATGCCTACAAATTACAAACTTTTTCTTCCCCGAGAAGATGACTTCATCTTCAAATAAAAAACTTTGTCCTCTCGTTTTGTTATTAATTAAATTAAACAATTCATCATCATCCTCATTCAATTGAAATGATAATTCTGTAATTCCATGGAACCAAAAAATCCCTATCAATATCAAATTTTATGGCAACAAAATCCAAGGATGCAATCTCAAATGGATTATCAATCATTTTTATTGTTGTATAATAGGTGTATTCACCATTTTTGTTTTAGAGGCATGACACTCTCTCATTTCGATCATTCCTAGGAACTAATTATCTAATTTATTTCTATAGAATATCTTTCTAATGCATTAAGCCCTAAGGCAATGTTGTTGGAGCAAGATATACTATTAATGGCTTACCAATGATTTATCTAAAACATTAATCTTTTTTTTTCTAATTGATTAAAGTGGGATATTCTCAAATGTTTACATAATCGGTACAAAGAAACTACTTGAGGCTCATGAGGGATGAGAACCCAACATAAGACAAAAATGAATACGAAAACTAATAGATAAGTAGAACCATATCAAAATGCAACTAGACAATAAAAAACCAGACAACAAACCACCCAACAAAGACACAAAGAAATAGTCTATTATGTGGGGGTATTATCTTTTTCAATACAAGTACTAGTTATAATATAATATAAAAATTATAATGAAAATATAGATTTTTCTTAAAATATATTTTTATTTACATAAAACTAATTACAGTTCAATCTTTGTAATAAAAAAAAGCAAGAATGGAGAATTTGCAGAAAGAACTTGGAAATAACAACAATGACAGAAATGGAGATGCAAAAGAAGATGGAATTAGTGGGGAAGAGGATAAATGTAAGGAAAATTATTATTATGGTGTACAAATGATTAATCTTTCAAAAGAAGTTGCGGTTGATAAAGAATTAATGAAAACCTTTAAAGTTATCTATAGATTCAATGTGCCAAAAAAAGATAGGGAGATAATACAGAGATGGATAAAGGATTCATGGAGAATTAAATTTAATTTAAATTTCATTCCAAAAGGATTTTTCATTATAATATTTTTCAACCATGAGGAAAAGTAGAAAATTATTTAGGGAGGATTATGGATGATGAAGGAAATTTCATTATATATACAAAATTGGACTCCTAATTTTAATCCGATAATGTCAAGAATTCTTACGATCATAAGTGTGTATTAGACTATATAATTTGATAATTGAATACTGGTTGGAAGAAATTGGAAGAAAACTAGGGACTATAATGGATGTTTATGTATATTTGGCTAATGGAGACTCTTTGAGATGTGCTAGAATAGAGATTGTAGTGAATAGGAAACTTAGGAAAGAAGTTAGGTTGTGTGCACGGAAGAAATATTGGATGTTGTAGGTTGAAATTGAACAGCAAAAATTCTTCTACATCTAGTGTCATCATAGAGATAATAGATTCTAAATATAGTATGGACTTGAAGATGGCACAAAAATGGATTCCAAAAAAAAAGGACCTAACCATAATCAAATGTTGGGCCCTAGGATTGAACTACTCCCCCGACACAACTATCACACCTGGAAGCTCAAGATGTTATAATTGTTGCACTCATGAGGTCTTTAGTAGTTGTTGGATATTGATCAATCCAAATTCACTAATCCATTTGAGTAGTTTGTCCATAGAAGGAAAATAGATGAGGAAAAAGGACTCATCGGTACATTTATGCACATTAGATAATTTGTTGTTTCACATTGTTCCATGTACAACACCTAAAGAAGTATGGCATAAGCTTGCTGAGTTGTATGGTAAGGTCAACCAATTTAAGATCTTGTAGCTTCAACCCAATATCACTTCTCTTTCTCCAGATGCATTTCCCTCTACTTAGGATTTACTTGCATCTTTCAAAATAATTTTGTCTAAACTGAAAGGTTGTGGCCATGCCAAACAAGACAATGATTGTATTTTCTTAGTCTTGTCTAAACTTAGAGGTCATTTGCAAATGTTTTCCTCTACCTTCTATTCTACAATGGATGTTATGGGAGAAGACCATAAGATGCCTTATTTTTGAGGTATGTTATGATTATTTGACTAGGGAGTAGGCCATGTTGATTTAGATGGATTCTCTTCCTAAAAGTCATGCTTTAATGGCTCATTCTTCCAAAGGAAAGGGTGAGTACAAGAAGAACCACAAGAGGAATCCATCTTCAAGTTGTTAGTGTCTCCTAAAGCTTAAGGTAAGGAATGATCAAAAGGATAAACCTCCTTTTCATCCTTATCCTTCTAAATTAGGAGAGTTATCTTTAAAGTCCAAGAAAAAGATGGAGAATTGTTTCTTTTGTGGATGCACAATTTATGAATGTTGCATTGGAGAAGCTATGAGGAAGCACAATCTTTCCATTCCTAAGTTTTCTTCAAAGGGAAAAGGGTAAGCTCTCTCAGCTCATGGTTTATTTTTTACCAATTGTAGTTGGATTCTTCATTTAATGCTTCTCACCACATGACTCATATTATGGATATTCTTGATTCTCTTTTTGATAGTCCTACTGCACACATTGCTACTAGGATCTCTTTTTGGATTAGAGATTTGAGGACAAGCTCAATTCAAATTTAGGATGGTAGTATTCATGATGTTATTCTTGATCCTGATATCTCACAAAATCATCTTTCCATATACTAAATTTCCAATCATGGTGATGGAAGGCTCATTGAGTTATCTCCTACTGAAGTATCTATTCGAGAGATGAAAGATCCTAAGAAGTTCATTGCTACAAGCATAGGTGATCATGCATCATGTTTTTATAGGTTTGATGAATTTAATTCTTCATCACGATCATCCCTTATTGTTCATAGTGATTCTATGAACAAGATTTGGCATGACATTTTGGGCACCAAAACTATAGACATCTTCAATAGATGAGTACATAAAATTTGCTGATTCTTCTCCCACAAATATTTTGCTTAGATGGTGTTTGTCAAGGTTGTGCTCTTGGAATAAATCATATAGGTCTCATTCCTAATGGTATAGCCACACGTGCTTCGACACCAATTGAGTCGGTGCAAAGTTGCCTTATGTCATTCCCCTCTTTAAATTTTTAAGGGTCAAGTATGTGCTCACCTTTATTGATGACTTCTCTAGGTGAACATGGGTGTAATTTTTTATGTCCAAGGATGATATTCTTTGATATTTAATTATATTCCTTGCATTTGGGGAGAAGTAGTCAGAGAATTTCCTTCAAAAGATTCACATATATAATGGGGGGACTATGTCAATTAGAGAGTCCATTAATTCTGCTATGCTTAGGTTATTCTTCACTAGCACATAGTACCATACACTCCTCATTAGAATGACGTTGCCAAGTAGAAAAATATAACCTTATGGAAGATGGCCAATTGTATGATTCATTCTGAATCTATGGCTCTATAATTTTGGGCAGAGGATGTCAATTATGCGAACTAAATTAAAAATTGTATGCCTCACAAGGCAATACGAAACATGACTCTTGATCAGGCTTGGTCTCATGTCAAGCTTAAAGTTTACTTTTTCATAGTATTTGGTAGTGATGCATAGACATTCATTCCAGATGGTCAGCATAAAGCAATGGAGAATAAGATTCATTATTTCATCTTTGTTGTCTATTGTGAATATGTAAAGGGATATCATTTGTTTGATCTTGTCACTCGAGAGGTACATTTTTTTCAATGTCTAGTTTCATGTGTCCTTCACGTCAATGGATTTGACACCACAAGATTCTTCCTCCCTTCTTCCAAGTTCTTCTTTTGATGATGTTTTTCTTCCAAAGGATGATGACTTTGATTCTCCTGATGATGTTTCTCTTAAAGATGGTATTGTTATAGTTGTTGATATTACTTCATCTTTTTCTTCTCCTTCACCTGCACCTAGTCGACCTTTATGGGATCATATAGTCATTTTGGATGTTGGTTCTCTTGCATTTGATCCTACAACTACTCACCACAATCATTCCCAAAATTTAGATATCAGTGTTTATATTCATGTAGTACTGATCCGCAAAAGATTATAGATGCTTATGTTATTCTAGAATGGGATAGTGCTATGGCTAAGGAGTATTCTTCTTTGATGAAGAATCATACTTTGGATTTGGTTCCTCTTCCTAAGGGAAGGTTGGTTTGCTGTAAATGGGTTTATCATACCTAATTTGTAGTTGATATTTCTAAATCAATAAGTATAAGACTCATCTAATGGCTAAGGGCTTTTCTTAGGCTTTAGGTATTGACTATTCTGAAACATTTTCCCCTATACCCAATATGTATTCCATTTTGTTACTGCGTGATTTATTCCTTGTGATAAGAGCAAGTCATCCTTTAAGATTTTCAGTTGGAGTCCTAATCTTTCTTGTGATACCTCGGTTCAAGTCCTTAGTACGTCTGTAAATCCTTTTTCAATCATAAAAGTCAAGTTTAGATAATTGGTTGAACTCTATGAACACGTTGAACCATTTTTAATCGGGTTCAATAGGTTCATTTAGGTTCCATAGGTTCCTAGGTGTTCAGGGAGGTTTTTCATAATAATATTTTCTCTAAGTGTCTTGCAGTGGCTCTCTAAAAGTTTCTTGTTCGGTGATATGTTACTTTATTTCTCTCCGGGTTTTGAACTCATTGAACCAAGTTCAAGAGGTTAAAACATGTTCAACATGTTCAATATATCACAAGTGGTCAGCAGCTTGATATTATTTGTTTTCTTGGCAAAATTCTCCTTGAGTACGGCGTACATCTTGAACTACTTGAACGCCCATGAAGTCTATTCAGGGTGTTAATATGTGTTCGAAGTTGGTGGATCCCATGGGTTTTAATGATTTGATGGTGCATTTGTTGCCAAATATGAGGAGGCAGAACCATGTCTTAAGTGACGTCAATCCTTGGTTTTTCGAAGTAAGTAATCATTTCAGGAACTGGTGGTTACTTCAAAAATGCTACCATGCATTCAATGCATGCATACGATGTCTAATATACAAATTCAACACACTCGGACTAAAAATTGGAATTATTGCATTCAATGTTTCCATATCATTGCCTTCACTAATAAGGTATGAAGGATTTTTAGTGCTCCACATTTGTTCCTCACTGCTGTGTCTTTGTTTTTCCTAGATAGGAGTCTTGTTTGCTGCTAGCCATCATCCAGTTGTTCAACTATGAAGGTGAGTCTTTTTCTTGTCCTCTCCAGTGGTTTTTGCTTGCATTTTCTCTCTTATAGAAAGTTTTTTTGTAACCGATTTAGGATTATTGTTTAACATTATGAAGTCCACACTACATTTGTTTGGGAATGTTTTTAGCCTGGCATCCACTGAACCCATAGTTAGTGATACTGACCTAAAAGGGGAAAACCTTGAGGTGTTGAAAGAGAGGGCATTCAAGGGAATTGACAAGTCTTTTGGTGTGGAGATTTTGAGTAGCCGTCTTGTAGAAGCTGCAACTTTTCCCCCAGCTATTCCTTGCCCAGAATTGATTTGGGAATGTATTCCTAGATATGACCCAGTGTCTGAAACCATTAGTAGAGACAATGGTGAAACCATTCTTGCCATAAATCATGAAGTAATTTCCTCAGTCTTCAAGATACCTGATTACCAATTCTCCAAATTTTCCCCTACTTAGTCAATCACCAAGTTCAACGCAGATAGAACCGGACACCGTAACAATGTAGCAAAATTATAGTTGACGGTTCCTCAAAGAGGTGGTTCCAGGTTACCCAAGAATCCTAATAAGAATCACATGTTGCCTCACATTCATGACCTAATGCCTTTATTGCACCGAGCCAGAGGATTCGCTAAAACTTATAGCTTCGACGAGTGGATTTATTGCTACGTGCAGCTGGTTTTAGAAGGGAAGCAATATTTGGATTGGGCTGAATTGATTGTTGATTCAATGAGAGAACAACTGAGTTTGGCTAAAAAGTTCAAATAGAACTTCTTTATGTCTTCATATTTCTTGTATTGTTTGGCATGTGTTAAGGAGTTGGTTGGAATACTGAAATAGCTCACTGAGGAGGATGTTCCTGTATATGAGTTCTATCCCATGCTACAAAAGGATAAAGCTGTACAGGATTTCAGAAGGGTGCACAATGCTTTTCTGGGTGATTTGTGTCATGAATTGAAGAATATAAAAGCCAAAAGAATCTTTGAAGATGCACAGACTTTGATAAAGAGATTTGGTAGTTTTTATATCCAGTTTCCATGCTTCTATTACATATGGGTAGGCAGCTTTGAAGAGGAGTCCTTCAAGCTCCCTCACTTCTATTCAGATTGCTTTGTTCTGGCCGAGATTTGTAGGCAACTAACCTCTATAATAAAAAAGGCATAGTCCAGGGACAAATATGAAGGTCATTTTCCCATCCAATTGGGCGTGTTGTCCTACAGTTCAATATCTGACGCTTTGATTATAGTAGCAGACCTCAGGAATTTAAATTTTTCCCTGTATCCTAAAAGGAAAGGTTTTCATAATAAGGGATTTTCGTGAATTCTTGGTCTAATTCCATACCTTCCCATGCCACAGTTAGAGGATTTCTAGGAAGATTGTATAGATGAACTTGTAGTATTTAAAAGGGGAAACATGAGATTGGTCTTAGAACAAGTTGTTTCATTGTAGATAAAGTTGGATATTAAGGGGCTCGAAGAAGATTACCTAGAGCTATTCGAACCAGGGTACTTAGCCCGTGCAAAAGTTGAAATGCCTCCAATTAATTGGGATGAGGAAGAGAAAGATGATATACAACTAAGTACCAAAGGAGTTTTGGAAAGGACCGCGGCGTGGGTGGCCAATAAGAAAGCAATAAAATCAGGTGTTAAGTGTAATTCTGTGAGAAGTAATAAGGATCCTCTACCTTCACCAAAGCATCTTTCTAACAATGCTTCTATGCCTGCTTGTGTAGGTAAGGATAACAAGTCACCCCAACTTAGACATAGGTCTAATTCAACTTTGGATTTTTGTAGTCCTCGGCATACCCAGTCCCGAAGTGCCACTCAAAGAAAGATGGATCAGACAAAGGATATAGGGGTGAAAGATACCATTCTCGATGCCCAGATATTTGAAATTGAAGACTTGGACGGCGATGTTGCTAGTGCCCTGGATTCTCATACGGTAACTGTGGCTATGATGCCACCTTCCAAGATGATCGAAGGAACCAGTGGTTCTAGTGCAACTCCTAAGTGGTTGACCACCTCGGTGAATAAAAAATGGAGTTTTCTTCCCATGACTATTCTGATTCAAGAAATGGTGGTTAAGTACACAGAGAAGAATCCAAAGCCGAAAAGGTTCAAGACTGTTGCTCGCCTAGACAATGATGAGGGAACTAGAAAATGGGTTGCTGAAATCACCTCGTATAAACCCAAGGATGAAAACAAGGAGGCTAGCCCCGATGATTTCGAGATCACAAAAGTGGAATTGGGAAACATGAGTAGAGACATAGACAATCATTTCTTCCAGGTATCGGCAAAGAAAATGCTCACTAGGTCAGAGAAGGATGGGCGAGAAAAGAGAGAACTAAAGCGACACATAAATGTTCTAGCCCAGTTCATCGATAGTATTGGTTGCCTTGGGGCACTTCCAATATCTCATGCTATAGAGAACTTCAACCCAGCTTTGCTGGAAAATAAAAATCTATTGAGCCAAGTTCAACAGGCCAAGAGTATTGCTGAAGCTATGGAGAAATGGATTGAGCGAATAATCAAGGACGACGAGAAGTACATTCTCGAATCCCAGAGGCTATATGATAAAATACAGGGCCTTATTGTCGAAGTTCAAAATCAGCTTGTGTCGTGGGAGAAGGAGGAGCACAAATGGCAGAATATCTTGCTTTTGTTTGCCAAAATAGAAGAATATGGAGTTACCAGGTTTTTGATAGAACACTCAATCAAGCTAGTGGTGGATGAATGTCAGCTTTTTATGCTAAGGAAAATGATAATGTGGTGAGTGCTTACCTTCAAGTCTATGATCACCAATGCAAAGACCTCTATTTACGAACTCCAGGATCTCCAGTGCAGCATAGTTAATGATAACAAGGTGGTTAACCCTGACCATGATTGGTAGTTGGAAATTTGCAGGTTGAGCACACAGGAGGCAATCAGATCTTTCTAGATGAACATGGAGAAAATCAAGGCCAAGGGTAATTTCACTCCAGAAGATATAACCAGGGTGGCTAGGATTGAGTCTATGACTTTCATTGGAAATGATCAACTGCCGAAACATTCTGAAAAGATGGTGAAGCACCGGTTGAATAAGGAGGCAGCAAAGATGAAGCTCAATGCGATGAAAGCTCTGAACCAATCCATTATTCAATAACTCACAACCACTCACAATGCCCATGAAAGCGGAGAGGATGATGATGATGGAAAAGTGGTATAATGCATTGATTTAGACTCGGTTCGATTTATTCTTGTAATTTCTCATAGTTATGCAAAGAGTTCAGAACATCTATCCCAAAATACTTCTTGTTGGTTTCATAACTATTTACGGGGGAGGTCGAGTTTTTAGGGAGACCTCCCTTGTTCTAAAACTATAAATTAAGGAAAGATAGATAGTATAGGGGTTAGATTTTCTGACCAATTTTTGGTTTTTCCCTCGGTTTTGTGTATTTTCTATTTTGTAGAAGGAAGAATCAGACTGCTAAATCTGGAATGGAAAAGATTTATACATGTATTTTCATACCTTTGTTGCATAAGAATATATATATAGAATGATCATACTATTCTTGGGAGAAGGAAAATCTGTATGTTTTGAATCTATGTAGATACATGTCTTTGCATATGTTTATCTAATCAAATAACAGTAAGGATCTTTCCATTACAAAAAATTATTATTCTTTCGATATTCCTTCCTTTGAGTGTTTGTTTACTTCTAGAGAAGATTCATGTTTGAGGATAGATTTAGTTTCTTTAATCTGTTCATTGTTTATTAAACCTGTGGAAATGGTGTATTGAACTTTGCTTCAGTTGCTATCATCTCATATATTGAAAAGATGGGAAAAATTTCTTTCTTCTTTTTAGGAAACATGTGTGAAATATTGGCCTCTCATCCAAGAATGAAGTAGGTAGCCTTACATGCTTTCGAGTTAAAAGCTACTATTCAAATTAAATAATTTAAAGCATTCCTTAAAAAAAAGAGATAGGGAGTTGTACCAATGAAAAATTGAGAGGGAAGTGATTTATACAACACTTACCCAATTGTTTAGTGAAACACTTTTACTTAAAATAAGGTGACAGAGTTCAAAATTGATCATTTTAAAAGGGGGACAAATCTGTTCACTAACAGATTTTTGGTGACTCTGCTCGAGAAAGTTAAACAAAGAGAAAAATGAACATTTAGTAGATTGGTATGCCATAGACATAACAAAATTGAGCCTATAATCGCAAAAAATTCACAGAGTTCATTTTGTCAAAGACACAGTTCTATAATTTAGGAAAACTGTTGAGATTGAGATTTGCTTGAAAGAGCTTAGGATTCCAAGGGTGATAACACTGGATTCTCATCCATATACCAGAGCACAAAGGAGAGAAGGAATAGTTGATAATTGTTTTGAAGAATTGCAAGGGTTGTCATTCGCCACAAACTTTACTCCCAAAAAAAAAGCTAAGAGCAGACCTTCCTCTCCTGTCAGAGTTACTCCTATACCTTCTTCTTCAAACCCTTGGAAAGCACTAATGCTTACTGGAGTTCAAGTCCCTCCCCTTGTAACCATTTATCCTGTGTTCATTATGGCCCAACCATGGGGTGCTACTATTGGACCTCTTTCTCTCACAACTCATAATCCACTTCCAAAAGGGGCGAGGGATGTTTTGCCTAAATATAATGGAGACGGAAAAGTCTCGGTTGAAGAGCACTTGAATTATTTTAATGTGGCAACTGGAATTCTGGCGGTCCAATATGATGATGTGGCCATTAGGATTTTTGCCCAAACTCTCACTGAGGGGGCAGCAGATTGGTTCAGCCATCTGCGATCAGGATCCATAACTGACTGGCAAATGATGAAAACCGCTTTTCTGAAAAGGTTCAAAAATGTCGATGATGAAAATTTGCTACTGGCTCAACTCACACAAATGAAAAAGGAAATTCATGAGCCTATGAGGGACTATGTAGCTAGGTATAATAAGATTATCCACAAAATTCCTCAAGCCAAAAGACCAACTGTGGATAATCAACAATGTTTCTTCATAAATTCCATGCCACCTGACGTGGGTTTTCACCTTAGAAGAAGTAGGCTGACTGATCTGGAGACTACACAAAATGAAGTCGTATAGCTTGAAGATCTTTTGATAATAGCCAAAAAATGGAGGAAAGATGTACAAACCCCTCAGGGCCAACCTCAGGCATCTACCTCTTCTACTAACCCAGTTGTTTAGCAGCTTGTCAATGATATGATTGCTCTAAAGAGGCAGATACCCAAGCCTGGAAGTTCTTATCCACAACCTTATCAGAATATAAGCAGGAAAACTCCAAATCAGTATAACTATGGACGACCATTGCAATTACCTGTTGTTCCACAAAGATTACAAATAGAGGCACCTCCTGACAAAGGTGTCATGTGTTCATTCCATCTTACCACAGATCACGATGGGGGTTCTTGTTCCGATATGATAAGACATGTTCAGATGCAAAACAAAAAAGATGAATTAGGTGAGTTCACTGAAGCAAAAAAAATTCAAGAGCTACCTAGCGACTCTGGAACATTCTACCTCGAATATGAGTCAAATTTGGAAAAAGGTTGTAACATTTTGGCGACCCTTGAAGGTCCTGCATGTGTGATTCTAACAAGGAATCAACGAACTTCCCAGGCTTCTTCTTTTGTGAATCCTTCTGGAAGCAATTTCAAAGGTAAAGATCTCCCAAGTAATAGCCTTTCAAAGATCCCTAAATTTAGGATTTTGCAAAGGAACCATGAAGATAACAATAGCCCTTCCTCTTCCTCCTCCTTTGACATCATTGAGTTTTGTAAAGCTTCTACTGTTCAACTTCCCACTACTAAGTATTTGAAACTAAACCCAAAAGAACTAGATAAACTGGTCAAATATGTTAAGGGAGATTCTTCTTCAGAGTCCATGGTACACAGATGTGTGGAGAATAGTGATTTAACTACTGCTGAAAAATCTTCATCTGTTCCATGCTCATTAGCTAACTTGACTGATCCCTATGCTTTTCATGATGCTAAAAATGGACTTGAAGTTGAGATTTCGAAACTTGAACCTTTCTACATATCCCTTCTCTCGAATGGTCAGAAGCTTAGCAATTGCAAAATAGATTCAAGAGCATCAGACAACATAATGCCTTCACCTGTGGCTAAGTCTCTAGGTTTGACCCTCATGAAAACATTTGGGAGATTCTTTTCGATGGATGGGAAACATGTTCCTCTTATTGGATAGGTAAAAGATGCCTAGGCAGTGGTAGCAACTTGCCCTGATAAAAGAGTAAGATTAACTATCCTGGTTGTTGATATTCCTGCGAGTTACAGAATGCTTTTGAGTAGAACTTTTTGCAAGGATCTTGGAGGTGAAATCAAAATGGACTGGTCTGAAGCCATTATTCCCCTTGGAAAATAGAGAATCAAGCTTGAACCCAAGCCTAAAAATAAGTACATTGTTTTTCCTTTGGACAACCCCAAAGCCCAGATTTTGTTTCAAGAATGCGAGTTTGGAAACTATCTCATTCTTACACCTGACAAAAGTGAACTGGAAGAAGTTGTTGATGAACTTGGCGGGTTTTGGCAGATGGAATTTGCTAGAAGCTGCGCTAACTCTGGCTCTGGCGCGGGGGTAGTTTTGCTGTCACCCACTGGTAATATTTTCCCATTTTCTTTCAAGTTGGATTTTAAGAATACTAATAATACTACAGAGTATGAGGCATTATTATTAGGATTAAATGAGGCCAGATGTAAAGGTATCAAATTGCTCAAAGTTAAAGGTGATGAAGAGTTGATTGTCAGACAAGTGAGAAATGTCTATACAGTTAAGAATGATAGATTGAGACATTATAGAAATAGGGTTTGGGATGAGTTAGAATTCTTTGATGCTTTCTCAATTGAAGCCATTCCAAGGGAACAAAATAGTAGGGCAGATTCGTTGGTCATTTCAGCTTCACTTTTATTACCGCATCCAGACTTTAAGGATAATTCATATAGGATTGGAATGATTTATAGGCCTAGTGTCCCTGATAATGTAAATCATTGGCAAGTGTTTGATGCGGATGCACAGATCAAAGATTTCCTAGAATGTGTTCATTCATTCTCCCAATCATATTTTGAAGGTTCTAAAAATGCCTGCAAGGAGTTTAGTCCAGACCCAGATGTTGATCCTACAAATAGTTTTATTCAGCTCAAAGGCAACAAAATTCCGAAAGGGCTAGTGACTCTGGAGAGGTTTTTCACTAGATATGATGCATTCATAGGCAAGAAAGTTCCCAAGGAAGATGGGATAGGAAGTTGTGAGAAAACAAATTTGGGCCATGAGTCCAACCCAAAAGAGGTAACAATTGGCAAGTGTTGTTCTACGGAGGAGAAGCGAGCACTTGGCACACTGCTAAAAAAATATATTGATGTCTTTGCTTAGCCCTAGATGACCTGAAGGGGTTTAGAGATGGGCATTTTCAGCATCGGATTTTTTTGAAGCCAGGCATCTCTCCTTTCAGGTAGAAATTGAGGAATTTCAACCCCATAATGGCGGATGCAATTTTTAAAGAGGTTGATAAAATACTTAAGGCCAAAATCATATATCCAATTCATCATTCTATCTGGATAGCCAACATTGTGCCCGTAAGGAAGAAGAATGGGGAGTTTCGTATTTGTGTTGATTTTCATAATCTGAATCAAGCAAGTCTAAAGGACAACTATGCTTTATTCAATATGGACCACATTCTGCAGATGGTGTCCGGGTCAGAGATGATGTCAATGTTAGATGGTTTTTTTGGTCACAATCAGATTAGTGTTGCAGAGCATGAATAGCACAAGACAACATTCATCACTCCGTGGGGAACATTCGCATATAACAATATGGCTTTTGGTTTAATAAATGTCGGAGCCACCTTTCAAAGAGCTATGGATTCCTCTTTTAAGGATTTTCGAGATAGAATTATTATTGTTTACCTAGATGATCTCATGGTATTTTTGAAAGAAAGGAAGAACCATCTTAGGGATCTGAGTGCAATTCTACAATGTTGTCGAGAGCACAGAATCTCCCTGAACCCAAAGAAATCAGTTTTCGGTGTCACAGTGGGCAAATTGCTAGGACATATTGTCTCAAAGGGAGGAGTCAAGATCGATCCTGAGAGAGTTAATGCAATTCAACATCTTAGTTTACCTTCCAACTGGACTGGAGTAAGGTCATTCTTTGGTCAAGTGAATTTATTAAGGACATTCATTCCGGAGTTTGCAAAAACCACAAAACACATCATCAGCTTGTTAAGCAAACAACATCCTTTCAAATGGACTAAAGAGGCCAAACAAGCTTTCAAAAAAATCAAGGGTTCAGCTGCAAATGCGCCTACTCTCATTAACCCAGATTTCACAAAGGACTTCATTTTGTATTGTTATGCATCAGAGCATATGATGTCTGGAATACTATTATAGTTGGATGAATCTGGGGCCAAAGCACCTATAGTGTTCATGAGTATCCCACTCAAGAGGCATGAACTTAAGTACTCACTCTTGGAGAAACATGCCTATGCCATAGTTAAAGCTACGAAACAGTTTTGGTACTATATTCTGCACTCCCACTCTTTGGTTTTTGTCCCAGATTCCGCAGTGAAAAACATTTTAACTCAGCAAGAGGTTGGACTAAATAAGTGACCAACTTGGGTAACAAAAATTCAAGAATATGATTTAGATATTCACCCTACAAAGACAGTCAAAGGATAAGGCTTATGCAGGTTGATAGCAGAAAATGAGGTGGAAACAGAAGTCGAATTACCATTAACTCTTTTTGTTGGATTGCAGGATATTTGGTTCTCTGATGTGGCCTATTATTTGACTTATGGTAGCTACCCAAGTCATTTGTTAGCAAAAGAACAAAGGAATCTTAAGTTAAAAGTTGCTAAGTATGTAATTTGGCAGGATTTTTTGTACAAAAAAGGTTTAGATGGAACATACTTAAGGTGTGTAGATAAACCTCAACAGCAAAAACTCTTGGAGATCTACCATGGTGAAGCCTATGGGGGACACTTCTCATCGTCTGTTACTGCTTTTAAAATTTTGAGGAATTTTTTTTATTGGCCAAGCATGTTTAGGGATGCATATATTTATGTTAAAGAGTGTGAGAAATGCTAACTCTTTTCCGAGAAGCCACATTTGGCGGCCCTGCCTTTAAGGCCTATGGTAGTAGATGAACCTTTCAAACAGTGGGGCATTGATTTCATAGGACCAATAAACTCTCATTCCAGTGCTGGTCATATATACATTTTGATAGCAACTAACTACTTTACCAAGTGGGTAGAAGCCATTCCCACTAAAAGGCAAACTCAGAGGTTGTGTGTAGTTTTCTCAAGGATTACATCCTAGTCCATTTTGGGGTTCCTCAAAAGATTGTTGCGGATAACGCATCATATTTCTCTTTTGAGGAGTTGACTATGTTTTTCTATGAGCATCAAATTACCCTCTCCCATTCCTCTGATTACTTTCCACAGGGTAATGGATTGGCAGAGTCTAGCAACAAGAACCTGATGGTCATCATGAAAAAGTTGGTTGATGAAAGTGCTTGAAATTGGCATAAGAAGGTATATGAGGCTTTGTGGGCAGATAGGACGACGCCCAAGAGGGCCATTAGAATGGCACCTTTTAAGCTTTTGTATGGGGTCGGAGCAAAACTTTCTTTACCTCTGGAATTATCAGCAGCCAAGCTGCAGACAGTAGTGGAAGATTCTTTCTTTCAGAATGCTTTGGAGGAAAGAATTATGTACCTAATGAAGTTGGAAGAGGAGAGGGAGTTGCTGGTGGATAGAATCTCAAAGCATCAAAGCCGAGTGAGGAGAATTTTTGACATGAGAGCTCGGCCAAGAGGTTTCCTAATAGGGGATGAGGTGTTGTTATGGGATAAAAGGAAAGAGCCAAAGGGTACTCATGAAAAGTTTGATTCGTTATGAAAAGGCCCTTTCAAGATCTGTGAAGCGGTGGGACAAAATGCTTTCAGACTCAGCTACGTCAATGAACCGATTATGCCCTATACCTACAATGGGCAAGATCTCAAGCTCTACAAATTGTAAGTCCTATGATCGAGAGTTCTGTATATAGTAACTTAGGTGTTCTTAGTTGTGAGTCACCTTATCCTTTCCCCTTTTTGTTTTTGGTCGTGTGAAACAAGAGTTTGAGAGTTCTTTGCATTTTCCTTTGTAAAATACAATCCCTAGTTAGAGCCAAAATTACTGCATCATTTATTCCTCATGATAAGAGCGAGTCATCCCTTAAGATTTTCAGTTGGAGTCCTAATCTTTCTTGTGATACCTTAGTTCAAGTCCTTAGTACGTCTATAAATCCTTTTTCAATCATAAAAGTCAAGTTTAGATAATTGGTTGAACTCTGTGAACACATTGAACCATTTTGAACCGGGTTCAATAGGTTCATTTAGGTTCCATAGGTTCCTAGGTGTTCAGGGAGGTTTTTCATACTAATATTTTCTCCAAGTGTCTTGCAGCGGCTCTATAAAAGTTTCTTGTTCGGTGATATGTTACTTTATTTCTCTCTGGGTTTTGAACTCATTGAACCAAGTTCAAGAGGTTCAAACATGTTCAATATAGGACAAGTGGTCAGCAGCTTGATATTATTTGTTTTCTCAGCAAAATTCTCCTTGAGAACGGCGTACATCTTGAACTACTTGAACACCCATGAAGTCTGTTCAGGATGTTCATATCTGTTTGAAGTTGGTGGGTCCCATGGGTTTTAATGATTTGATGGTGCATTCATTGCCAAATATGAGGAGGCAGAACCATGTCTTAAGTGACGTCAATCCTTGGTTTTTTGAAGTAAGTAATCATTTTGGGAACTAGCGGTTACTTCAAAAATGCCGCCATACATTCAATGCATGTGTGCGATGTCTAATCCACAATCTCAACACACTCGGACTGAAAATTGGAATTATTGCATTCAATGTTTCCATATCATTGCCTTCACTAATAAGGTATGAAGGATTGTTAGTGCTCCACATTTGTTCCTCGCTGTTGTGTCTTTGTTTTTCCTGGATAGGAGTCTTGTTTGCTGCTAGCCATCATCTGGTTGTTCAACTATGAAGGTGAGTCTTTTTCTTGTCCTCTCCAATGGTTTTTACTTGCATTTTCTCTCTTACAGAAAGTTTTACTATAACTGATTTAGGCTTATTGTTTAAAATTATGAAGTCCACACTACATTTGTTTGGGAATGTTTTTAGCCTGGCATCCACTGAACCCATAGTTAGTGATACTGACCTGAAAGGGGAACACCTTGAGGTGTTGAAAGAGAGGGTGTTCAAGGGAATTGACAAGTCTTTTGGTGTGGAGATTTTGAGTAGTGGTCTCATAGAAGCCGCAACTTTTCCCCCAACCATTCCTTGCCCAGAATTGATTCGGGAATGTATTGCTAGATACGACCCAGTGTCTGAAAAAATTAGGAGAGACAATGGTGAAACCCTTCTTGCCATAAATTGTGAAATAATTTCCTCAGTCTTCAAGATACCTGATTACCAGTTCTCCAACTTTTCCCCTGCTCAGTCAATCACCGAGTTCAACGCAGATACAACCAGACACCATAACAATGTAGCAAAATTTTGGTTGAAGGATCCTCAAAGAGGTGGTTCCAGGTTACCCAAGAATCCTAATAAGAATCACATGTTGCCTCACATTTATGATGTAATGATTTTGTTGCACCAAGCCAGAGGATCCACTGAAGCTTATAGCTTCAACGACTAGATTTATTGCTATGTGCAGCTAGTTTTAGAAGGAAGCAATATTTGGATTGGGCTGAATTGATTGTTGATTCAATGAGAGAACAACTGAGTTTGGCTAAACAGTTCAAACAAAACCTCTTTATGTCTTCATATCTATTGTATTGTTTGGCTTGTGTTAAGGAGTTGGTTGGAATACCGAAACAACTCACTAAGGAGGATTTTCCTATATATGAGTTCTATCCCATGCTACAAAAGGATAAAGCTTTACAGTGTTTTAGAAGGGTGCACAATGCTTTTCTAGGTGATTTGTGTCATGAATTGAAGAATATGAAAGCTAAAAGAATCTCTAAAGATGCACAGACTTTAATAAAGAGGTTTGGTAGTTTTAATATCCAGTTTCCATGCTTTTGTTACATACGGGTAGGCAGCTTTGAAGAGGAGCCCTTCAAGCTCCCTCACTTCTATTCAGATTGCTTTGTTCTGGTGGAGATATGCAGGTAACTAACCTCTGTAATCAAAAAGGCACAGCCCAGGGACAAATGGGAAGGTCATTTTCCCATCCAATTGGGCGTGTTGTCGTGTAGTTCAATGTCTAATGCTTTGAGTATAGGAGCAGACCTTAGGAATTTCAATTTTTCCCTCTATCCTGAAAGGAAAGGTTTTGATAATAAGGGATTTTCCCGAAGTCTTGGTCTAATGCAATACCTTCCAATGCCACGGTTAGAGGATTTCTGGGAAGATTGTACAGATGAACTTGAAGTATCCAAAAGGGGAAACATGAGATTGGTGTTAGAACAAGTTGTTTCATTGCAGATAAAGTTGGATACTAAGGGGTTCTAGGAGGATTATCTAGAGCTATTCAAACTAGGGTGCTTAGCCTATGTAGAAATTGAAATGCCTCCAATTAAGTGGGATGAGGAAGAGAAATATGATATACAATTAAGGACCAAAGGAGTTTTGGAAAGGACCACGACATGGGTGGCCAATAAGAAAGCAATGAAATCAGGCGTTAAGTCTAATTCTGTGAGAAGTAATAAGGATCCTCTACCTTCACCAAATCATCTTTCTAACAATACTTCTATGCCTGTTTGTGCAGGTAAGGATAACAAGTCGCCCCAGCTTAGACATAGGTCTAATTCAACTTTGGATTTTTGTACTCCTCGGCATACCCGGTCTCGAAGTGCCACTCAAAGAAAGATGGATCAGGCAAAGGATACAGGCGTGAAAGATACCATTCTCGATGCCCAGATATTTGAAATTGAAGACTTGGATGATGATGTTGCTAGTGCCCAAGATGATCGAAGGATCCACTGGTTTTAGTGCAACTCCTAAGTGGTTGACCACCTCGGTGAACAAAAAATGGAGTTTTCTTCCTGTGACTATTCTGATTTAGGAAATGGTCGTTAAGTACATAGAGAAGAATCCAAAGCTGAAAAGATTCAAGACTGCCACTCGCCTGGACAATGATGAGGGAACTGGAAAATGGGTTGCTGAAATCACCTCGTATAAACCCAAGGATGAAAACAAGGAGGCTAGCCTCGATGATTTCGAGATTACAAAGTTGGAATTGGGAAACATGAGTAGAGACATAGACAATCATTTCTTCCAGGTATCAACAAAGAAAATGCTCACTAGGTCGGAGAAGGATGGGCGAGAAAAGAGAGAACTAAAGTGACACATAAATGTTCTAGCCTAGTTCCTTGATAGTATTGGTTGCCTTGGGGCACTCCCAATATCTCATGCTACAGAGAACTTCGACCCAACTTTGTCGGAAAATAAAAAGCTAATGAACCATGTTCAATGGGCCAAGAGTATTGCTGAAGCTATGGAGAAATGGATTGAGGGAATAATCAAGGATGGTGAGAATTACATTACCAACTCGTCAAGGCTATGCAATGAAATACAGGGCCTTATTGCCAAAGTTCAAAATTAGCTTGTGCCATGGGAGAAGGAGGAGCACAAATGGCAGAATATCTTGCCTTTGTTTGTCAAAATAGAATAATATGGAGTTACCAGGTTTTTGACAGAACACTCAATCAAGCTGGTGGCAGATGAATGTTAGCTTTTTGTGCTGAAGAAAACCATAATGTGTTGAGTTCTTACCTTCAATTCTATGATCATCGATGCAAGGACTTCTGTTTATGAACTCCAGGATCTCTAGTGCAACATAGTTAATGATAACAAGGTGGTTAACCCTGACCATGATTGGCAGTTGGGAATTTGTGGGTTGAGCACATAGGATGCAATTAGATCTTTCTGGATGAACATGGAGAAAATCAAGGCCAGGGGTAATTTCACTCTGGAAGAAAGATATGATCCTATCTCTAAGTGAACCTAGAACACCCAAACTTTATATTCCTATCATTCTTGAGAAGGAAGTTCTTCCTTTGAAAGATAAAACTAATGTCTTTCCTCAAGAAGATTCCCAACCCATTCCTATGGATGTGACTATGTCTATGTCTAATAAACTTTCTAAAAGTAGACCTATACCTCCTCGTCATGATGGACTTGGTCTCCTTCCTAAACCAAATATTCCTCCTTTATATGGAGCAGTTCCTCCTCCTTCCTTTTATAAAGAGAAGAGACCCTCCTCTTCTCCTATTATCTAGCCTAAGAGACCACAACCTAAACACCCAAGTGATAAGGATGAGAACATTCCTCCTCCTCAATCTTCTCAACTTCCTACTAAGACTAGACAAAATCGTTCTACGCATGAACGCCGACGAAAGCGTCATCTTAGAGCTTGTGTAGTTGCTTCTCAAACATTGCAATCCCCAAAAGCACCTTCAGCTAGTATTATTCCATTTTCTCCTCAGCTGAAAATTGAGCCAAAATCTCCTAAACATAAGATGCATGATGGTTTTGATCTTGTGCGAGTTAAAGATCCTATTTTTATAAATCTTGATGATGATATAGATGAAAATGTTATTCATGATGAAAATGTTACTCCTCTTGCTTCTGATAGTGAATATGAATTTGTTGATATCGATAACCATTTATCTAACGAATTTTCTAAAGCACTTATCCTAGCTCCTAGACAAGAACAACGTGGCTTGGAACATGAACATAGCCCTTGTTTGGATCTTGTGATAGCTCCATCTGCTGTGTTGGATGTTCCTCCTCTAGCATGTTCCCTGCGTTCCCGAAATATTGATCAGTAAGATCGGGGGGTCGATGACGTGCTAGACTAGTTTCATTAGCATAGCAGACTCTCTCCTCCTCTCTTTCTTTTGTTACTTCTTCTATGTGTTATTATCATTCTTCTATTTGTTGTCCTTAGTGTTGTCTACTTGAGGACGATGCAAAGCATTGAGATCTCTTTTGGTCTCTCTCATGTTGACTCAAAAGACACGTGTTCCCTTCTTCTAGGTGACCTTCCTTGATTGGGGAATGAAGAACAATTATGCATACATACATATGATATACATGAATTATCATACAGCATATTGACCCTAAGGAAAGCGAAGTCACCTCATGCTTTGTGTTTTGTGTCTATTATCCTTGGGTTTATCTCACACTTGGGGGCTAAATCTTTGTGATAACATGCTCCTTTCCCTTCTCATTTCTTATGTGTATCACTACCTTAAAGCAATCACCCCTGATGGGGCATGTGCGATCACTTTAACGTAGGGGGGCATACACCCCATCCATATCTCTTCAGGATACTTGAAAATTTCTTAACGAACTTAGGTTTGCCTTGAAAATTTTTGGTATTTTGAATGCATGACTCATAGTGAGGGAACCTTACTACTGACAGTCATGGTTCTCCCTTGTGATCTTCCCTTTTACTTTGTTAATTGAAGTCATAAGATCCTTAGTCCACTGGGGGCTTGGTGTATCTTGCCTCCTTGATGTGGTGAAAGTCTTTCAATGTTGTTTCCTTTTACTTTACCGGAAGTATGGGCGTACGCTTATACTCCCACTAAAGTGGGGGCTAAATGTAGCATCCTAAAAATGTGACACTTGCAATTTTGGCTGCATTTGGGTCGTCACGATGGCGACACAACATTGAACCTGAATGGAGACCCCGAAACTTGTTTGTGACATCAAAAATTGCATATTTCTACACCTTGGCTTGATCCTTCCTTGCACCTTGCTCTCCCGGGAGGTGGGACCATGGCACCCAGCACCCTGGTCCTTCAGGACCATGGCGCCTAGAGCCTTGGTCCCTCAGGACCATGGCACCTAGCGCCTTGGTCCCTCAGGACCATGGCGCCCAGCACCCTAGTCCCTGGCCCTATTTTGGGCCCGGTCTCTTTTGGGCATCGGGTCTTCAAGTTTGCAATTTGGAAAATAATCTTTCTAGGTCAGCCCAAGGTTGGAAAAATCAGTCTTTTAACCCTAATCGACAAGTATATAAACTACATTTCCTCTCCCATTTTGAGGGAGGAAGGACATATGTGTACAAGAGGCGGAAGCGCTAGGAAAACATTCAAACATTCAAGCATTCAAGCATTCCTTCAAGCAATTGAGCATTCTAAGTCTCCATTCAAGGCTAAGTGTTGCATTCAAGACAAGGATTCAACCATTGAAGAGGAGATCACTTACAAACATACAACATACAACAACATTACACCTTCGCATGTAAGAATACAAACATTCTTACAACAAGGTATCAGTACTTGTTTACATTACAAACATTTACATTTACAACATTCTCATTTCTTGGTTAATTCCAAAATCGGTGTTTGACCTAAAGGCAACCCCCTAATCCCTAACCCCCCAATCATCCTCTCTTTTCTATGTGTAGGTTGCAGGTACGCGGCTATAATTGAAGATCTGGAACCCTTGTGCAGAGACGAACAGATCCCCCTTCGTTTCGCGGATTTTTCGGAGGACCGTGTGCACGCCGGGCGCCATTGTCTCGTCAACTTCCGCTCAAATTTGTAGGACAAAATCGTCTCGACATTTTACTGCTAATTCTAGGTCTGCAGCTTCATCCTATGTTTCTATTTCTATCTGCAAGCTAATCTTTCTTACTTTCACATACACTCCTAGTTCAATCCTTCTATCTACATTCTTTACAAAAGAGGGTAGCCTTGCTGTTTCAACCCTTGAAACTCATTTAGAATCCAATCTTGCATTGTGTGGGATTGGATCTTGTGAGTTTCAACCCCTCTTTTGAATGTAAAGTCCCTCCTAAGTGAAAACTGTCAATCCTAGTGACCTCCTTTCTCTCTCCTTGGAGTGGAGTGGGGGAACACCTAGGGTTCGATTTTTCGCTTTACAATAGTCATTCTGGATGTTGGTTCTCTTGCATTTGATCCTACAACTACTCCCCACACTCATTCCCAAAATTTAGATATGAGTGTTTATATTCATGCAGTATTGATCCACAAAATATTATAGATGCTTCTGTTATTCCAGAATGGGATAGTGCTATGGCTAAGGAGTATTCTTCTATGATGAAGAATCATACGTTGGATTTGGTTCCTCTTCCTAAAGGAAGGTTGGTTTGCTATAAATGGGTTTATCATACCTAATTTCCAGTTGATAGTTCTAAATCAATAAGTATAAGACTTGTCTAATGGCTAAGGGCTTTCCTTAGGCTATAGGTATTGACTATTCTGAAACCTTTCCCCTATACCCAGGATGTATTCCATTCTTCTTGTACTTTCTATTGTTTCATCTAAGGGTTGTTCAGTGTATCTGATGGATGTGAAGACTACATTCTTAAATGATGATCTTCAAGAGGAGATCTATATGGAGTAGCCACGAAGCTTTGTGTGGTCATAATGGAACCCTGGCTAAAGGTCCTAAGGGTAAGGGTCCACTGTTTACTTCTTGTGACCTTTTTCTTCTTTCTCTACTTGATCTAGCAGACCACATGGGATTATTTTTTCATTGCTTATGTGCCTTGGTGTTTATTTGAAGATTTATTGAGGGTCTGTCTTCTTTGGTCCAGCAATTTTCTTTCTTGTAGTATCTTTTGGCTTGACCTCTCTTCGTGACATGGGTTTTCTCTAGTTTGTCTTATTCTAGTGGCCCTTCCTTCTTTGGAGGTTGATATGGATGGCATTGGAGACAACCCTCCTATTTTTTGTTGAACTCTTAATAGTTTTTTTGTGTTTTCTTGTCTGGTTGGATGCTGACAGTTTTAAAGGGCCCAGTATAGATTGTGGTTATTTTTGGTTAAGGTCTCAGCTAGCTTTTAGCGTCTTGCATTGTTTCTCATAGTTTAAGGGAGACATGAATATCCTTGTTGTTCAGCTAAGGGTGTTTGTTAAACCCTCTTAATTTTCTTTAAAGACCTATAGTTTGAGGTTGTAATATTGATCGTGTGGCCAACCTGATTTGTATTGGCTATCTCTTAATTTTTTGGATGGATTTATTTGATTCTCATTGTGCTATTGTTTGGCTAGAATTTGTTAGTTCAGTCATGTATGGGCTTTTGATTTTAAACTTTTTTATTCTTTGGTAGCGTATTATTGTGGATTCCAGATCTTGGTAAAATCTAGGGGTTTGAGGTCCCTTCAAAACTGGTTGTAAGGTGTTTTAGGTCCCCTCCAAACCTATTTTTTCCTTAATTAAAAAATATAATGATAAACAATCAATATTTACAATGATAAATTATACATAAAACGTACCTCCCTTGCAACCCCCTATGCAAATTTATCAATGAAAATATTTTATTACTTAAAGGTTGAGACAAAATTTTCCTAAAAAATCTCCCACTTGTCCAACTCCTTGCAATAAAAATAGGAGGGGTGTTGACAACATGTTTTAATTGCTAGGGGCCGAGGAGCCCATAGACTCTGAACACCATCTAAACTTCTTTGTACTGACAACCTTAGAGAATCTAAAATATTCATCAAATTATGTACCTTAACTAGCTTTACCCTACCATCCTCAAGCACATATCTAAAAAATTGATATTGAACATCAATGTGCTTGGTCTTCTAGAATGAAATGTTTGGTTCTTGACTAGGTATATTGCACTATGACTATCACAATAAACTATCATTACACCTTTTAGTCCAATATATGACTAAAGTCTCTTAAGTTCCAAATTGTTTCTTTACAAGCATGAGTATCTACTTATATTATTCTTTGACAATCTATAAAGAAACAACCTATCACTTAATCATATAAGTAATTGCACCATGAGATAAAGTAAACACATAAGAAGTGCAAAATCTTATACTATCAACATCACCTACTTATTTTAAATCCACATAACCATTAATATTATAAAAATATCATCTCTTATCAAATTATAATGATAAAATGAAAGAATACTCTGAAGCACCCTTCAAATATCCAAATAATGTTATAACTACATCCCTATAAACTCTAGTAGGATTAGACATATATCTAAAACTAAATTTAACTGGTTCGACAATTTCAATTGTACAAACTATAGCATATATCAAACTTCCGACTACTCTTTGGTAATACACTCAACTTGTGTCTTCCATCTATAATGTGGATTTTGGAAAATATAAAATAGACAATTTTACTGCAACTATAAAAGGAACACATAATTACGTACAATCTTGTCTATTAAACCTCTGTAAAATTGAATTCACATAATTACTCTAGCCTAGCTAGAGCTTTTTATTAAATGGTTAAAATTATATTAACAATGATTGAAGGTTAAGCTACAAGAAATAGATATTGGAAAAAAAAGTGGTGGGAATTAATTAGTCTAAATCAATCAATTAATTAGGAATTAATAAATTGAGATTTAGTTGAATATTTTTTGGGATATGGCTAGACTTTTTAAAATAAATATAAATTCAATTAAAGCATAAAAGTGAAGGCTATATTAATTAAATAAATAAAAAATATTTAATTAATTAATGGATAAGAAAACTTTAAATCAAGTGTGATCATGTATACATTGATTTAGGTGTCTACATCAATGCCCTGTAATGACATTTCTCAACTCTCCAACCTCCAAGACAAAATTTGATATTTTGGATACTTTAGAGCTCATTCAAATGACCACACTCTCTCTTATGCTTAGAAACAAAATCAAATACTCATGGAATAAATATTTTCAACTTAGCATTACATTATGTCATATTCATGGCAAGTCAACTAGTTGTAAACCAAATTGTGTATTTATATCAAGCTAAGGTAAATTTTTCTAGTTTTGGTGACCTTAGTTTTTCTCTTCTAAATTATTTTTTTAACTTATACTAGTAATTTTATTCATAAAAAATTTAAAAAATTCCTGCTAAAACAATGGTTAATGTAAGCACTAACCATCAATGACACTTTCATTTCTTATACCATTAATTTCATATCCCCTTCTTCAAACTTCACTTCTTGGAATATGGTTGTTGCAAGAAAATGATACAATATTATTATTATCTTGGCAAAGGTGGCATTCTTAATTACACTTAAAAAGTTCATATTCATAGATGCACATATACAAGAATATTTCTCAATACTTTCTTATTTCTTATGTCTTGTACTATCAGAAATAAAATGACCTTAAATGTTGTTGCTCGACAAAGGCAAAAATAATTATTTTTCTACAATTGGCATATAATAGTGCTTGCGAACTATTCAATGGAAAAATGCATATGAAAAATCCTCTATATAAAAAATAATTGGCAAATATGAAGTAAGACTCCCATGACTTTTTCAAGAAATATCCCCAATGTAAACATAGCAATATTATCTATTCTCCTATTTAAGAACTTCCACCTCTTTATTGACCTTGGCCTTTATAATAAGATTTATTCCCTAGTTTACACCTTTATCATTATAATGATTGACTATTGAAAAAGTAAGGGGGAGAAATTCTACTCAAATTTGGTACTGATAAGGTCATATGCAATGTTTGAATGGAAAATATTATTTTACATTTTAACTTTCCTTTATTTTCAAATATAGTAATAAGTCTTCTTTCAAGAATTATTAAGTGAAGAAGTTTATTGATATGATCCATATCCAACATCACTTGTCTACTCTTTATAATCCAATTGACTAGTTGATAGTTCACTGAAAATAAATGAATTTTTTTATGTAAACTTGTTGATCAGCAAAGTTAAAATTGGCATCCATATCATCTTATCCTATAGACCTACTATACTTGCATTTTTTTTGCATGCGTAGATCTCATTTGATATATCATCTTAAATTTATTATGCCTCTAAAGATGAAAATTTATTCTCTTAAATTCTTTCTTCACCTACTCATTCATGAAACTCAAGATGTCTAATGAGAATGTGTGAGTGTTTTTCTACAAATGAGTCTTCCACATGCAACTTGTATGACCTTATAATCAACATGTTTTCCATTACTCTTTCCATTGTAAAATAAAACTAATGCAATGCATATTCAAAAGACAGCTTCTAAGGAAAACTTATGTCATATTCACTTCTATCTATGGATAGGAAACAACACTTGAAGGAACCTCCTAATAATACTCACCTTCAACAATTTTGTGTGTGATTATTTTCTATTTTCTCAATTTCAATTCTTAATATTTCATGTACTTTCTATTTTTTCATCTAAGGGTTGTTCAGTGTATCAGATGGATGTGAAGACTACATTCTTACATGATGATCTTCAAGGGGAGATCTATATGGATTAGCCACCAAGCTTTGTGTGGTCATAATGGAATCCTAGCTAAATGCCCTAAGGGTAAGGGTGCAGTGTTTACTTCTTGTGACCTTTTTCCTCTTTCTCTACTTGATCTAGCAGACCACATGGGGTTATTTTTTCATTTCTCATGTGCCTTGGTGTTTATTTGATGACTTATTGAGGCTTTGTCTTCTTAGGTCCAACAATTTTCTTTCTTGCAGTATCTTTTGGCTTGACCTCTCTTTGTGACATGGGTTTTCTCTAGTTTGTCTTATTCTAGTCACCCTTCCTTCTTTCGAGGTGGATATGGATGGTATTGGAGAGAACCCCCATATTGTTTGTTCAACTATTAATTTTTTTTTTGTGTTTTCTTGTCTGGATGGATGTTGACAGTTTTAAAGGGCCCAGTATAGATGGTGGTTATTTTTGGTTATTGTCTCAGCTAGCTTTTAGCATCTTGCATTATTTCTCGCAGTTTAAGGGAGCCAGGAATATTGTTGTTGGTCGGCTAAGGGTGTTTGTTAAACCCTCTTCCTTTTATTTAAAGACCTATAGTTTCAGGTTGTAATATTGATGGTGTGACCAACCAGATTTGTATTGGCTATCTCTTAATTTTTTGGTTGGATTTATTTGATTGTCATTGTGCTAGTGTTTGGCTGGAATTTGTTATTTCAATCGTGTATGGGCTTTTGATTTTCAATTTTTGTACTCTTTGGTAGCATATTATTGTGGATTCTAGATCTTGGTAAAATCTAGGGGTTTGAGGTCCCTTCAAAACCAGTTGTAAGGTGTTTCAGGTCCCCTCAAAACCTATTTTTTCCTTAATAAAAAAATATAATGATAACCAATCAATATTTACAATGATAAATTATACATAAAATGTACCCTCCTTGCAACCCCCCATGCAAATTTATCAATGAAAATATTTTATTACTTAAAGGTTGAGACAAAATTTTCCTAAAAAACTCCTACTTGTCGAACACCTTGCAACAAAAATAGGAGGGGTATTGACAGCATGTTTTAATTGCTAGGGGCCAAGGAGCCCATATACTCTGAACACCATCTAAACTTCTTTGTACTAACAACCTTAGAGAATCTAAAATATTCATCAAATTATGTACCTTAACTAGCTTTACCCTACCATCCTCAAGCACAAATTAAAAATTTGATATTGAACATCAATGTGCTTTGTCTTCTAGAATGAAATGGTTGGTTCTTAACTAAGTACATTGCAATATGACTATAACAATAAAGTATCATTAAAACTTTTAGTTCAATATATGAATAAAGTATCTTAAGTTCCAAGTGGTTTATTTACAAGCATGAGTATCTATTTAGTGAGGGTCTCTACAAGCAAGGATATGGGTTCCACGCGCCGAACAGTATACCTGATGCACTGGAATCTTAACTAGATGCACTAAGAAAGATTCCCCACACACTGATTCTCCTTTCCAGTGTACCTGCAAAGATTGTCAGATTCAAAAACCGATTTGATTAATGGGGTTATGCCCCATGGTGGGTGCTAGAAATGTATGCGGGAAAATCGGTTCAATGAATTCAAAATATGAAAATACTCAAAGACTTGCTCACACACCAATGGGACTCTTGATGTAAGTTATGGAGCCATGAGGAATGTCTCAACTTCCCAAGGAGTGTTCCATGGTTCTCTATCTTACAAGGTCCCTCAAGCCAATGCCTTTTCTCTCAGATAACTCAGAAAAGTGACTTAGGGATGATGAATGCAAGAACAAGGGATTCTTTTGATCAATCTTAGTATGAATGCATCCTATCTATGCATGATTATAACAAATGAACTAAAATAGTAATGATAAGATGAAAGGATTAGTAAAATACTATCCTAACATGATATACTAGTTTATATGATTAACTAAGGTAATAGAAATACTTCTAAAAATGATTATTAGATTATATTTCTATTTCAAAGAGAGATTAAATTCTTTGCTAAAAATGAGTATAAGTATGATGCTAAAGACTTGGATTCTCAAATAAGGGGATGAGGGCTCTATTTATAGAAGAAACAGGGCAATGGATGGTCAAGATTGAAGGATCTCATCAAGGGTCAGGATTGAAAGTTATCAATCCATGTTTGCAATTCTCACCAATGAAATGGTGACAACTGTCAACATAAGACTACTTGAGAGGAGAGGTTAGAAGCATTAAATGCTTGAGAAGACCTCATGGTTACCTTAAAAGGTAAAGATTAAGGTTAGGTTAAGGTTATCCATTGGATAAATATTTTACTTAAAGAGTAAACTCTTGTGCAAGGGTTAAAGGAATAACCATGGTCAAAGCAATGAATGTTTGGTGAGACCCCTAGGTTAGATGAGGGTTGAGTTAGGCAAAAATTCTCTAACCATGCCACTAAGGGTTAGTTAACCATTAATAGTTTGAAGACTTTGAGGACAAATTTGTAAGAGTCCTTCCAAATTTCAGGGTTATCAACAAGTTATCTTGTTGAAGACATAAAGGCTTTAATGCCTTTGGAATACTTTACTCCAAATTTAAGAAGTGACCTCCTCGAATTTAGGGAAATGGGATAATTGAAGGGTTTAGCTTAATTGAGTAGGATTAGATAGGTTCTAGAAGAATTTAGGAAGAGGGTTAGGAGGCAAGTGAGTGAGGGATAATAGGATTTAATTAAAATAAATTGCTTTATTTCATTTTGGTTGCAAGTTGGAGATTTAAATAAATTAGATTTATTTAATTAGAGTGAACTATTTAATTAATTGTAAATTTAATTAAAAAGTAGAGAGAAGGGATTTAATTAAATAGAATGATTCATTTAATTAAATGATATAAAAGGCTTAAGTGAATTTAAATAAATAGATAGAATAATTTATTTAATTAAAATAGTGGAATGTGGGTGATTTAATTAAATTAGATTTAACTAAATAGAGGAATGAGAATGAAATGAACGTTAAATATTCACTTAGGAATATGGTCATTTTAATATGTCTACACTATCAAATAACAAAGGATTGACAATTATTTTGTCAGATCTATTTGAGTAAATAAATTAAGGTAGTCATAGCCGTCTAACCAAAACTTACAAAGGTGTTGGTGTGATGCAGTAGCTAGTTTGTCTTCTTATCATCTCCACCATTGAACTTTCCCTCCTCCACAGGAGCATGGTCAATGTTGCCTACATTTCCCTGCTCATGAATCTTAATCGTATGGCTCCCTTCATGAATCTTCTTCTCACCTTTTCCCTTCTCCACAAGCTCTCCTATGTGATCATTTCAAGATAGGCCAAACACCCAGGGAGCATTTCCTTTCAAACACATTCGTAACAGTTTACATGCACTTTGAGCTGTATGGAATGTAATTCAAGCACTTTGAGTAGAATCTAAAACACAAACGTTATGAAATTTTGAAAGTGCTATAATTATGGCACATGAATAAGAAAATGTTCTACTCGCATTAATGTTAAATTTTTGCTGAACTCATGGAGGCAAATGCAAACATGGTTAGGTTTTAGTGGCCTAAAAACTCATTTTAATTTAAAATTGACACATGCGTAAGTTCTATTGGCCCAAACAATCCAATTGATTTCAATTGGGGCTGCATTCTTCTAAAATGTAAAGGGAATTGGGGCGGCATTCTTCTCAAATGGAAAGGTAAATAAACACATGGCGGAGATCCATTCTCACTCAATGCAAAATGAAGAATAGATAGGTGGTTAGGATTTGGTGGTTAAAACAACTCATTTGTTTTTATTTAAACTTTGGTCTCATTGAATGTGAAGAAAAATAGACATAGGGTAGGTGTGGATAGTCAAAATAAATCACACATTTCAATTAGTGTTCTATTCTCACTATGACTAAAAATAACTCATTCAATTCAATTGACATATCAAATTATTTCATTGTAGATGATTTATAGGAAGTACCATATACTCTTCAATACAGGTCTAAATAAATTTATGAATCAATACTATAAAAAAGTCATAGAGCTCTTCCTGGTCCACTGTAATTTTATGAAACCCTAATTATAAAATCATTCTCTATATAGATGAGTAGATATAGTTGTAAAGAACAAAAGTGTATAGTCTATAATTTTCAATTGTACATTTTTACTTAATATTTCTATATAGATATTTTGTTATGGTTTTCAGCTCAACATGTTTTTGGTGTACATAAAACCCAACAATTACTTAGCATTCAAGGTCATTTCAATTCTAGTGGTTTAGATCCAATCTCACTCATATATATTTTCTCTATCCCTAGACTAAATTATTGAAATGATTATATCTTGTGGACATATTCATGTTCGAAGTCACATTCCCTTTACTTGAACTCACCTTTTACTCAATTTCAGACAACTCCTAGAAAATGTATTGTTGTCCATTATACTATATAGCAATGTATTTGTATTTTGCCTATGATGACATATTTAATGAAAAAGAATAGGACTCTAAAACATCATCAAATTATTGTTAATAGAGTACACACAAATACAACATAAACATAAAATAATAATAATAAAATTTGATTAACTTATTAGAGATTAATGTGATAAACCATTTAATTGATGATTCAAAAAAATCGTATCTGGAAAAACCCACATCCCCAGAACAAATTATGACCATATTTAGGATGAAATCTATTATGAAAATATCTTTGATAATGACATAAGATAGGTAGACAATTCCCAATTATAATTCTCCATAATTTTGTGGCCAACTAATATGAACTATATAAATCAGAACAAGATGATCCACTTCTCCTAATATGATTCACATGTGATACATGAGAGAGATGCTCAATATTTAGATTATGACAATGACTACTTTTATCTAGAACTTATTTTCCAAGATGGCTTCACTAAGCCTACTCATATTTCTCTCCATCAAGCTCACGTTCTTTTTCTTTGTAACTTGATGGCAAAGTTTCCCTTCAATAATAGATGAAAACTATTTTTAACTACAAATGATAGGAATACAAAAGGAAAGAAACCCTCTATGAATCAAAGTTAATTCTTTCTATCTTCCTTTTCATTCTACAAATCCAATCTAATATGTATCTCCAATTCCCTCTTGAATTAGTCACCCTCCTTATCTTCCCTAATTCATTTCCTTTATTTTATCCCACCTTTCTCGAATTAGTAAACACATAATAAGTGTGAAATATTCTACTATCAACATCAACTACTTATTTTAAATCCACATAACCATGAAGATTATAGAAATATCATCTCTTATCAAATTATAATGATAACATGAAAGAATACTCTGAAGCACACTTCAAATATCCAAATAATATTATAACTACATCCCAATAAAGTTTACTAGGATTAGAAATATATATAAAAAGAATCCATCTGGTTAGACAATTTCTAGTCTAGTACAAACTATAGCATATATCAAACTTCCAAGTACAGTGTGGTAAGACACTCAACTTGTGTATTTCATCTCTAATGTGGATTTAGGAGAATAAAAAATAGATAATTTTATTCCAACTGTAAAGGGGACATATAATCTTGTACAATCTTGCATGTTAAACCTCTGTAAAATTGAATACACATACATAGTCTAGCCTAGGTAGAGCTTTTTATTCAATGGTTAGAGAATTTCTATACCTTTAGATTAAGAGAAAGAAACTTATTTTAATGATTTCTTTATCTATTGAGTAGATTCCTTATATCTCCTTTATACTTTCTATCTTCTATTCACTATTCTTCTATTTCCCTCCTCAACTTTTTCACTCATTGGCAACTACCTACTTATATATCCGATTAGGGATGCAACCCTTAGATGATATCCCTAAGGCTAATCTCTTTCCTTAGTTACCTATGCAATAACTATGTTCCAAGATCACATCGTTACCTCTTTAGACCGGGTGTCTGTATTCTTTATTTCGATCAACAATAACTATATTTAAAATAAATGTACTTTCATACTATATATATAATATTCACATAATTCAAATTCTAGAATACAATTGTTTGTTCCCTTAACTATTTTTTCTTAAGTTCTTTTAAAATACTTAAATAATCCTCAATTATATGAGTTATTTGTTGGTACCATAACATTTTTCTTCTTCTAAAAGTATCTTTCTCTTTAAAATAAGATCACACGAAGGTTGTATTAATTAAGTAAATAATAAATATTTAATTAATTAATGGATAGGACATGGTCAAATCAAGTGTGATCAATTATGTATGGATTTTGGTGTCTATATCAAGAATAATGTTGTTACTTTTAACATGCCCCCTAATTTAATTTCTCAACTCTACAACCTCCAAGGCAAAATGTGATATTTTGGATACTCTAGAGATCCTTCAAGTCACCACACTCTCTTTGATGCTTAAAAATAAAATCAAATACTCATGGAATATAGATTATCAACTTAGGATTATATTATGTCATGTTCATGGGAGTAGGCGATGTTTATTTAAATGGATTCTCTTCATAAAAGTCATGCTTTAATGGCTCATTCTTCCAAAGAAAAGGGTGAGTATTAGAAGAAGAACAAGATGAATCTATCTTCATGTGGTGAGTGTCTCTCCAAACTTAAGGTGAGGAATGATCAAAAGGATAAACCTCCTTCTCATTATTCTCCTTGTAAATTAGGAGAGTTATGTTCTATGTCCAAGAAAAAGATAGAGAATTGTTCCTTTTAAGGAAAATTTAGGCATACTAATGCATAATGTTTTATGAATTTTGCATTGGAGAAGCTAGGAGAGAGCACAATCTGTCTATTCATAAGTGTTCTTCAATGGGAAAAGGGTAAGCTCCATGGATGACTCTATGGTGATGTGCAAACAAATTCCTTTCATGTTGAAGAAAACTTCTTTCTGCCTCATGGACGACTCTATGGTTATGTGCTTGGCTGTTGTCTAACTGGCATTTCAACTTGTTGGTTGGAGGGAGGGTGAGGTAGTGGTTTCTTCTTATAGGCATGGTGGGACTGTGAGGTGGGTCTATGTTGGAAGGAGCTTGTGACTTGAGTTATCCGAGTTTTTCCATGGTGTGTGCAAATGTTACTATTTGAATGTGTCTTGCCAGGGACTTGATGGGATTTGTGGCTGATGAAGATGAAGAGAATGGGGAAGATTAGGGGAGGGTATATGTTTCCCAGATTCTTGATCTTGTAGCTATCTTATTTTGGGTCCCCTACTCTAGTTGCGAAGAGCGAGTTAAGGTAGCTAGAGTCCCCTGCTCGAGTAGCAAAGAATGAGTTGAGGTTTCCTCTACTAGGAGCGGATGGGTTCTTGTACTGGCTGTTTCTTTGGACTTTGCTAGTTGTTTTTGCATGCCTCCCTCCTTATTTTCATAGGTTTGGTGTGGGGGTAAGGTTTGGGACCTAGGTGGAACCTTTGTTGCATGGTTCCTCTTAGGGTTTCTGGTTTCTCCTTTCCCCTTAGATTATCTCCTATCCTAGGAGATGGGTTGTTGTTTCTTGCGATGCTAATCTTTTTCATGGTAGTGGTGTTCATCATGGAACCCTAGCGGAAGACCCTTAGGGTAAGGGTGTAATATTTAGTTCTTGTGACCTTTTTCCTCTTTTCTCTGCTTGATCTAGCAGACCACATGGGGTTATTTACTTTTTGTGACATTTTGCTCGTTGGTTGGAGGGAGGGTGATGTAGAGGTTTCTTCTTATAGGCATGGTGGGAGTGTGAGTTGGGTCTATGTTGGAAGGTGTTTTTGGCTTCAGTAATCCCAGTTTTTTCTGTGGTGTGTGCTCATGCTATTATTCAAAGGTGTCTTGCTAGTGATTCGATGGGATGTGTAGTTGATGAAGATGAGGAGAATGGGGAAGGTGAGGGGAGGGTATATGTTTCCCCTCTTATTGATCTTGTCATTTTCCTATTATGCGTCCGCTACCCTAGTTGTGAAGTGCAAGTTAAGGTAGCTAGAGTCCTTTGCTCGAGTAGTAAAGAATGAGTTGAGGTTTCCTCTGCTTGGAGTGGATGGGTTCTTGCGGTTGTTTCTCTATACTGTGCTGGTGGTTTTTGCATTCCTTCCTCCTTCCTTTTGTTGGTTTGGTGTGGGGGTAAGGTTTCAGACCTAGGTGGAACCTGTGTTGCATGGTTCTTCTTAGGGTTTTTGGTTTCTCCTTTTCCCTCAGATTATCTTGTATCATTGGGGAGGGTTTTTCCTTGTTGTCATGTTGTTCATTTTTATGGTGGAGGTGTTCTTAATGGAACCCTAACTAAAGGCCCTAAGGGTAGGGGTACACTATTTACTTTTTTTTACGCTTTGCCTCTTTTCTATGCTTGATCTAGTAGGCAAAATGGGGTTGTTTTCTATTCCTTATGTTCCTTGGTGATCATTTGAAAACTTATTGAGGTTTTTTCTACTTGGATCCAACCATTTTATTTCTTGCAGTATCTTCTGGCCTGACCTCTCTCTGCGACATGGGTTTTGTCTAGTCTAGCTTATTGATGTGGCCCTTCCTTCTTTGGAGGTGGATATGGATGGTATTGGAGATAACCTCCCTCCTATAGAGGTGGATTTAGGAGTTATGGTAAAGTTTGGGTGGTCTTGGTGGATGGAAGGTGATGACCTATTTGTAGAGGTCGGTTGGTTGATTGTTTTTTCTACTCGTTTAGGTCTCTTATTCAACATTAGGTTTTGGAATCCTTCTTACAACCTTGTTCTCTAGCAATAAATTATGATTCCATCTCTTGCTTGCTAGACTTTGATTCATGGTTTGAAGCTTTGTTCTCTCTATTGATGGTTTCCTACCTTCAACCCCTATTGAGGTGGGTTCCTATCCTATTGAGATGGATAGATGCTTTGTTGTTAGAGATGTAACTTGCAAAAGCTTTGAGGTTGCTATCTTCATCCTGGTGGTTTTGGGTCCCATTACAAAACCCATTTTGAATGTTAGGGGAGACTTTCAAAACCACCATGTTTATGTTCAAATCTTAATGATTATTTTGTGTTTTCTTGTCTAGCTGGATGCTGATAGTTTTAAAGGGCCCATTATACACTATGTTTGTTTTTGGTTAAGGTCTCATCTAACTTTTATCTACTTGCATTTTTTTTTGACAATTTAAGGGAGCCGGGAATATCCTTGTTGTTTGGGTAAGGGTGTTTGTTAAACCCTCATCATTTTCTTTAAAGACCTATAGTGTGAGGTTGTAGCCCTGGTGGTGTGGCCAAATTGATTTGTATTGGCTATCTCTATTTTTTTTGGCTGGATCTATTTGATTGTGATTGTGCTAGTTTTTGGCTGGCATTTGTTAGTTCAGTCGTGTATGGGCTTTTGATTTTCAATTTTTGTACTCTTTGGTAGCGTATTATTGTGGATTCCAAATCATTGTGAAATCTAAGGGTTTCAGGTCCCTTGAAAACCAGTTGTAAGGGGTTGTGAGTCCCCTCAAAATCAGTTTTTTCCTTAATAATAAAATGTAATTATAAACAATCAATATTTACAATGATAAATTATATATACAATGTACCCCACCTTGCAACCCCTTATGCAAATTTATCAATGAAAATCTTCTATTACTTAGTTGTTGAGATAATATTTACCAAAAAAATCTCCCACTTGTCGAACACCTTCTAGCAAAAAGAGGAGGGGTACCGACATCATATTTTAATTGCTAGGTGTCGAGGAGCCCATTCACTCTGAACACCATCTAAATTTCTTTAAACTGAAAACCTTAGAGAATCTATAATATTAATAAAATTATGTACCTTAACTAGCTTCACCCTACCATCCTCAAGCACATATCTAAAAAATTGATATTGAACATCAATGTGCTTGGTCTTCTAGAATGAAATGTTAGGTTTTTAACTAGGTAGATTGCACTTCAACTATCACAATAAACTACCATTGCACCTTTTAGTCCAATATATGAATAAAGTCTCTTAAATTGAAAATGGTTTCTTTACAAGCATGAGTATCTACTTATACTATGCTTTGATAGTCTATAAGGAAATAACCTGTCACTTAATCATATAACTAATTGTACCACCAGATAAAGTAAACACATAAGAAGTGTGAAATCTTCCACTATCAACATCACCCTTCAAATATCCAAATAATGTTAATATAACTACATCGCAATAAACTCTACTATGATTAGACATATATCTAAAAAGAAATCCAACTGGTTAGACAATTTCTAGTCTAGTTCTAACTATAGCATATATCAAACTTCCAACTACAATTTTGTAGGACACTGAACTTGTGTCTTTCATTTCTAATCTAGATTTAGGAGAATAAAAAATAGATAATTTTATTCCAACTTTAAAGGGAACATATAATGATGTACAATCTTTCCTATTAAACCTCTGTAAAATTGAATTCACATACATACTCTAGCCTATCTAGATCTTTTTATTCAATGGTTGGACAATTTCCACACCCTTAGATTAAGAGAAAGATACTCATTTGAACAATATCTTAATCTATTTTGTACAATACTTATATCTCCTTTATAGTTTCTATTTTCTATTCACTACTCTTGTATTCCCCTCATCAAATTTTTTACTCATTGGCAATTGCCTACTTACATATCCGATTAGGTATGCAACCCTTATATGATATCCTTAAGGCTAATCTCTTTCCTTAGTTACCTATTCAGGAACTATCTTACTAGATCACATCATTATCTCTCTAGACCGGGTGTCTATATTCTGTATTTTGGTCAACAAGAACTATGTTTAAACTAAATGTAGTTTTATTATGTATATAAAATATTCACATAATTCAAATTCTAGAATATAGTGATTTATTCCCTTAACTAGTGTTTCTTAAGTTCTTTTAAAATACTTAAAAAATCTTCATTTATATGAGTTATTTGTTGGTACCATAATATTTTTTCTTCTAAAAGTATCTTTCTCTTTAAAATAAGATCCCAATAAGGTTATATTAATTAAATAAATAATAAATATTTATTTAATTAATGGATATGATATGGTTAAATCAAGTGTGATCAAGTACGTATGGATTTAGGTGTCTATACCATGAATAATGTTGGTACTTTTAACATGCTTCCTAATGACATTTCTCAACTTTGCAACCTCCAAGGCAAATTGTGATATTTTGGATACTTTAGAGCTCATTCAAATCACCACACTCTCTCTTATGCTTAAAAAAAAATCAAATAATAATAGAATAAATATTATCAACTTAGGAGTACATTATGTCATATTCATGGGAGCAGGCCATGTTGATTTAGATGGATTCTCTTCCTAAAATTCATGCTTTAATGGCTCATTCTTCCAAAGAAAAGGGTGAATATTAGAAGAAGCACAAGACAAATCTGTCTTCAAGTAGTGAGTGTATCCCCAAGCTTCAGGTGAGGAATTGGAGAAGCTACGAGAGAGCACAATCTTTCCATTCCTAAGTGTTATTCAATTGGTATAGGGTAAGCTCCATGGATGACTCTATGGTGATGTGCAGACAAATTCCTTTCATGTTGGACATAACTTATTTGTGCCTCGTGGACGACTCTATGGTGATGTGCCTAGCTGTTGTTTGACTGGTGTTTCAGCTCATTGGTTGGAGGGAGGGTGAGGTAAAGGTTTCTTCTTATAGGCATAGTGGGACTATGAGGTGGGTCTATGTTGCAAGGATTTTGTGACTTGAGTTATCCAAGTTTTTCTGTGATGTGTGCTCATGTTATCGTTCAAATGTATATTTCTAGGGATTTGATGGGATTTGTGGTTAATGAAGATGAAGAGAATGGGGAAGGTGATGGGAGGGTATATGTTTCCCCTCGTATTGATCTTGTAGTTATCCTATTTTGGGTCCCCTACTCAAGTTGCGGAGAGGAAGTTAAGGTATCTAGAGTCCCCTACTCGAGTAGAAAACAATGAGTTGAGGTTTCCTCTGCTAGGAGAGAATGGGTTATTGTGGCTATTTTTTTGTACTGTGCTAGTGGTTCTTGACTGCCTCCCTTCATTTTGTTCGTTTGGTGTGCAGGTAAGCTTTGGGACCTAGAAATAACCTATGTTGCATGGTTCTTCTTAGGTGTTTTGGTTTCTCCTTTGCCCTAGGATTATCTTCTATCCTAGGGAAGGGGTTTTTGTTTGCTGTCATGCTATTCTTTTTCATGGAGGTGGTGTTCTTAATGGAACCCTCCTATGGGTAGGGGTACACTATTTGTTTCTTGTGACCTTTTGCCTCTTTTCTCTACTTGATCTAGTAGGCCACATTGGGTTGTTTTTTATTCCTTATGTGCCTTGGTGTTTATTTGAAGACTTATTGAGGATTTTTCTGCTTGGGTCCAGCCATTTTCTTTATTACAGTATCCTTTGGCCTAACGTCTCTCTACAACATAGGCTTTCTCTATTTTTCCTTATTGAGGTGGCCCTTCCTTCTTTGGAGGTGGAGATGGATGGTATTGGAGACAACCTCCCTCCTATAGAGGCACAATTAGGTGTTGTGGTGAATTTTCGGTGGACCAGGTGGATAGTTGGTGATGACCTATTTGTAGAGGTCAGTTGGTCGATTGTTTTTTCTCCTTGTTTAGGTCTCTTATTCAACATGTGGTTTTGGGAGCCCTCTTAAAACCTTGTTGTCAAGCAATACGAGGTGATTCCGTCTCTTGGTTGTTAGACTTTGATTCATGGTTTGAAGCTTTGTTCTCTCTACTGATGGTTTCCAAACTTCATCCCCTATTGAGGTGGGTTCCTATCCTATTCAGGTGGATAGATGCTTTGCTATTAGAGATACAAATTTAAGAAGCTTTGAGGTTTCTATCTTCATCCTTTCTATTTTGGGAGCCATTACAAAACACATTCCGAAGGTTAGGGGATCCTTTCAAAACCCCCATGTTTCTATTCAACTCTTAATGGTAATTTTGTGTTTTCTTGTCTGGTTCGATGCTGACAATTTTAAAGGGCCTAGTATAGACTGTGCTTGTTTTTGGGTAAGGTTTGAGCTACCTTTTAGCTGCTTGCATTATTTGTCACAGTTTAAGGGATCCAGGAATATCCTTGTTGTTTGGCAAAGTGTGTTTGTTAAACCCTTGCCATTTCCTTTAAAGACCTATAGTTTGAGGTTGTAGCCCTGATGGTGTGGCCAACCTAACCAGATCTATTTGATTACATTTGTGCTAGTGTTTGGCTAGCATTTTCTAGTTAGTTGTGTATGGGCTTTTGATTTTCAATTTTTGTACTCTTTGGTAGTGCATTATTGTGGATTCCAGATCCTGGTAAAATCTAAGGGTTTTAGGTCCCTTCAAAACCAGTTGTAAGGGGTTTTGGGAACCCTCAAAACCTATTTTTTCCTTAATAAAAAAACATAATGATAAATAATCAATATTTACAATGATAAATTATAGATAAAATGTACCCCACCTTGCAATCCCCTATGCAAATTTATCAATAAAAATCTTTTATTACTTAAAGGCTAAGACAAAATTTTCCTAAAAACTCTCCCACTTGTCGAACACCTTGCAACAAAAAGAGGAGGGGTACCAACATCATGTTTTAATTGCTATGGGCTGAGGATCCCATAGACTCTGAACAACTTCTAAACTTCTTTTTATTGACAAACTTAGAGAATCTACAATATTCATCATATTATGTACCTTAACTAGCTTCACTCTACCGTCCTCAAGCACATATCTAAAAAATTGATATGGAACATCAATGTGCTTGGTCTTCTAGAACGAAATGTTTGGTTTTTAACTAGGTAGATTGCACTTTTACTATCACAATAAACTATCATTGCACCTTTTGGTCAAATATATGAATAAAGTATCTTAAATGCCAAATGGTTTCTTTATAAGCATGATTATCTACTTATACTATGCTTTGATAGTCTATAAAGAAATAATCTATCAAGTTATAATAATAACATGAAAGAATACTCTGAATCACCCTTCAAATATCCAAATAATGTTATAACTACATCCCAATAAACTCTACTAGGATTAGACATATATATATAAAAAGAAATCCAACTGGTTAGACAATTTCTAGTCTATTAGAAACTATAGCATATATCAAACTTCCAAATACAGTTTGGTAAGACACTCAAATTGTGTATTTCATTTCTAATGTGGACATAGGAGAATAAAAAATAGATAATTTTATTCCAATTGTAAAGGCAACATATAATTATGTACAATATTGCCTATTAAGCCTCTGTAAAATTGAATTCACATACATACTCTAGCCTAGGTAGAGATTTTTATTCAGTGGTTAGAGAATTTCTATACCTTTAGATTATGAGAAAGATACTCATTTTAACAATGTCTTAATCTATTGTGTAGATTCCTTATATCTCCTTTATACTTTGTATCTTCTATTCACTATTGTTCTATTCCCCTCATCATCTTTTTTACTCATTGGCAACTGCCTACTTATATATTTGATTAGAGGTGCAACCCTTAAATACTATCCCTAAGGATAATCTCTTTCCTTAGTTACCTATTCAGAAACTATGTTGCCAAATTACATCATTATCTGTCTAGACCAAGTGTCTGTATTGTTTATTTCAATCAACAATAACTATATTAAAACTAAATATAGTTTTATTCTATATATATAATATTCACATAATTCAAATTCTAGAATACAATGATTTATTCCCTTAACTATTTTTTCTTAAGTTCTTTTAAAATACTTAAATAATCTTCATTTATATGAGTTATTTGTTGGTACCATAACCTTTTTTTTCATCTAAAATTATCTTTATCTTTAAACTAAGATCCCACTAAGGTTATATTAATTAAATAAATAATAAATATTTAATTAATTAATGGATAAGACATTGTAAAATCAATTGTGATCAATTATGTATGGATTTAGGTGTCTATACCAAGAATAATGTTGTTACTTTAACATGCCCCCTAATTTCATTTCTCAACTCTGCAACCTCGAAGGCAAAATGTTATATTTTGGATACTTTAGAGCTCATTCAAATCATTACACTCTCTCTTATGCTTAAAAACGAAATCAAATACTCATGGAATAAATTTTATCAACATAGGATTACATTATGTCATATTCATGGGAAAAGGCCATGTTGATTTAGATGGATTCTCTTCCTAAATGTCATGCTTTAATAGCTCTTTCTTCCAAAGGAAAGGGTGAGTATTAGAAGAAGCACAAGATGAATTTGTCTTCAAGTGGTGAGTGTCTCCCCAAGCTTAAGGTGAGGAATGATCAAAAGGATAAACCTCCTTCTCATCTTTCTCCTTCTAAATTAGGAGAGTTATGTTCTAAGTCCAAGAAAAATATGGAGAATTGTTCCATTTGTGGAAAATTTAGGCATACCAATGCATAATGTTTTATAAATTTTGCATTGGAGAAGCTACGAGAGAGCACAATCTTTCCATTCCTAAGTGTTCTTCAATGGGAAAAGGGTAAGCTCCGTGGACGACTCTATGGTTATGTGTAAACAAATTCCTTTCATGTTGTAGACAACTTCTTTGTGCCCCATGGATGACTCTATGGTGATGTGCTTGGCTATTTTTAGACTGGTGTTTGAGCTCCTTACTTGGAGGGGGTGCTGAGGTAGTGGTTTCTTCTTATAGGCATGGTGGGATTGTGAGGTGGGTCTATGTTGGAAGGACTTTGTGATTTCAATTATCTGTGTTTTTCTATGGTATGTGCTCATGTTATCGTTTGAAGGTGTCTTGCCAGGGATTCGATGGGATTTATGGTTGATGACGACAAAGAGAATGGGAAAGGTTAGGGGAGAGTATATGTTTTTCCCTCTTCTTGATCTTGTAGTTATCCAGTTTTGGGTCCCCTACTCTAGTTGTGAAGAGAGAGTTAAGGTAGCTAGATTCCCCTGCTCGAGTAGCAAATAATGAGTTGAGGTTTCCTCTGCTAGTAGAGGATGGGTTCTTGTGGCTATTTCTTTGGACTTTGTTGGCGATTTTTGCATGCCTCCCTCCTTATTTTTGTAGGGCATGGGGGTAAGGTTTGGAACCAAGGTGCAACCTTTGTTGCATGGTTCTTCTTAGGGTTTTTGGTTTCTCCTTTGCCCTCAACTTATCTCCTATCCTAGGAGAGGGGTTGTTGTTTCTTGCCATGCTATTCTCCTTCATGGCAATGGTGGTCATAATGGAACCTTGGCTGAAGGCCCTAAAGGTAAGGGTGCACTGTTTACTTCTTGTGACCGTTTGCCTCTTTCTCTACTTGATCTAGCAGACCAGATGGGGTTATTGTTTTATTTCTTATGTGCCTTGGTGTTTATTTGAAGACTTATTGCGGGTTTGTCTTCTTGGGTCCAGCAATTTTCTTTCTTGTAGTATCTTTTGGCTTGACCTTTGTCTATAACATGGGTTTTCTCTAGTTTGTCTTATTGTGGTGGCCCTTCCATCTTTGGACATGCAGATGGATGGTATTAGAGACAACCCCCATGTTTTGTGTTCAACTTTTAATGGTTTTTTAATGTTTTCTTGTATGTTTGGATGCTGACAGTTTTAAAGGGTCGAGTATAGATTGTGGTTATTTTTGGTTAAGGTCTTAGCTAGCTTTTAGCTTCTTGCATTGTTTCTCACAATTTAAGGGAGCCAGGAATATCCTTGTTGTTCAGGTAAGGGTGTTTGTTAAACCTTCTTCATTTTCTTTAAAGACCTATAGTTTGAGGTTGTAATATTGATGGTGTGGCCAACCTAATTTGTATTGGCTATCTCTTAATTTTTTGGCTGGATTTATTTGATTGTCATTGCGCTAGTATTTGGCTAGAGTTTGTTAGTTTAGTCATGTATGGGCTTTTGATTTTCAACTTTTGTACTCTTTGGTAGCGTATTATTGTGGATTCTAGATCTTGGTAAAATCTAGGGGTTTGAGGTCCCTTCAAAACCAGTTGTAAGGGGTTTCTGGTCCCCTCAAAACGTATTTTTTCCTTAATATAAAAACACAATGATAAAAAACCAATCTTTACGATGATAAATTATACATAAAATGTACCCCCCTCGCAACCCCCTATGCAAATTTATCAATGAAAATATTTTATTACTTAAAGGTTGAGACAACATTTTCCTAAAAATTCCCCCACTTGTCAAACACCTTGCAACAAAAGTAGGTGGGGTATTGACATCATGTTTTAATTGTTAGGGGCCGAGGAGCCCATAGACTCTGAACACCATCTAAACTTCTTTGTACTGAAAACCTTAGAGAATCTAAAATATTCATCAAATTATGTACCTTAACTAGCTTTACCCTACCATCCTCAAGGACATATATAAAAATTTGATATTGAACATCAATGTGCTTGGTCTTGTAGAATGAAATGTTTGGTTCTTAACTAGGTATATTTCACCATGACTATCACAATAACCTATCATTGCACCTTTTATTCCAATATATGAATAAAGTCTCTTAAGTTCCAAATGGTTTCTTTACAAGCATGAGTATCTACTTATATTATGCTTCAACAGTCTATAAGGAAACAACCTATCACTTAATCATATAACTAATTGTACCATGAGATAAAGTAAATACATAAGGAGTGCAAAACCTTCTGCTATCAACATCACCTACTTATTTTAAATCCACAAAACCATTAATATTATAAAAATATCATCTCTTATCAAATTATAATGATAAAATGAAAGAATACTCTGAAGCACCCTTCAAATATACAAATAATGTTATAACTACATCCCAATAAACTCTAGTAGGATTAGACATATATCTAAAAATAAATCCAACTGGTTAGATAATTTCTAGTGTACAAACTATAGCATATATCAAACTTCCAACTACTATTTGGTAAGACACTCAACTTCTGTCTTCCATCTCTAATGTGGATTGAGGAGAATATAAAATAGATAATTTTACTCCAACTGTAAAGGGAACACATAATGATGTACAATCTTGTCTGTTAAACCTCTGTAAAACTGAATCCACATAATTAGTCTAGCCTAGCTAGAGCTTTTTATTCAATGGTTAAAATTATATGAACAATGATTGAAGGTTAAGCTAAAAGAAATAGATATTGGAAAAAAAGGTGGTGGGAATTAATTAGTCTAAATCAATCAATTAATTATGAATTAATAAATTGAGATTTAGTTGACTAATTTTTAGGATATGGCTAGACTTTTTAAAATAAATATAAATTCAATTAAAGGATAAAAGTGAAGCTTATATTAATTAAATAAATAATTAATATTTAATGAATTAATAGATAAGAAAAAAAAAATAATGAGATTTCTCAACTCTGCATCAAAATAATAAGAAAAACAAAATAATGAGATTTAGGTGTCTACATCAATGCCCTATAATGAAATTTCTCAACTCTCCAACCTCCAAGACAAAATTTGATATTTTGGATACTTTAGAGCTCATTCAAATGACCACACTCTCTCTTATGCTTAAAAACAAAACAAAATGCTCATGGAATAAATATTATCAACTTAGCATTACATTATGTCATATTCATGGCAACTCAACTAGTTGTAAACCAAATTGTGTGTTTCTATCAGGCTAAGGTAATTTTTCTAATTTTGGTGACCTTAGTTTTTCTCTTCTAAATTATTTTTTTATCTTATACTATTAATTTTCTTCATCAAAAATAAAAAAGTTCATGCTAAAACAATGGTTAGTGTAAGCACTGACCATCATTGACACTTTCATTTCTTATACCATTAATGACAAATCCCCTTCTTTGAACTTGACTTCTTGGAATGTGGTTGTTGCAAGAAAATGATACAATATTATTATTATCTTGGCAAAGGTGGCATTCTTAATTACACTAAAAAATTTCATATTCATAGATGCACATATACAATAATATTTCTCAATACATTCTTTTTTCTTATGTCTTCTACTATCACAAATAAAATGACCTTAAATATTGTTGCTCGACAAAGGCAAAAGCTATTATTTCTCTACAACTGGCATATAATAGTGCTTGTGAACTATTCAATGGAAAAATGCATATGAAAAATCCTCTATATAAAATATCATTGGCAAAAAAGAAGTAAGTCTCCCATGACTTTTTCAAGAAATATCACCAATGTAAACATAGCAATATTATATATTCTCCTATTTAAGAACTTTGACCTCTTTATTGACCTTGGCCTGTATAATAGGATTTCTTCTCCTGGTTTACACCTTTATCATT